>NC_057851.1:178500936-178825103 GCF_015237465.2 Chelonia mydas
ATATTTTTATTAATACAGCTAAGGGTAGCATAAAATCCCTCCTTTACCTGTAAAGGGTTAATCAGTTCCATTAACCTAGTTGGCACCTGACCAGAAGGACCAATGGGGAAAGAAGATACTTTCAAATCTGTGGGGGGGAAGGTTTTTGTTTGTGCTGTTGTTGTTCTCTCCGGAGACAAAGAGAGAGACCAAGCAAGTAATCCAGCTCCTACTGAATGATACATCTAAAATTACAGAAATAGTAAGGAAATGTGTTAAAGTATCTTTTGTTTTAGCTTGTGAATTTTCCCTATGCTAAGAGGAAGGTTTATTCCTGTTTTCTGGTAAGTTTAAAGTTTTGCCTAGAGGGGAATCCTCTGTGTTTTAAATCTAATTATTACTCTGTAAAATTATCTTCCATCCTGATTTTACAGAGGTGTTTCTTTTACTTTTTTTTCTTTATAATAAAAGTTCTGTTTTAAAGAATCTGGTTGGGGTTTTTAGTGTCCTAAAAACCCAAGGGTCTGGTCCATGCTCACCTTTTTTACTCTCAAGCCTCCCCAGGAAAGGGGGTGAAGGGGCTTGGGGGGATATTTTGGGGAAACAGGAACTCCCAGTGGTCCTTTTCCTAAATCTTTGTCTAACTCACTTGATGGAGGCAGCGATACCGTTCCAAGGACAAGGAAGAATTTGTGCCTTGGGGAAGTTTTTAACCTAAGCTGGTAGAAATAAGCTTAGGGGGTCTTTCATGCGGGTCCCCACATCTGTACCCTAGAGTTCAGAGTGGGGAGGGAACCCTGACAAACACCTAGAATGGCAAAGTCCAGCGCCGTCAGGAGTCTCTACAAACATAGAGGCAGAGACTCCAGGGGAACTTGGTGTCCTTCCATAAGGACAGAAAACACTAAGTCTCTGGAGAAAAATCCACCAGGCCTCCCATGGCATCAAGGGCTATAGGAAAGGAGCAGACTACAGTGTATGAGACCCTGCTGGCACCAAGCCTGCTCCAGGACTGCACCCTTCAGTGTTAACAGTGACTATGGAGGACAGATCTAGGGGATAACCAGGACAACCACTAGTGCCAAAGGACATGCCAGTACAGACCTTGGTACTGAGAGTGCCATACATTTCATCCATGCCCCTAGAAGAGAGCAACTCCTCACCAGGTCATATAGTATCCCTGTCCTCAAGTACAGAACCCTATCCCCTCAGGTCAGTGGTCAACACCATGGGGAGACCTCTCTGATTCCCCTACATGAATCAGCCACCACCAGCTCTTCAGGACTGGCATAAGATTGGCCACTACCTAGAGAGCCAACTGTACTAATACAGCAGGCCATGGTGGCCCTATTTGGGTTACTAGGGTCCACTGTCTCAGTCTTCACCACACTTGACAAGAGGAAGAAGTCACTCTCCCCTTCAGCATTGCTGGTCAGACCGCTGCCACCGGAGAACCAGGTAGAACCAATCTGGGGCCAGAGCAACTCCAACGCCCCCTATCACCACCTAAGGATCTCTCATCTTCATCTTGTGACAAAGTGACACAAGTACCAGTGTCTGATGACTTTAAATCATTTCAGTGGCAACTTCTGCGGATTGCTGACACTCTGAAGATAGAAATAGCAGTGATATCAGGGAACCCCCACAAGCTATTTGACATCCTGTTAGCTTCTGGTCAAGCCAGGATTGCCTTCCCCATAAATGAAGAACTGCTTGACCCAGCCAAGGCCCTGTGGCAGGCATTTGCCACAACAATGAGGTACCAAGTACCTTCAATGTGATTTGAGGACTTCTACACACACTCTAACCCCAGGCTCCTTAGTTATGAACAGGAGAAGTCTAAGTGGAGCAAGCGTGGCCCCAAAAACAACTGAACCTATTTGGGAAAAAATCACTGTGACGTTGCAGTCTATATGATTTTAGGAAAATATGCTAATGAGTGTGAATATAATGTAATTGGAATATGCTGCAAAAGGTCTCTTGTAAGGTATCATCACAAAGTTTATAATCTACTGAGTGTGGTCATCCTATTTATATAAATGTATCACTCTTGTATCTTAAACTAGAAATATAAAGTATAACTCTGAGGACCTATTGTAGTTATGCAAAGTGTGGGCCATTAATGGTGGTTTGGAATCTTGATGGCTCCCATTAACCAGGACAATTGACTGTAGATGGCTCTGTTTGCTTTCAGGCCTTCCTGTGAGTCAGCCTGGGAGGAATGAAGGCTTGGGGGTCTCACAGGACATGTGATCATGTCACCTAGTACTGAAATCCATCTTAAACCTGGTGGAAGGTTAGAAGGCAGGGTGGAGACCCAGAGAGACAAAAGATTTCCACCTTGTGCCAAAGCTATATAAGGGGGTGGAACAGAACAAAGGGGGCTGCAATCATGAGAAATCCCCTAGCTACCACCTGAGCTGGAACAAGGGGTGTACCAGGGGAAAGGATTGTGCCCAGACTAGGAAGGCATCCAGTCTGTGATAGAAGCTTATTGAAACATCTGAGGGTCAGGTTTTATCTGTATTCAGTTTTGTACTGTATTAGGCATAGACTTGCATGTTTTATTTTATTTTGCTTGGTAATTCACTGTGTTCTGTCTGTTATTACTTGGAACCACTTAAACCCTACTTCTTGTATTTAATAAAATCACTTTTTACTTATGAATTAACCCAGAGTATGCATTAATACCATGGGGGGGGGGGGAGGGAAGAAACAGCTGTGCATATCAGTGTTATAGAGGGTGAACAATTTATGACTTTACCCTGTATAAGCTTTATACAGGGTAAAACGGATTTATTTGGGGTTTGGACCCCATTGGGAGCTGGGCATCTGAGTGTTAGAGACAGGAACACTTCTTAAGCTGTTTTCAGTGAAGCCTACAGCTGTTAGGGGACGTGGTTCAGACCTGGGTCTGGGTTTGCAGTCGGCTAGCATGTCTGGCTCAAACCAGGCAGGGTACTGAAGTCCCAAGCTGCCAGGAAAAACAGACTTAGAAGTAGTCTCAGCACATCATTTGGCAGTTCCCAAGGGGGTTTCTGTGATCCAACCCATCACAGTCACATTCTTCTGCCTCTCTATAGCTTCATCTCGCTCACTGCCATCTCTAACTGGCTGAGTATGACTTCTTAAATTGGGACAGGGCAATCAGTTTGAACCCAGTGGAGGCACTGATACCAAAGATCCTGGACTCTATGCTGCTCCTGAAAAACGGTGGCACTGGCATTCAATTCTCTCCAGGTCCACCTAGCAATAATACTGGCCTATCACTCTAATACAGAAGCACACAATCTTTTCACATCCAATGGTGTCAACATTCTTTAAAGGCCTTCTTCATACCCTGTGGTTTGACATGGATCATGGATCCTCTGTTTGAGCCACTGTCAGAAGGCTGCATATACTACCTTACCATTAAGGTGGTCTTCCTGGTGTCCATCAGTTCAGAGAGTCAGTGAGCTCCAAGTTCTCATAGCCAGACCACCTTACACATCCTTCTGTAAAGAGTCAGTGGTGATGAGACCACACCCCAAGTTCATCCTTAAGATACTCTCAGACTTTCACCTAAACCAATGAATTACTGTGCAAGTCTCCATCCCAAAGCTGCACTCAATGCTGGGAGCGGGTAAATTACACATCCTGGATGTTTCCAGAGCTTTGCTGTATTACTTACCTTAATAGGCCAAGCCATTTTGGCAGTCTCCCCCAACCTTTGTGGACATTTCTGGTTCATCCAAAAACCGAGATATCTCATTGCAGAGAATCTCCAAGTGGATCACAAAATGCATTTACACTTGTTAGCTGTCTGATAAGCCTCCCCCTTTCATCATCAAGGCACAGTCCACCAGAGCACAAGCTGCGTGCATTGCCTGCTTCAGAAATGTTCCAGTCTCTGAGCTCTGCAAGGTTACAACATGAAGTACACTAACTCTTGTGAAACATTATGCCTTTGATGTGGCGAAGAGGGCAGATGTGACATTTGAGAGAGTAATACTTCAATCATTCTCTGACTTATTCAATTGATACTCCTCCCTCCCACCATTCAGCTTGACAGTCATCTACAGTGGGGCCCATACTGACACACATTCAAAGAAGAAAGGATGGCTACTTACCCGGCAGTAACTATGTTTTTTTGAGATGTTGTAGGTGTGGATCTCACAACCTTTCATCCATCCCCACTTTTTAGAGTCCTCACCTAACAAGGGATTTGAATTGCAAAGCAATTGAAGGAGAGTTGTGGCCACCTCACCCTTTATGCCCTCATGTGAGAACACAAGGAGGCACCAGGCAGAGGGTGAATGTGTGGCCCCAGTGGACACTGAAAATTTCAGTCTTGTACACACAGGGCACATGCACACCTACAGGGAAATCCACATTGACTACAACATCTTGAAGAACCGTAGATACTATAGGGTAAGCAATTGTTCTTTTCCAAAGTATGATTTTACTAAAATACTGTGGTTGTATCACAGTGGACTTTTCTGTGAGAAATACAGTAATGAGAAGAGAGTTTTAATTCAGTTTCCTAAAGAAGCAGTAAAAATGTTATTAATGATTTCTACAGTGGAGGTTGTTTCTGTTTGTTACAGAATAACCTTACGTTTACTGGTGCCATAAATGGAGATGTATACGTGTGGAAGGATCATTTTCTGGTTAGATTGGTGGCAAAAGCTCATACAGGTCCAGTGTTTACAATGTACACAACTCTTCGAGATGGACTAATTGTAACTGGAGGGAAGGAAAGACCGTAAGATACACATCTTCCTAAAATACATTGTTTATGTCTGTGTCAGATTATTAGATTATTATTATTTATACAAAGCCCTAAATGTGCATAGTGCTTCATAGATATATAAAAAACAGAGGTACCTGCCCCACAAATCTTATAATCTAAATGACACAAAACACAGCAAGGGATATTAATAAGTAAAATAGGGAGGGAAGATGTGGGTCACAACAGTGGAATGGGGAGCAGGAGGAGCAGCAGTATGGCAGCAGAGGTAACTTTTGTGCAATCTCCCTTCTATTTTGTGGGGTTTCTGACCTCCTGCATAGTAGAGGCTGACAGCAGCATTTTTGTCATAATTGTTAGATTTACTCAAATTCCAGACTCTCTCTTCTGACCATTTCTTTATCTTTGATTTACAAGATATTCTATTTTCCAGAAGTCAAATATACTTTTTTCAGAGTTGACCACTTTTACAGCCAATGTGATAGTGGTTTGAGATTAATTAAGGTCAGGCTTGACAAAGCCCTGGCTGGGATGATTTAATTGGGGAATGGTCCTGCTTTGAGCAGGGGGTTGGACTAGATGACCTCCCGAGGTCCCTTCCAACCCTGATATTCTATGATTCTATGATTCTATGAACAGAGAGACTGTGGCAAGGCACCTTCTCAGTCTCACCAGCCTCAGCTGTTTTTAGCCTTGGTGAGATGGGCTTAGGGTAAAACAGTCTCTCTTAGCTGTACAGGGGCAGTCCGTCCTTCTCTTAGCCAGTGTTTTTGGCTTGTTTTTCTCCCTTATGGGAGGGAATGCAGCCTCCCCTCCTGGAGAGGCTTGCTCACTTGCTGCTACTCGCCTACTGGTAGCTTGACTCCTTCTCTCTCCCCCCGCCCTTCTCCCCAGAGGGGGAGGGTTTAAAAAGGTCTCAGGCAGCCCTTAGTTGGAAACAGATGATCCTAATTGACCTCATGTAATTCCCTCTCAGCTGATCCTAATTGATCTCTAGTAACCCTTTCTCCGCTGAACCTGATTGAACTGTAGTCACCCCTCCCCAGTTGATAGGGAGGAGGGCCTGTTAACCTTCTGGGACTGTTTTCTCCCCTCCCCTTGCAGCCATTTGTCCTGAATTTATCACAAAACTTATTTGCCGTTTACATCATGGTAGTGGTAGTAGTAGTAATAGTAGTAGTACTGCTTTGGAAAATATGCAAAATGATGGCTTGATACACTCATTTTTATTATTTCCTTACCATAATACAGTAATGCGACTTCTTTAAATACAGTACAAGGAGATAATGTGTATGTTTTGATATTTAAACAATAATTTCTAAAAAGTACTACTTTAGCAATGAAATCTGCATATTTGATAAATTCCAGTCAGTGGGAAAGGAGAATTCCATATAATATTTGACAACATGCTCTTTTTCAGGACAAAGGAAGGAGGTGCTGTAAAATTGTGGGACCAGGAGATGAAACGCTGCCGAGCATTTCAGCTTGAGACAGGACAGCTCATTGAGTGTGTGCGCTCGGTTTGTAGAGGAAAAGTAAGTGAGTCAACATGACAAGTTTTACAATTTACTGCCTACTCTCATCATAAGAAGTCCCTATGTTATTCTTGATGTTGTTCTTGTTGCATGGAGGAGCAGGAAGAGAGCAAAGAGATTATAATCACTGAGACCCCCTCTAAGTTTATGTGCACAAAATTTTATGTGCAAAAATTTTAGCTCAGTTTGCATGCACTAATCTACCTGATTTACATGCCCATTTGCACATCAAAATATGGGGTATGAATTCCAAAGGGATGTATGAACATTTTTAGAAGTCTGGCTAAAACTGGGCCTCTATGAGCCAAATGCTGTGCTTAGATCAATTCATGTGGAACTTCAGAGAGATTCCTTTTGACTTCGTGGGAGTCACACATGCATCTGAGGGCAGAACCGGCTTTAGACCCTGATTTGGTCCTCAAGTGAAGTCAGTGGAACTACTCATACACTTAAAGTTAGGCACTGCTTTTAAGTACCTTGCTAAATTTAGACCTTGGAGATTTAATGTAATGTTGATTCATGTGCAACAACTCTTAAAAACAGAATACTTTTGTTTTGCATTTGTGTAATATATGGCGGTATTTTTAGATGTAAATGATAGACAAAGAATACTACTTTAAAAGGTGAATTGCAACATTTGATTTAAACTGTATAATCCTGAAACCAGTAATAGAATACACTATAATCCTAAACATGTTAATTATAAATAGTTTTCTATTTAATATAAAAAAAGTAAAAAGTTTTGTAACTCAGCCTGAATAGTTGATTTTTTTGCACCAGTAAAATGTAGACATTATGGCCTGACTTTTATGGTAATGAGCAAACAATTGCACATCTATATTTTTAGGCACAAACAGTACACGTCTAACAGCTATTTGCACATGCTGATACATAATGATATTGGCTCTATTTAACTTTGCATTATTGGATCCTAGGAATTCAGGGTATCCTTGATCTTCTAAACATTTTGTGTTAGTGAACTACAGTCAGAGGTTCAAATTCAGTGGCAATAATAATAATATTACTGTGGAGGAGATGCAGAGATACAGAGATTCAGTGGTAAAAGAATATAAGACAAAAATAATGAAAGATAAAGAATGTGGAAAACATTGACATTTTTTCCTAATCTTGTGGATGAATGTTGTGTTCATGGCAGTCAAGGGCTGATAACATATGCAGGTGCTACAATTTATCGTGAAGCCTGCCACTGCATCTGAATCCTTCCAACATCACTGCTACTCCACTTCTGTGTCTGTCATGAGCAGAGTCTGCCAGTCACGCAAAATTGTATATAAACTCTATAATCTGGACAAAAAACCCCTAGGGACCTAAACCAGGATTTGAAAATTGGCTTCTGGAAATGAAAGGCTAGTTCACTTAATATATTGTTTCAAGATGCTGAATGAAGCATAAATCAAGACTAGTTATAATAAGTTCTCTGTTACACATCTTATATTTTAATGTGTTGATATTATGTGCATTATTTTGATAATCTGGTTCTCACCATATTTGACTACAACAGGGCAAAATTTTAGTGGGAACCAAAGATGGGGAAATACTTGAAGTAGGAGAAAAAAATGCTGCTTCAAACCTGCTGATTGACAATCACATGGAAGGGGAGATTTGGGGTTTAGCAGCTCATCCCACAAAAGACATATTTGTCACTGCAAGTAATGATGGAACAGCAAGAATCTGGGACCTCTGTGACAAAGTGAGTACCATTTAAACTAAGAAGCATGTCATCAGTAGCAGTATCATTACGTAATCAAGATTTTTCCAACTGTGAGCTATGTGTTGCCCTCTGTCCATGTATGCAACTCTCTTTGAAGTATGCACATATACAGGGCAGTGTTTGTCCCTATATTTCCATGTTGTTCCCAGCTTAATCTGTAGTTGTGTGAGAAGGTCTTTGGTGATATGGTTTATTGCTGTTTCTAAAGGAAATGTATCTGCATTTTGCTGAGATGTGCAGCTATTTGAAACCTCCCAGGCTTAAGAAGTGCTTTCTGTCATGTATGGACTGTGAAATGAATTTAAAAAAAAGTTTAGAAGTTATAGAATGTTGGGTCAATGTTTAGAAGTTGGGTCAATGTTTTAATTGAATGCAAACAGCTAGGGTGCACAGAGCCAGCAGTGGGGAAGTATACACTGTGCCTTAAAAAACTGTGTAGAAAGTGCTCCAAAACTCCCTGTCTGCAAACATAATACCTCCTTCCACCACCACTTAAGTTCTGTAGCTCCACTGGCCCCCAGAGCTGTATCTTAGTCTTAAATTTGCATTAATTATCTGGTTGGACCTGGGTTATGTCTACACTACTGACTTCTGCCAGCAGAGTTATGTCTGTCAGGTATGTGAAGAGATGTGATCCCTGAACAACATAGCTGTGCTGGCAGAAGTCCCTAGTGTAGATTCAGTTATACCAGCAAAGCTCACACTTTTAGCATTATAGCTTGGGAATGTATGTGGAATAAGATAATAAAAGCACCCCTTTACTGGAATAA
Organism: Chelonia mydas; assembly: GCF_015237465.2. NCBI lineage: Eukaryota > Metazoa > Chordata > Testudines > Cheloniidae > Chelonia > Chelonia mydas. The sequence goes on from NC_057851.1 coordinate 178,509,682, forward strand.
TTTGCATCCAAATTACCTGACAGTGGCTCAAAGATAGTATCGATCATTTTTTAATATCAAATAAATTTAATATAAACACAGTAAGGTAAGTGAAGAAGCAGGAGCATTATAATGTATGATGGCATTAACTGGTTTAACAAATCAAAAGAAGAACTTCATATTTAATAGTTAAATAAATTATTCAAATCAGTGTTAAACCCATATAGAAACTGATTTTACAAACTTTTTTGCTGGGCTACCTCCTTGTAATGAGTTCAGTGCAAGATGACTGGAAGCACTGAAATGTCCATTTTAATCAAAGCCTTACTTTCAAATTTATTTCACAATGTCTATCTGGTGAGAAGTGCCTTACTATGCGAAATTTCAGACTGACATTTTGAGGAAACTGTACAATTTTCTTTTAAGTAAGGGTCTTTTTGTTCTTTTATAGATAGCTTTGCTTAAGTCTATTTACTTGATAGTTTTCTATAAAGAGAAAAAACTAGTAAGAAATCGTTGTTTTTGTTGATACAGAAATTGCTGAATAAAGTGAATTTAGGCCATGCTGCAAGATGTGCTGCATATAGTCCTGATGGTGAGATGGTAGCTATTGGCATGAAGAATGGAGAATTTGTCATCTTACTTGTAAACAGTCTTAAAGTTTGGGGCAAAAAACGAGACCGGAAATCAGCTATTCAGGATATCAGGTACATCAAAAATTCATTGCCCTAAACCTGCAGTCCTTATTTAGGGTCATTTCCTGATTGAACTAGGCTGGATTCTCTTTAACTGAAGTCTTTAAATCAAGATTAGAGGATTTCAGTAACTCAGCCAAAGGTTGTGGGCCTACTATGGGACTGGGTGGGTGAAGTTCTGTGGCCAGTGCTGTACAGAAGGTCAGACTAGGTGATCATGATGGCCCCTTCAGGCCTTAAAGTCTAGGATTCTAATCTCCACCTGAATATAGCTAGTAATCTTTGCATATTAGACTTTTAATATGAGGAGTTAATGTTACATTACAATATCACCACATAGCACTGGGAAATCCCCTAGCTCAGCCTCAAAGAATAAATGGTACTTTGCCCATATCGTTAGGCACTTTACAATAATGAAATATTAGCAATTCTTAACTACATATGCTTCAAGCATCAGTGTGCCTTTCTGATTCAACTGTTTCAACATCAGTGGTGAGGTTTGGCCTGGCTCAGAACTTGCTATTGTTTTTCAGTCTTGTCTTAGAAAAGATTGAACTTTTATACCTTAAGAATTGTGGAACAAAGCAAACAAAAATCTTAACAAATGCACCAATACAGCAAATTATATCCCTGCTTCATGATTTGTTGTCTAGAATCAGCCCTGATAATAGATTTTTGGCTGTTGGCTCACAAGAACATACTGTCGATTTTTATGACCTCACCCAAGGCACAACCTTAAACCGGATAGGCTACTGCAAAGATATTCCAAGTTTTGTCATTCAGATGGATTTTTCAGCAGACAGCAGATATATTGAGGTATGTTTTAGGTGGGCATGCCGTTGTTTAGAGTTCCTCTCATTAATTTATCATCAAACACTTAAAGGAACAAAATTAAGCATGTAAAAAGCCTTCCAAAAGTCTGGCCTGTAAAGCATAGGAATAAAGAGCTCTGTTCATCCACCATCATCCCCTAAATCTATCAGTTGTCCCAAGAGATCAAGTACAAGCCTTGCTATGAAATGAATGATCTGTGAGTTAGAAGAGCATTTTAGGATACTGGCATGCAAGTGAGGATAACCAGCATCCCAATTTTCATCAAAATTCCTGTGTTCAAAACTGCAATAACAAATAGCTGTTGGGCTGGAGTTAAGGGTTAATGAATCTAGGGATTTGTAACTACAGTAATATAGTACCCTATTAGGACTTATCAGTATGGTAGAATTACCTGGCCTAATGAAGATAAAATCTGGGTCTAGATTACAGGTGCACACAGTAATGGTAGAACAGTAAAAATGGGTACATTTGTGACAGGTTGGACCCCCCCTAGGATGTCACCTGGTGTGCTGGGATGCCAGAGTCAGACTATTCTGCCAGCCTGGGTCCCCATTTACCTGGCCTTGCTAGGTTAGGTTCCCCAGCCTTTTCCAGCCAAGCACACAGGCAGGGCCACATTCACCTGCACAGAGAGCCAGAGATCCGCTCTGGGAAGGCTCAGCTTAAGGGGCTTGCCACAGCACCCAGATGTCCACCCCCACTTGCCCACCCCCAAAATTATATGAAAGTCATCTCTTCCCTCAATGTGGAGGAGGGTGTACACAACGTCTCGCCCCTTCCCCCAGTTAGAAATCACATAAACTGGGTTATATTATAAACTGGAAATAAATTTATTAACTATAACAGGTGTGTTTTAAGTAGGTAAGGGGGTAGCTGACACAAGGCAGATTACTAAGAAAATAAAACAGAGCACGCAAACTAAGCTTAATACACTAAAGAAACTGGTTACATGTAAGTTCTCATCTTAAATGTGGTTCTAATAGTCTTCTTCACAGGCCAGACCCCCTTCCAGCCTGGCTTCGGTTCTTTCCCCCAGTTCAGTCTTAGTTGTTCTAGCTGTCATCTTGGGTGGGGAAGCAGGGGAGCTCTCACGACCAGGATTACCTCACTCCCCACCCTTAAATAGGATTTGCATAAGGCAGGAGTCCTTTGTTTCCTAGTTTGACTCCCTTGCCTTACAGTGGAAAGTTACAATAAGTCCCAGGTAATGTTTTAGTATCAGGTGACAAGACCACCTGACTCTGTAGGGCCCCTATAGCCATTCTTCACAGGCTGACCCGCACATTCACAGGAAGACTAGGCACTTTTACAGTCCATTGTCTCTTGCTGATGGGCCATCAGCACTGTTGGGCTTTTTCACTGCTGTTCCTGAAGTGTTAGCGGGTGGTGTGAGATGGGGGGAGAGGGCAATACTTGTGTACACCCTCCTCCACATTGAGGGAAGAGGCGAATTTCATAATATATCTTTGGGTCTGTACTCCAAGGGAGGTGGACATCTGAGTGCTGGAGCAAGTCCCTTCAGCTGAGTCTTCCCAGAGCTGATCTGCAGCTGGGTGAGAGGAGGTTTTAAGAGCCTGGCTGAGCAAGACAGGTTAAAGGGGACCCAGGCTGGCAGAATCATAGAATCATAGAATATCAGGGTTGGAAGGGACCTCAGGAGGTCATCTAGTCCAACCCCCTGCTCAAAGCAGGACCAATCCCCAATCAAATCATCCCAGCCAAGGCTTTGTCAAGCCTGACCTTAAAAACTTCCAAGGAAGGAGATTCTACCACCTCCCTAGGTAACGCATTCCAGTGTTTCACCACCCTCCTAGTGAAAAAGTTTTTCCTAATATCCAACCTAAACCTCCCCCACTGCAACTTGAGACCATTACTCCTTGTCCTGTCCTTTTCTACCACTGAGAATAGTCTAGAACCATCCTCTCTGGAACCACCTCTCAGGTAGTTGAAAGCAGCTATCAAATCCCCCCTCATTCTTCTCTTCTGCAGACTAAACAATCCCAGTTCCCTCAGCCTCTCCTCATAAGTCATGTGTTCCAGACCCCTAATCATTTTTGTTGCCCTTCGCTGGACTCTCTCCAATTTATCCACATCCTTCTTGTAGTGTGGGGCCCAAAACTGGACACAGTACTCCAGATGAGGCCTCACCAATGTCGAATAGAGGGGAACGATCACGTCCCTTGATCTGCTCGCTATGCCCCTACTTTTACATCCCAAAATGCCATTGGCCTTCTTGGCAACAAGGGCACACTGCTGACTCATATCCAGCTTCTCGTCCACTGTAACCCGTAGGTCCTTTTCCGCAGAACTGCTGCCTAGCCATTCGGTCCCTAGTCTGTAGCTGTGCATTGGGTTCTTCCGTCCTAAGTGCAGGACCCTGCACTTATCCTTATTGAACCGCATCAGGTTTCTTTTGGCCCAATCCTCCAATTTGTCTAGATCCCTCTGTATCCTATCCCTGCCCTCCAGCGTATCTACCACTCCTCCCAGTTTAGTATCATCCGCAAATTTGCTGAGAGTGCAATCCACACCATCCTCCAGATCATTTATGAAGATATTGAACAAAACCGGCCCCAGGACCGACCCCTGGGGCATTCCACTTGACACCGGCTGCCAACTAGACATGGAGCCATTGATCACTACCCGTTGAGCCCGACAATCTAGCCAACTTTCTACCCACCTTATAGTGCACTCATCCAGCCCATACTTCTTTAACTTGCTGACAAGAATACTGTGGGAGACCGTGTCAAAAGCTTTGCTAAAGTCAAGAAACAATACATCCACTGCTTTCCCTTCATCCACAGAATCAGTAATCTCATCATAGAAGGCTATTAGATTAGTCAGGCATGACCTACCCTTGGTGAATCCATGCTGACTGTTCCTGATCACTGTCCTCTCGTGTAAGTGCTTCAGGATTGATTCCTTGAGGACCTGCTCCATGATTTTTCCGGGGACTGAGGTGAGGCTGACTGGCCTGTAGTTCCCAGGATCCTCCTTCTTCCCTTTTTTAAAGATTGGCACTACATTAGCCTTTTTCCAGTCATCTGGGACTTCCCCCGTTCGCCACGAGTTTTCAAAGATAATGGCCAATGGCTCTGCAATCACATCCGCCAATTCCTTTAGCACTCTCGGATGCAACTCGTCCGGCCCCATGGACTTGTGCACATCCAGCGTTTCTAAATAGTCCCTAACCACCTCTTTCTCCACAGAGGGCTGGCAATCTACTCCCCATGTTGTGATGCCCAGCGCAGCAGTCTGGAAGCTGTCCTTATTAGTGAAGACAGAGGCAAAAAAAAGCATTGAGCACATTAGCTTTCTCCACATCCTCTGTCACTAGGTTGCCTCCCTCATTCAGTAAGGGGCCCACACTTTCCTTGGCTTTCTTCTTGTTGCCAACATACCTGAAGAAACCCTTCTTGTTCCTCTTGACATCTCTTGCTAGCTGCAGCTCCAGGTGCGATTTGGCCCTCCTGATTTCATTCCTACATGCCCGAGCAATATTTTTATACTCTTCCCTGGTCATATGTCCAACCTTCCACTTTGTGTTAGCTTCTTTTTTTATGTTTAAGATCCGCTAGGATTTCACCGTTAAGCCAAGCTGTTCGCCTGCCATATTTACTATTCTTTTGACTCATCGGGATGGTTTGTCCCTGTAACCTCAACAGGGATTCCTTGAAATACAGCCAGCTCTCCTGGACTCCTTTCCCCTTCATGTTAGTCCCCCAGGGGATCCTACCCATCCGCTCCCTGAGGGAGTCGAAGTCTGCTTTCCTGAAGTCCAGGGTCCGTATCCTGCTGCTTACCTTTCTTTCCTGCGTCAGGATCCTGAACTCAACCAACTCATGGTCACTGCCTCCCAGATTCCCGTCCACTTTTGCTTCCCCCACTAATTCTTCCCTGTTTGTGAGCAGCAGGTCAAGAAAAGCTCCCCCCCCAGTTGGCTCGTCTAGCACTTGCACCAGGAAATTGTCCCCTACGCTTTCCAAAAACTTCCTGGATTGTCTATGCACCGCTGTATTGCTCTCCCAGCAAATATCAGGAAAATTAAAGTCACCCATGAGAACCAGGGCGTGCGATCTAGTAGCTTCTGCGAGTTGCCGGAAGAAAGCCTCATCCACCTCATCCCCCTGGTCCGGTGGTCTATAGCAGACTCCCACCACTACATCACTCTTGTTGCTCACACTTCTAAACTTAATCCATAGACACTCAGGTTTTTCTGCAGTTTCATACCGGAGCTCTGAGCAGTCATACTGCTCCCTTACATACAGTGCTACTCCACCACCTTTTCTGCCCTGCCTGTTCTTCCTGAACAGTTTATAACCATCCATGACAGTAGACAGAACAGGTAGACTAAGGGGTATCTCAGCACACCAGGTGACATCCCAGGATGGGTCCAACCCATCACAACATTCTTTCACTAGTGTGTTCTGCAAAGTACACAGAAAAAGGCTGGTCACACTCAAAAGTACTCTGTAACCCTAGGGCTCAAATATGCCTTTAGCATGCTGATCATCAGCAAAGCGGTATTGTGCATGACACCATTTGAAGCTCCCAAATGTGTGGGGGGAGCATACCTGTTGCTACTCCTTTTAAGGGGGAGGTACAGCATGTGCTCTTCTCCACAGCTCAGCAGTTATGCTATTCACTGTAAAGGCGGGTGGGAGGGGTGGCAGACCCTTGTCTTTTAAAAATGTCATTGCCCCTTTGGGATCACAAAAGTAGTAGCAGTCCTTGCATGAGGACTGTAAGTGTGGCTAGTTCTTGCTAGAGGACTTAGGGAGTAGGGATTTTGTTTTACCTTGCACTGCTTCAAGGGGCCAGCAATGTTTTGGCCTATAATTTTAGTTATGGAAGCTGAGCGCATAAAGCCTTCTCTTTACTCTCAGATACTGTATGAAAAATGCCATCTCTCTAAGACTGAGCATAGTGCAATGTATATCATCACATAGCAAGAGGATCTACTGGCAATAAGTAGCTATGCAAAAGCTCTTTATTAGTTAGATGCAAAGTTAGTTTCACAGGTTTAGTACCATAGCAGTTTCCGTCGTGTTCTCAGAGCTGTTGAATGATCAGTTTATACTGATAATCCACTCCTGGTGAATAATCTCTCAATCAGATTAGTGCAGATAATATACAGTATCTCACATATTTTTGTCAAAGTCTACAATACTAAAGTACATGAACCCAAATGGTTCATGGTTTCCCTCCAAGGTGTCTTTGATGCTGCCAACTTTGCCAGGAAGATGTGAGATAGTACAGATAATAATCTGATTGAGAGATTATTCATCAGCAATGGATTATTAGTATAAAATGCTCATTCAATAGCCAAATCGTTAGTTCATACTGTAAATTTGTTGTGATTAGTTTATATTGTATATAACTCAATTACAGAAGCCCAAGAAAAGCTATAAACTTAGAGATATAGGTAAACTGCTATATTGTACATATAGAGACCACTAGTGTTAAGAAATAAACTTTTAATTTTAAAATATTGAAATAACATCAAAATACATTTATGGAAAGGTTAATCTACTCTTTCTACATTCAGGTATCAACCGGTGCCTATAAACGACAGGTTCATGAGGTGCCATTGGGAAAGCAAGTGGCAGATGCCACACTAATAGAAAAGATCACATGGGCCACATGGACAAGGTGATGAAATGTCTGAAAACCAAAGAACTTGTTTTTACAAGCAACTGATTGTGCATGAATCTGTACTACAGAAATAGAATAAGTGACGGTACTGTTATGAAAGTGCAGTTAGTGCTGGGATTCACAGAGTTTTGGGCTCTTGTACTGTGTCCAGTTTTGGGCCCCACACTACAAGAAGGATGTGGATAAATTGGAGAGAGTCCAGCGAAGGGCAACAAAAATGATTAGGAGTCTGGAACACATGACTTATGAGGAGAGGCTGAGGGAACTGGGATTGTTTAGTCTGCAGAAGAGAAGAATGAGGGGGGATTTGATAGCTACTTTCAACTACCTGAGAGGTGGTTCCAGAGAGGATGGTTCTAGACTATTCTCAGTGGTAGAAGAGGACAGGACAAGGAGTAATGGTCTCAAGTTGCAGTGGGGGAGGTTTAGGTTGGATATTAGGAAAAACTTTTTCACCAAGAGGGTGGTGAAACACTGGAATGTGTTACCTAGGGAGGTGGTAGAATCTCCTTGCTTAGAAGTTTTTAAGGTTAGGCTTGACAAAGCCCTGGCTGGGATGATTTAATTGGGGATTGGTCCTGCTTTGAGCAGGGGGTTGGACTAGATGACCTCCTGAGTCCCTTCCAACCCTGATATTCTATGATTCTATGATTCTATGATGCTTTTAGATTTGCAGAACTATTATATGAAGAACGCTAGCTCTTTTGCTTTTCTGAGGCCCTGTCTGCACTGAACTTTTAGAATGAATTTGTAACTAGTTGGTGTCACAGTTGCCACCATACATGGTTTGTAGCCACACACACAATGTGGTTGGTATTCAGGATTACTCCCTACCCACATCTGTGTAATCACTCTTGGCCAGTCCCCTTTACTCCCAGCCAGCTGAGCTGCCTGATATCCCAGAATGCATTGCCTCATGCATTGCTGGTGCCACTTTGTGTTGCGCCCTCCAGGCACTCTATCCTTTGCTGAGGCACTCTGCGGTAATGTCCCACATTTTGCCAGAATGCACCAATGCACACACAGTTAGGCAGCATGATAGATGTGGCTAGAAAGAAAGCAGGGCTGACATGGTCATGTTATGAAAAAGCTGTTGCATGGACACTACTTAAATGTGGTTATTATAACTGAGTTACATAGGACCATCACAACCTGATTAAAAAAGCATGGCTGTACGCTTAGTGTAGCCAGAGCTGTAATGTCTGTTGAACAGCGCAGCCAAGTTACCCTCTATGGCTTTTTAATTACAGTGTAGTTTAAAACTGTAATGAACTATACTAATGCCATTGGTACAGGCATTAATCAAAAGATCTATCAGTATCCAGTGAGATGACAATACGCACAAGCTCTTAGCTTAGCTCTTAGGGAACAAGTGTAGAATTGCATAACACACTTGCTCTTACTGCTTTGTTATCAAGCAAACACAAGACTGCAATGCCATAGCTATTACTATGGCCTCTTCTGTCAGCGAGTGTAAGGAGGCGGGGGGTGCAGATACATTTGAGAGCTGATATGTGGGCAAACATTCTAAGTGAGGGAAAAACAGCTATTTTAAGAAACACTCTAGATACAAACAATAATCCCCCTCACTTGAGGAGGTAGGGCCCAGGAAAGGAGTACTAATAAGAGGCATCACTGCTATAAAATTTCAGTGTGAGTGGGAGCACAAATGTGGGGGAAAGGAAGAGTGTCTCACTGAGGCAGGATGTATTTGTATCTCACATGAGGGGAGGATATATGGGGGCTAGTGCCTCATGAGGGATGAGGGTGTGCATCTTGAGGGGACTTGTGTTGTGGTCTCGGGCATGGGGAAAAATGAGCACATGTGGGGTGCTCTCTCTGTATTATGAAGATGCATTTGGGTGCAATAATGCACAAGGACAAGGTGAATCCCTAGGGAGAGCAGTTTACTAATGGTCACCCGCCATTGTCCTGCTGTAAAGCCAACCATTATGCCCATAATATTGGTCCAGCAGAGGTAGTGGCCCATGCTTCTTCATAACTATCTTCTTCTTTTATGTTTTGGAGCAGTGTTCTTGGAGATGAAGTCATTGGGATTTGGCCAAGAAATGCTGATAAAGCAGATGTCAACTGTGCATGTGTGACCCATGCTGGTTTAAATATAGTGACAGGAGATGATTTTGGTCTGGTGAAACTTTTTGACTTTCCATGCACAGAAAAATTTGTAAGTGTACATTTTAGCTTTTATTTTAATCTAAGATGCTAGGTTTTGTGTTTAACCAGTTTTACCATGGCCTGAAGGCAAAGAAGTGCCAGTAGGTTAGAAGTGTGTTACACTAAAAGAAATGTTTCAGAGTAGCAGTCGTGTTAGTCTGTATTCGCAAAAAGAAAAGGAGTACTTGTGGCACCTTAGAGACTAACAAATTTATTTGAGCATAAGCTTTCATGAGCTACAGCTCACTTCATTGGATGCATTTGCGTATTTTCATATACTTGCAAAAGAACATAGGGTTGTTTTTGTTAATGGCTGTAATAGTTTATTTATTGTCTGCAATATTCTGTCTTTCTAATAGGCCAAACACAAGCGTTATTTTGGTCATTCTGCTCATGTTACCAACATACGCTTTTCTCATGATGACAAGTATGTTATAAGTACAGGAGGAGATGACTGCAGGTAACTCCTTATTTTACTAATCAAGAATTTTGTAAACAGGTATGATCCACCCCCATTGCAACACTGTGTTTTGCATCTTCTCAGAGCATGCTGCCACACTGCATCCAAAATCCATTTATATAGCAAAACAAAGGCTAGGCTAAAACACTCTAAGTACTTGGCTATCAAGGCTGGAGTGTTGATGAGGATGTTAAGCTCAATAAACACAGGTCAGAAAATTTAACACATTTTTTTAAAGAAAAATAATAATAAAAGACAACCTCAAAGATCACAAATCAGGATAAAAAGTTATAAGGAATAGCAACCCTCATGCTTTGGATTTAAACTAACCATGACAGGGTACAGAGTAGCAGCCATGTTAGTCTGTATTTGCAAAAAGAAAAGGAGTACTTGTGGCACCTTAGAGACTAACCAATTTATTTGGTTAGTCTCTAAGGTGCCACAAGTACTCCTTTTCTCATGACGGGGTAGATTCCCAAAGGCATCACTGTCAGTCACAAAACCCTTGCTCAGCTGCCCCTTACCCTAGAGCAGTGGTCCCCAACCTTTCTATGGGAATAGTATATTTCTATTCCCAGAAGACTGTGGTGGGTGCCAGACAACCCGCCACCGCAACATTTCGGAAGGACACAACAAGGCCTGGGCCAACCCCCACAGGCAGCCAAGGAGGGAGCACGACCCAGTCCCGCTCCACCCCCAGCTCTGATGGAGTCCCAATTGCGGCACCACTCCCGGCCCCAGCCTTGGCCCCCAACCATGGCCCAGCCACAGCTTCCACTCTCAGTCCCGCCCCTAGCCTCAGCCCCCAGTTGTGGCTCCACTCCCGGCCCCTGCTTTGGCCCCCGACTGTGGCCCAGCCATGGCTTCCGCTCCCGGCCCCGCCCCCAGCTCCATTCCCAGCTGTGGCTCCATTCCCAGCCATAGACCCGCTCCCAGCTGCGACCCCCCCCCCAACCTTGGCCCCCTTGCCCCTGTCCGCCCCTGGGAGCTGCAACCATGAAAATCTTGGGGACCACTGCCCTAAAGGCACCTAAAGTCTCTAGGTGCCTACCTCTTTGATGGAAAAGACCCCAAAGCACCCACCCAAATTTCAACAGCTAAGTCCATAGAATCATAGAATATCAGGGTTGGAAGGGACCTCAGGAGGTCATCTAGTCCAACCCCCTGCTCAAAACAGGACCAATCCCCAACTAAATCATCCCAGCCAGGGCTTTGTCAAGCCTGACCTTAAACACTTCTAAGGAAGGAGATTCCACCACCTCCCTAGGTAACGCATTCCAGTGTTTCACCACCCTCCTAGTGAAAAAGTTTTTCCTAATATCCAACCTAAACCTCCCCCACTGCAACTACCCAACAGCTTGCTACCTAAACCCCAGCAGAAGTCATGCTTAGAGCACATTCTAAGCCCTCATAAGATGGTAAGGAGGCACTCTCCCTTATAACCTTTAGTCCGTGGTTAGAGCACTCATGTAGGGTGACCCGATGTCCCCATTTTATAGGGACAGTTCCAAGATTTGGGGCTTTGTCTTATATAGATGGTACCCCCACCCCCCCGACCTGATTTTTCACGCTTTCTATCTGGTCACCCTAGGTGTGGGAGACCAACGTTCAAGTCTCCCCTCTGCCTGAGGGGCAGAAGGGAGTTGAATTTAGGTTTCTCACCTGCAGGGGAGAGCCCTACTCTAGACTATAGAGCCACTCAACTCTCCTGCTGGCCCAATGCCTATATATAATTATTCATTTAATAATTTTTCACAGTGGAACAGCTCCAACAGGAGAAATTAAGAGTGATCCACCCCAGCATATCCCATAGCTCAGGGTTAAGGCATGCTCCTGAGAGGTGGGAGACCCAAGTTCAAAATCCTGCTCCACGTTAGCTGGAGAGGAACTGAACACACATCTCCCACATCACAGGTCAGTGTCCTAGCCCCTGGACTAAAGTGTATAAGGGGGTGGGGACATAATGCAGCAGCAGCATTTATTCCAAAACAAACAGCTTCAGTACCTAACTTTAGGACAGGGGCCCTAGTTGTGAATCCTGAGCAGATATAAGGGTATCCCTTCAGCCCAGTACAATCATAGAATATCAGGGTTGGAAGGGACCTCAGGAGGTCATCTAGTCCAACCTGCTGCTCAAAGCAGGACCAATCCCCAATTTTTGCCCCCAATCTCTCAGTGGCCCCCTCAAGGATTGAACTCACAACCTTGGGTTTAGCAAGCCAATGCTCAACCCACTGAGCTACCCCTCCCCCTCAATGCTAGGATACACTCAGGGACTTTTAGAGCAGGCCAGCAGGTTGCACAGGGCCAGTTAGTGTGTGTCCAACTGGTCAGTCATAGTATTTACACCTGGCTTGTGTACACTAATGCAGCATGTAGACAAGCCCTTAGGTTTAGGTTACATCCTTCTCATTAGCTTTGGTGTCTTCCCACTCATCTTGTTGGCTTTTTGGATCCCATTCTCAGCTGCCTAATCCACCCCAATCATTGTTTAGGATGTTGGGCTCTCAGATGGGAGACGGGTTGAAGTCTCTGCTCTGAATCAGGCAGAGGACAGATTGGAGGCTATATAGCCCAGAAGTAGGAAAGCACTGGTCTATGAGTGGGGCTCCTGTTCAGTATAGTAATACATATAATTATTATGAATAGTAATCCTCAAAAAACAGGTAAGCAGAAATGCAAGAAACAAACTCCAAGTATGGCTAAATGGCAAATTGCAAGAGCTTAGTTGAGCCATACAGAGATCCAGAAAATAGAAATGCAGCTCAAGCAGAAAAGTAAGCAATGCCAGTGAAATGTAAGGTGTAACTAGAGTGCTTTGACAGAGGAGCAACTAACCATAGCCATAACACAATGAAGTTCATGTAGAAGCAGGAAGGCTGCAAGAGAAAGTAGCTATTGACCTAGCATAGGCCAAAGGAGTAAGTAAATGGCCACTGTGAGGAAGCTGAAGTAGTGCTTTGTATCAGTTGTCCTAGAGCATGGTAGTGAGATACCTACATTTTTTATGTACGCAAAATGAGACAGTGTTTGAAGTGTCAAAAATGAAAGTGCTGGCAGAAGCTGATTCCCATAGCTTATAACAACCCTGACAGATTGGAGATTAGGCAAATCTTTCCTATCAGTTATTCACAGTTGCTTAGTCAGCGTATCCTGTACCAACCTCATTCAGAGGTTGGTACCTCATCCTGTACCATTTCCTCATTCAGAGGAAAATTTCACGGACAGGACAATTGATCTGATCCACATAGGAATTGCTAATGGTTCTATGGAAATATGCATATTTTTATGACTCACAAAACCAAATACTGGTTCAAGTGTAACTGTTGAGCAGTTTACAATGTGCTATGCAAACATTAAGTAACCATCAACATGCCAGTGACTTTGCCCAAAGGCACACAATGAGTTGGGGTACAGCCAAGATTAAAATTCAGCCATTGTACCATGCTGACTTCTCTCGGAAGCAAGCTGGATAATTTTTGAACAAATGCTGAAAGTAAAAAAAACACCCCCGTACTAGATGTTTACAGTTGTTGTATGAATAAGGGAGCAGTGTTCTTTGAAAAGTGTCTGCAAAAATGTATCATAGGGCTCCATAGTCATTTTCTCTTATTGACATCCATACTAAACCTGCTCAGTTTGGGAGTAAAAGGATAGGTTGTTTTTTTTTCCACAAGTGCTGAAGCCACAAACACAACCTGCAATCTGTACAGTATTATTCTAGTGCTAATTGTTAAAGACAACTTTACCACCAATTAACTTTTTTAGTGTATTTGTGTGGAGATGTCTTTGAAAGAGGAATTCCCTTGCTTCTGGTGCTGCAACTACCATGTGACTTCAGAGGAGTGACGAGTCACCCCAGTCCACAATGCTTTGGCTGCTCTAATTTCATAACAAAAATGCTGCATGGATTACACACTTTTGGAATCTGAGTGTGGTAATATTGAGTGCTACTATGATTTTGTATTTGAAAGACTGTGATGCCCTTGTGATGGAAGCTGAAGTTTTAAAGGTTGTTCCTAGGCCTCAGCAATGAACAGTTCAATCATTAAACTGCTTTTGCTAAATATTTTATAATTATTCCAAGCAGCTACAACTGTAGCCTAAAAAAAACCTTTTGAGCGTCAGAAACCCTAAAACGTAACACAGCATTTAATTTGTGAATCTGTAAAATCATTTCTTTACACCTTCCTTCAGGAATGGTCCCATTTTAAGACAACCGTTAAACTCTTGTTTGGAATTGTATGCATTGTGAGTAAAGCTTTATATTGTTTTTAAATGACCGCAGGGAGTTTCACATTCACTTTCAATAACTAAATAAACCAAGTTTCAGAGTAGCAGCTGTGTTAGTCTGTATTCGCAAAAAGAAAAGGAGTACTTGTGGCACCTTAGAGACTAACAAATTTATTTAAGCATAAGCTTTCTGAAGTGAGCTGTAGCTCACGAAAGCTTATGCTTAAATAAATTTGTTAGTCTCTAAGGTGCCACAAGTACTCCTTTTCTTTTTGTAAATAAACCAAGTAACACATTTTTAAAATTCACTATTTTTTTTTAAAAGAACACATTTAATTTAAAAAGTTCTTTATCCATGAAGTGCCTTTGAAAGAGTTTGCCAATAGGCCTCCCACCACTGTCAGCTTTCTGCATATGGTGCTATAAACTTCCATCCTGAGGAGGGCTTAACATAAACACCTTTTCCAGATCTGACGTGGTCAGCATTTTCTGCTGTTACTATTCTTAATACCATCACAACTGAACTCCAAAATGTTTCCTTCAGAGAGAACATACATACTGTTATACAAGCAATTATCTGAACCTCCTGTTTGTCAGTGACATGAACAATCTATTAAGGGGCAGAATGTATCTGGCTCAAGAAGGTAGCAGGTCAAAGCCAGGATTTAAGCTCAAATCTGAGGGATGATATGGGTACAAAGGACTTTTTTCAGGGAGGGGGAAAGAAAATCATTAAAAACTACTGTTATCTTCTTGTGCTCCTCCCTCTCTTTGGGTCTGTGCTTTATATTTGACTACTTATACAGTAAAAGATTAGTAAATTGATTTGGACTCTTCCAAAAAGCATCATTTCCCATCTTTTACTCAGGAAGAGCTTCTTGGAGATGTGCTAATTGTACATAATGAATGACAGGTAAACCAGTAAGAAGAGATTGCACAAACTTAGGTTAATCTGGCAACCATTCATATGCTGTTTAGAAACATGTATGTGACATTAACAAAAATAAAAAGAACTGGATGAAAATTCAAATGGAATGCTTTTGTCAGAAAATGCCATTTTGTCAAAACCAAATTTTTCGACAGAAATTGTCTATTTCAGTGAAATTTAGTTTTAAAAAAGTCTCAACTAGCATACAGTGTAAATGCTCCATTTTGAGTTTTCATTTCAAAACAACTTTTCATTTTGGTATATATTTCATATTATAAACAAATGTAAAAAGTGAAATGTTTTGATTGACCCAAACCTTTTTTGGGGGGGTGTGGGGGTATGTGTGTGTGTGTCTAAGTAAATGTGAGTTATAGGAAATCTTGTTTTTGTTCCAAAGCAAAACAAAATTCCTGAAAAATGGAAATTCTCATTCTTGCACATCTCTGATAAGAAGGTAGCTATTGGCTATAAAATGTCATAGAAAAGAGAGAAGGCAAGCATTATCAAAATGTAATGAATATATATTTAACACAAAAGTGCTTGAGGAAGCTTAGTGAATTTTTTTTTTAAATAAATGGAACTTTTGCCTTACAATACTCTACAAAAGATCAGTTTGTCAGACACACAACAGGAGACCCTATGTAGTCTTTTTTTTTTTTTTTTAAGAAAGCTTTTCTGTATTAAGATAATGTAACCATGTTGGGTGAGCATTTTCTTTGCCTATATTGTCATGTTGGCCTTTCACGTTGATTGTATCCTGAATAAAAATAATTGTGTGATGGAATGAATTGCTAAATGATGATTTGTGAAAAATATTTAAAAGCAATAGTGTCTATCAGGAAAACATTTCAATAAATATGATTTGTATATGTTTATGTGGTTTGATTTTATATATAATATGCTAAGAAGTAATGCTGTATTATATTGTATATGAAAATATTAATGCATGAATTTATTTTTCAATGGCCACATAACTATTTGAAAACCTGTGTGTCAAATACATTTGGTTATAAATTTTCATTGATCTTATTTTTACAGTCAAGTTAGTAGAATCAATAAGTTATCCTGAAAAATTGCTGGACTCACTTCGTATCCCTTTCAATTTTCCAAAGCGCTGAACTACATAAAACAGATGCTCGACTGACTTGTGTAATAAATATATATATTATAATCTGGAAGTCTCCTCAAGACAAAACACCAAAATTCTTTAAGTCTATAAGCTTTATTGATACTTGGGTTTTTTGTTTTTACATTTCACAATGCATTCCACAGACTTAGTTCAATACAGCTTAAACCACAAGTGTATACATTTTCATTTGTAATTTCTTGCATAACAATGCTCGACATTTTCAAACATTTGCAGCATTAGATATTTGCTCCACAGATTATGTTTGTGCAACACAGTGTATGCTCGAAGTTTTATGTGTGTGCAAGTTCATTTGTTTTTTTTAAATAGATGGTAGTGTTTCTAGAAATATTTTATTTTTCAAGTTTGTGCGCTATGGCTAGTCCTAAAATCAGTCCATTTTCTGAACTATCAAGCACTGTGGAGCAGCTGAAAGATCCAAACTTCGTGAAATACTATATATATATATATATATATATATATATATATATATATATATATATATATATATATATATATATATATATATATATATGTATGTATAGGCAATTGATAAAACAATAAAATCACAATACAGCTACACTTATACCAAAAAGACAAAGTTTTTCAAACTTGCTTTAATGGTATATTCTTCTAAACATCTCATTTTAGAAAATCTGCCTCAATCTACCCAGACCATACACAGTGCACAAAATGGGAAATGTTATCCTCTGCTCTACCTTTTCTTGAATGCAGCAAGACTACCTCTGATGAAGCACAATATACAGCTTTCTCAAATCTTTTGTATTAGCTGGTGCTGCACACAGGATAAACAAAGATGATTAGTTTTAATTCCATACATAGCAGCTTACAATAATTAAGATGATGAAACACATGGCAGTCAAAACAGGTATTTTTCCTCAAACACTGTGCTGCTAAAATATAAAGATCTGTGAAATTGCACTGCAATGTCAAGGTTTTGCTATTCCCTGACCCTCCCCATGTAATTCAAATGAATATTTCCCCCCTGAAAGATGAACTCCAATTGACAAGTTGCTTCAGGCTTTTTACTCAGTTTTGCGTTTCAATCCAGGTATTTTAGCTTGGATCCTGAAAGAGTGAGAGAAAATTAAAAAGGTATTTAAATGTGGACATACAGCAATATTTATAGCATAAATGTAGCCTTGAAAATGTCAATGTTTAAAGATAATTATCATATATACATTAAATTTGCAACAGTAAGAAAATTGGCAGTAAAGTTGCTAAATCCCTCTTCAGAGCCCTGCTCTGCTGAGGACCTAAAGTCCTCTGCATATAAATCCGCATATCTGGACTGCTATTAGAATTGCATGATTCAAACATTTTCCATCAAATATTTTTTACTGCACTGCAAGGAATCAGTTAATTCTGTAAATCTCCCACAGTTTTTAAGTAGGTTTTTTCCTCTTGATGACTATATATAGCTTCCTTAACATACCCAAGGTATTGTACGTACATCAAAAAGTCTATCTATACAAGCTAGTTTGAAACAGCCAACATAAACTCACTTAGTCACTGCATCTCTGGCAGTCTTGTTCACAAGTCCCAAATAATGGTCAATTTGAGCCTGAAATTTAAGAGAAAAAACAGAGAAGTTAGCTATTTAGCTTTACTGCTGCTAAAGGCTGCTTTACTACTTGCAAGTCATCATTGTTCCTTGTCTAATTAACTTATGCTTCATTAACTGCCCTGAAAAATTCTAAGACAAGCAAAGAGCCCATTTTTATTTATTCCAGGGTTTCATATAATTTTTTGCAAATCACAGGCATAAAACTATTTTGCTCGCATCTCTACCAACCAGTAAATGAAACAGCCCAGCTTGCAGTGTAAACAGTGCTGTATGGTGAAGGAAGAGACTTTCCCAGATGGACAGATACTGGGACTCACTGCAGAAAGGAAGGTGAATCAATACTGTACATCCACCTGCAGGAAAATCTCACTCTTCTTTGCCCCTCCCTGCCACAGGCAACACGAAGTGGCAGAATGGTCAACCCCTCATTCTGAATGTGGAAAGGCCTGCTACTGTAGGTTCTTAGATTCTAACCAGCTCATTCAGTAAGTCGCCATCACTATTTGCTTTTTGAAATGCATGTGATGCAGTAGGGATTAATAAGTATGTTCACTTGCAAACACCACAATCGGTATATCCTAGCATTTCATGTGTTTCTTCCATATAAGTAGTCTAGTTACTAGCAGCTCAAACCACCCTTTTCTTCAGACTCCTCCTACACAGAGTGTACAACCAAGACCTTTATATGCACAAAAACAAATGTACTGTTCACACTTCTGTTTTGCTTTATTTTGAGGAACTACTTGTATTGATAGCTCCAAAACAGGTGATAACTTATATATTAAGAGTCTCAACCATTCTTGGGCTCTTCCTGACAGTGCAGTATTGGGTCTCTGTATATGTATACTGTTAGAAGCACAAAGCTTTGAACAAGTGAGATATCGCAGTTCCCTTCTGCTATTCTCCACATACACCTGGACAGTTACTAGAGATCCCATGGCACTTTGAAGAGGGTGATTAACTGAATGCTGGCTGGCACACTGGAGTTTAACAGGTTCCAAACAGTCAAGTCTGCACATGGGCCAGTTATGTGCTCTTAATAGCAACGGGCTTTCCTCCTAATCACTATGCAACTAGGATGTTACAAAAGTAGTGTATTACCACTGAAACAGAACAGCCAAGCCGGATTGCAGAAGGCTGGGATGGAGCCCACCATAAAAATGTATATTACTAGTCACACATTATCACCAGTAGGAGTTTCTAACCAGTGGTTCAGAAATTTCCCTGGACATTGACAGTAAAACTGCTAAATCTCTCAGCTTCTGCCAAGGCAGAGTCTCTCTTGAGAGTTCATTATCTTGGTACACTTGATCACTCCATTGCAGAGCCCCGTGATCTGTCTTTTATAAGAAATAATTCCCTTGTAATGAAAACATGGAGCCTAGTCCCCTCTGATTGTTTGGACAGCAGAACATATGAGCTGCCAACTTTCAAGGACGGCAGGGCTTTTGATGAATTTACCTCAAACATTTGGACTTCCCTCCAACGTAAGAAAAATCTACCTCACACACCTGAAAATCATTTGACCTGTAGGCTTAGAATGAGGAATACTATCCATCATGACTATCAGGATCAATCTGAAGCAGAGTGCATAAGCAGAACCTTGTTTGTTTTCGGCATGTCTCACTGGGAGCCAGAATGTACTGGTATTAATTCAGTTCCTTTGCCGTCAGAGATTGAAGGCTTCATAAGTGAGGTTGGGCATTTTAAAGGGATTATTTTTATACTTTCAGAAAACAACAATCAGCTGGTGATTTAAGTCAGTGGGACTAGGAAGCCTGCAGACAGGGTAAGTTGTCAGTCTTCCTCTTCCAGGGCCATGTGACTTCCCTTCATCTTATGGGTACTTCCTTCTTTTCTGGTGCTGAGTGATCTTTGCTGTGCAAGTGGGTTTGAGAGCAGATGATGGGAGTGTCCCAAAACTGCTCTGTGTGCCTCATTGTATTTGGTCCCTGCTGCCTTCTTCACTGCGTTGCCCCTTTACACTGGTCTTTATTGTACAGGTGCTTTTCAGAGAGAAGGAATCCCTGTGTCAGTGCTCACCTGGTCAACTACTCTATGCCCTGATGGATCCAATTCCTGCCTAATACTGCTACAATCTCCTGTCCCTCCCAGCAATTACTGTCTTCAACAGATTTACCAGAGGAGCATTAGACTGTGCCAAGCTCCCGCTACGTGCATTAGCCAGTAGTACAAATCACATGGGCTCAAGAATAAATGTCTGCAATGCCAGCTTCAAGGTGGCTTCTCAAAAAAACTATATAAATTACTTACTGAGATTTTACATAACTCAGATATTGCTACTTTAGTACTGAACAAATTGGGATCAGAGGGAGAGAAGGTGAAATCATACTAAGCAAACCTCTCTTATAATTACTATATGCTTCGCATATTTCCTAAAGAAGAGGGGAAATGCACTATGGGCTTTAATTGTACTACTCATTGTAACACTGTCAGGAAACCTGCACTGGCCATTTTTAGAAACAATATCAGGTGTTGAGGTTAAAGGTTTAGGAGACTAAAATCAGATTTCTAGTTATTCATTCTTAAGTGTTTCTGATTCAACAGGAGTAATTTTTAATCAGACATTTGTGAATGTCAGACATTAAGCACTCACCTGATGTCTCTCATAAATAACAGGAACACTGAAGAGAGAAATCAGAGCTGGAAAGGAACAGAGCGGGTTTAAATACAAACAAGATAAAGACGCCACTCAACTAAAATTTAAAAACAGTTTTCACAGCCTGGCATATTTTTAAAAAAGCAAAAAAGAGAACTAAATCACAATGCAAAAATTGTTAGGCTATTGTAATTTAAATGGATCTTATAAGAAAAGAAAAAGATGTTCTGTAGCAATACTGTATTAGTTACAATTCAGGTTTCTGTCATCCTGGTGGAACGTGACAGTAACCAGTTTTGCACCATCATATAATTTGTACAAGGCAACTGGAATTTGAAAGTAAGAACTACAGGTAGCCTAGAAAGCAATGAGCAAAACTAAATATGATGTTGTTTTGTCCTGAAAGTCAGCAACCTAAGGACAAACAATGAAATTCAAAAATACTATTTTTATAATTCCACAATCTAAAAAAATAAAATAAAAGATCATGCAACAACCTACATTGTGTTGTACTGCGAGTAGATACACACAGCATTTAAGAGGCTTCAATACTTTTCCAGGGTTATTTTGCAAGGCAAAGTATTTAACACAATTTAAAGCACTTACCCAGTATCAGTAATGTCAGACCATTAAACAAGGCACCAACATAGGTGAATACCCACATCAACACTGCAAACTGAAAGAACAAAGGTCAGTTAGGCCATAAACAGTCTAATCAAGATGTGTTCATTAGAACATTAAGAGAGGTGCCATTAACAAAATTACCCTTCTCTAAAGGTGTGTATAAAGCTCAGCAAAAAAACACTTTGTATGTCAAAGATGATTATAGATGAGGTATGGGTGAGGCGATGGGTAATAGGATACGCAGCCTTTCATTTCGAGGTCACAAGTCTGAATTTAGCCCAGGTCAATAGTGACCAAAAAGCTACTACTATTTCATGACTATTCAGTGTTCTCTGTACTCATACAGCACTTTCAATCCATAGTGCTTTATGATGATGGGTAAACATGATTATTTTTTCCTTACAGATGGAGTAAGTGAGGCACGGTGGAAGGCTAACTGTCTTGCCCAAGATCACACAGCAAGTCAGTGGCGGAGATGAAATAGAACCCAGGTCTCCTGACTTACAACCCAACACCCAAATCCACAAGGTCAGAGCCACCCCTTTACATAGGTTGTGAGTTGGTGAAATTAAGCCTATACAAGAGTCAACATCACAAAAAGCACCATTAGAACCACATTTTTGCTGGTTTGACTCAGTACAGAGGCCAAGAATTAAATTGTCTGTTAGAGATGGTAATGTTGTGTCAGGGCACAGGCCTGTTTGAAAGGCAGTGTGGAAGAAATGGCAAGTTTATTTTCCTTCCTTCTTCATTTTAAATGAACAGTACAGATACTCTTACAAGTGTGGATTCATTTATTAAATATTCATAGTAGGAAGGAGTCAGAGTCCGTCTTCCATTTTATGGCACAGAACATTTAAACCAAAAAGCATAAAGCCTTAAGAATTAAAAGTGCTGATGGAATTTTAAGGTTACAAAAAAGATTTAAAATTCTAGACTAATAAAAATTTAGAAAATAAGTGTATATTCTAGTAGGAAAGACTCCTGAAACCCATGTATTGCTGTAATTTCTGAGTTCTGGGCATAATATCCATAAACCATACTGCAGAATTAATCTCTCTCTCACTCACACAGTCTGGCCCAAATCCTCTGCTTGTGCCCAGTCCATACTCAGTACAGCAGAGTGTATCAGGAAGGCAGGACTTCGTCTGGACTTGGAGCAGTCCTGCTGATAGAAAGGTTTGCCTCCATGCTCTATGCAGAGCAAGCCCAAAATTATGTAAGTTCTGAATCTATAATTTTTTAAAACTTTTGTCAACTTTATATTGAGATTGCAGAAGTGGCAGCCTCAGGACCCTATTGTGCTGGGTGCCATAGAAACATTTAGTAAAGGACAGTCACAAAATCATAGTAATGTAAAGTGAAAAAACACACTATTGCAAGAACAAGCACTTTCTAAAATTAAGTAGCATATGCTGAAGACACTAGAGCCCAGCTTAGCCTCACATCCATATATTCATCTCCTTTATGCTGAGGTACTACACAGAATAAGGAAGTTTACTGATCCCAAAAAGTAACTGCTGTTGCTTTTTCTTAGTAATATCTTTTAAAGCTCTTTATTTCTCTGGCTCCAAGCCAGAGTGAAGCATAAGCAGCCCAAAGTCTATCACAAAGATAATACTGCTTTTCCCGCATGGCTCCATACAGGAAAGAATGAACTCAAAGTCTAAAGTTCACTGTCTATGTGAGTTACAGTGATATTCTTGTCTTCTACTGTAATCCTGATGGGTGAATCAAGTGCCATAAGTAATTTGTTACCCACTTTATTCCAATTATTAGTAACTGATTACACAGTACAAGTACTTTGTAATCTAATTTAATGGCAAATTAAAAAAAAAAACATAGGTCAGTTTCTTCAAGTTGTTTTACTATGAGCTAGTTCAAGTAAAGTAATGGGCTCCATCATTCAAGTAACAACATAGCTTCACAGTATTCATGTCCTAACAGAAATGTTCTTTATTGCACGAGTTTTGGATGAATCACTATATAACCACACACCCAACACAATATAGTTCCCTTCCTTGGCTTTTCCTGGCAAGTACTGTACACAGGTATCCGTTGAAGTTATAACTGAAAGAGTTCCTTTGAACTTTACCATATACAGTACAAATATTTTAGATGCCATTTTAAACCATCATGACTCCACACCGTTTAATCAAAACATCTCAGAAATGATTACACCTAGATTTCACTGTTAGCATAAGTACATATGGTAAACTGGACTGTACTCCTGTTCTACTTTCAAATTCAGTAATATGGAATATTATGTAAAAGCATAAATGTGACTTTCTATACCCAAGATGTTTATTTAAATAGATGAGGCAATGCCATTTGTTGACCAGGGCCCTTATTAGGCATAAAATCTCAATATTTTAAAGTTTTCCTACAACAGAAACTACTTCAGAGCCATGAAATTTTGTAAGCTGACTTTACAGTTTATTGATTTCATACAAAGACTGCATCCAAACTACCATACAATAAAAAAGTGCATTAGGTTTAAGTAGGTTAAAGCTTTCCTCCAAGACAAATGAGACTCTTTCAATTCTATTCTGAAGTCAAAAGAAAAGAAATAATAGTTTAGCAGGATAAACAGCAGCTTTCCTGAAGCTCACAAACCAAGCTATTTAAAAAAACCAAAAAAAAAATTTGGAAGGAATTTTCTCTTTTCTTGCATTCATTAATAATGACTGAATGAAAGTCAGATCTTCAAGAACAGTTTGGCTGTCCATTCTTTTCTCTTAACCGATAGTCTAATTCTTTCTTTGTGGCATCACAAGCAGTTGGTGTGTAAATTCTCATATCACAAATGAGGGCTTGCACCTTAAGGAGCACCTTAATTATTGAAATCTTTTTGCCAGACAAAAGCCCTTCGTGATTGAGTTTTTCCCTGATGTATTTCCTGAGACAAATCCACAAGATTTTAGTCCTGGCCAAAAGAGGCTTTAAATCTACCTCCTAAATCTAAGGCTAAAACATGCCTCACAAATAACTAACTATAAGAGCACACAATATATGGAGGAAATTTGCTTTTTTTTTTTTTTAAAAGGGCAATATAAAAGGTCATTGATTATATATCAAAATGTGACTTTGGTCATTTCACAGCTGTTCAATTGGCTAGCACAGTGGTTTTCAACCTGTGGTGCGCAGACCCCTTGGGTTCGCAGACTATGTGTAAGGGGTCCATGGAAGGTTGTCGTTACCATAGAACTGTGGTTTTCAACCTGTGGTCTATAGTTCAGTTCCCTCTTACTGAGTGTGAAAGTGGTGTACTCTTCCCCGAGAGGATCACTCAGTGTGACGATTGAGAGGGAGGGGCAGCAGTCAGAATATAGTCACTGCAGAAACTCATGCAGAAGTAGAAACAGATCTGTTTAGACCACTTCACCAGAGGACTACTGTAACAACAGAAACCATGTAAACAGAAATGGGAAGTGCAAGAAATGAGAACCCACAGGATCTTTATAAAAATAACTCAAACCTCCCTGCTGCTAAGGATTTCAATTATATGACAGGTTTCAGAGTAGCAGCCATGTTAGTCTGTATCCGCAAAAAGAAAAGGAGTACTTGTGGCACCTTAGAGACTAACAAATTTATTTGAGCATAAGCTTTCGTGAGCTACAGCTGAAGTGAGCTGTAGCTCACGAAAGCTTATGCTCAAATAAATTTGTTAGTCTCTAAGGTGCCACAAGTACTCCTTTTCTTTTTAATTCTATGACAGTGTTATGTAGCCTCTCCCTGGGACTGTGGGAGTCTGCACTGCAACAGGTAGAACCGGACACAGAGGGAAAGGATATAACAGGTGGTTGAGAGAACTATTTACAAGTCAATTATTGGTGTAGTCTTGTACAACATTAGCAAATGTGATATTCATGTCAAATGCCATTTGAAATGTAATGTTCATCGATGCTTTACGTAATCTCAAGCTGCACAGCTATAAATGTTCTTTTGGGTATTTAAGATTAGCAGAATGAGAAACTGTACCTAGAAATTCAATGGGCCAGATGCTGGCCACTTACTGGTGCTGACACGTGAGCCAAAAAACAAAAACAGAAAGGAGTTAGACTGTGCCCAGCTATCCCCAAATTCAGATTTTTAAAGAAATGGACACATTCCAAATACCTTTAACATCTGACCACTGGCTCAATTTAAATCTCTCTTTTTAAGCCCTGTTGAGGAAAGTCAAATCTACAGCTGTATGTTGTATGCTTTATCATTTACCTTCAGAGAATCAACTAAGTCATCGACTAAGAAAAGACGTCTGAGCTCCTTTACTGTGCCATTAATGTGGCCAAGTGCAGCATTGCTGTACTTCTGGACAAGCTCCTCAGACACAGCAACATCAGTCTCCAAGTAAGTCCTACAAAATGAAAGAATCATTCATGAGACACAAGCTTTACCTGCTTGTTTTTTACGTTACTAAATCAGGTCTTCTCTGCTCTGGAAGACTCTATAGCAGCGGTTCTCAAACAGTGGGTCAGGACCCCAAAGCGGGTTGCGTCTCCGTTTTAATGCAGAAAAAAGCAGCAAAAAAGAGAAAAGGCAGTATTAAAAAAATTCCTTGCAGCTCACCTTTAAGCAATAATCAACACGAAGAGATGGATAAAGTTACTCTTCATTTTATTAAGTCTTCTAAATGGAATTTCTTTAAGCAAATGATTGTTGATGTTCTAGAGAAGGATTCTGGTCCAAAAGGATTTAGTGCCTCACTTTTTGGAAGTGAAAGGTTAAGGTTTGCAATTTGCAACAGGCCAGACTTCCTCCACTCTGCCTGCAATCTCCCTCTCTCTGCTTAAAGTCTGAAGATTTAGCTGAAAGTTCCAGGAATTTTCCAATCAGAAAGATAAAAATCCTGTAATCCTTATAAAGTGTTCTCACACGCCCCCATCCCCCACTCCATATCCCACCTTTTCCATTTACTACTAAACAGAGTCGCTAGGTCAGCATTAGATTCTTTAAATAGAAAATGATCATTTTAAAATTTAGTTTCATGTCCAGTAAGGGCTCAGAGGGGAGATGTTGCTTATCTGGAATATGGCACCCAATTCTATCTACACTGGCCCATGACTGGCAAGTTAGCTCTGTTCTACATCTACTCATTAAGACACCTATTTTATTTAACAGGTAATTAGAATTATGAGAGACATTTTATAGTATTTATACAGTTGTGTTAAGTATTGTTTACCTGGAAAAAGTATTTATTGTTTTACAATTCTCAAAAAGCATGCTACGTGTCCCACAAAACCACAAATAAAAGAGGACAGATTCCCTGCCCTGAGGAGTTTGAAATCTAAGTTCAAGCAAACTGCAATATAGCGGGGCAACCAGTCCGAATGCAAAGAGGGGACGTCAAAAATGAAGCTAGCACACAGCATGTTAGGACAACAAAGACATTTATGTTATTCATTGCTGGTAGGCATTCTAGAAGAAGTGGATCTTAACATGGGATCTAAAAGAGGAGATGATAAGGGCCATAGGGACCAACTCAAAAAGGGTATTCCAAGGTAAGTGAGCAGTGCTGGGAGAGAGGGGAAAACAGAGGAGAAGTGGACAAATGGGGCATCAAGGCTGCTAATACTGGCAGAACTGAGCCTTCAGGAGACAACCTTGGACAAGGAAGGAGGGGCAGAGTTATGCAGGGCCTTGATGATGAGGTGTCTGACATGACTTGATCAATAGGTCAGAAACATGGACCTGGTAACTGCTTTTTGTATGGATTGTCAGGGAGAGGAGAGGCCAGGGCGGAACAGTTTGTAGCAAATAAGAAAGAAGGGCCTGAATGAGAATATCCACTGTATGGACAGAAAGAAAAGGTCAGATCTTAGAAATGTTGTGGAGTTAACTATGTACTTACTGTAAACCAGTTTGTACTTATTGAAAACCAGTTATAGAGAAACTGCATTCAGAGTACTCCAACTACCAGTTCCTTTAATTTAAAGGCTTTCCCTTTTAAACCAGCTTCGTTAAGGCTGGCCAGTATCCTATTTTGCATTGTTCTGCTGAATGCTATTACAACTGTGGGTCTATGTTTTTAATGTCAATAGCCACAGATGCATTTTTCCTGATCTGTCTGCACTGTAACATTACCCCTTCTTAGAGTTTTCACCCACCCCAATTTAAAGGACCACCCTATTGCAGGCAGCTGTTGGCTTTTAGGGAGTGGACTGGCCACTTCTGTAAGCATTTACAGAGTGCAGATGAGGAGATTCCAATGGGGAGGACAGACCAGCTGCCTCAGCAAACCTCTCTTGCTTTGGTTTTGAAGGAATGGAAGGGAGGGAGGGAAGGGAGAACTGACCCTAAGAAGAACACAGGAAGGCTACATCTGTCCTCATGGAGGAGAGGTTTTAAAAAACTACCACACATCAATCTTATCTGGAAAAGAGAATTGGCAATAGCACAAAAAAAGCAGCTGAAGAAAAGTAAACTGGGAAAATGAAGGAGAAAAGGAGACTGAACCATATTTTGGAATGGAAAGGAGGAAAGTTGCTGGATGGTGTGGCTGGTTATGCAATAAGGAAACATGCACTCTTAATAATTATTTTAATGCATTAATGTGAAGTTTACAGCTCTAAAGACCTAATTTTACAGTAGGTGCACTGCTATGGCCTACATGAACCCAATAGTAATAGCAAAGCTCCCTGATTTTCTAACCACACGAACTATGCCCATGCCACATTCTTGGGAGTGGGCACAGTTATTATTTAACAAGTTAAACATCTGTTCTCTTTGGGGATTTCAATGAATTCAGTCATCCAAGTCTTCAAAATTGGCCCTGTTTGAATTTGAAAATTGAAACTGTTTACAGTTTTCCTCATTGGAGTCCAAGTTTTCAGATTTATCCACTGATCAGGTCACAATGAACCCGGATATTGCATCTAACAAATTGCTTATAATCCAACCAAATGGTCTCATTTAGAATATAGCTGCATTACTGCACATTCATGCTAGCATAGTAAGAGTTAAGCATCCTATTAAGAAAGGATTTCAGAAAGAGGTATATAACAAAATGTGAATAATTAGCAACAGAACATATCTTCTGCTGTATTTACTAATCTTTACCAAACCACAAATTGCTTTACAGTTATCCAAGTATGACATTTTTAATGGCTTAGTACTTGATGTCAGGGCATATCTGAAGTGCTGAATCAAGTATTAATGTGTAAGTAAGTTCGATGAACCAAACTGAAATATATATATAAAGTTTTAGAGTGCTGCTAGAGTCTGTCTTGCCTTTTTGAAGAAATACACTATGCCAGACAAACAGCCTTAATTCATTTTCCTTACCATTTTTTGTGTCCATTCTATGACATTATTTTGTGAAAATACCAATCATGTTTGAGAGTAGCTACAGTTGAGAGAGAGAGAGAGAGAGAGAGAGAGAGAGAGAGAGAGAGACTATACAGTATTGAGGCTGTTTTACATTGCCATGCACTGGTACAGTATATATATATTCAAATGCAGTTAGCTGCATCTGTAGTGATAATCCAACAAACATGTACTTTGTATTAAAGAAAAACCTCACCTAAATGGGTGGCCTTCATCGGACTTCTGGATTGCCTGGATAACTCCCTTGTATATCCTGAAGCTGATCGTCACAGAAAGAAGGGCCAAGGCAATGTAAGCTGTCACACTCACAATGCTGAATACTGTTAATGAAAGCAGCAGGAACAAGCTGGCACCAAACACCACTCCTGTCTTCTTAATGTCTCGCCAGTAAAGGAGGTCAACAACTAAAAGTTAAAAGGTCTGAAATTAGAATACAAGACCTCTTACATCCATATGACAAGTGTACATTTGTTTTATCTGAATATTACATCTTAAATAATTGAACCCAGTATCTCATATTTCTACATTATTAGAAGTTTATAATTATAAACAATAAGCATTCTGGGAAGAGTTGGAACTGGTTTTACACTAGACTCTGGATTATTGGAATTACCCAAAATGAATTTGCTAAAATTCAAGGGCAGTTCTACCCTGAAAAGAGACTACATCAAAATGAAATCTTAATTAATCTGCTCTTCATGAGCATTCTGAGTCACACTTGCTCACATCAGTGACAAGTTTTTACTGCTTTTTATTTCTTTACCTCTGTGCACTCAACAGCTAAAAGAAAGATTCTGTTTTTCTTGAGGCTAATCAACAGAATTGTTTACTGAATTGGAAACCACTACACCTGTGTAAACCCAATGAAGGCAAGTGCACAGATATCACCGAGGGCAGCATTTTAAGACAATGGGGCTGGTTACACAAATATAACTGAAGGCATAATTGGGCTTGCAAAACCTTTTCTACTGGTGATGATGCTGATGCAAAGTTAGGAACAATCATGGAAATGTAGGGCTAGAAGGGACCTCAGGAGAACCCAGTTTGATTTCCAGTCAAAGCTAAATTTGCAAGCCAATGATGCGCAAAATGTTTATTTGTAAACTGAGCATATATTTTCTATATAACCATAGAAACACATGATGCCATTTTTAGTATTACTGTTCAGACTAATTGCTCTTTGCGTAAATCTTTGGCCACTGGGTTAAAATATCAAGTTTCCTCTTTCTGGGTTTGAGTCTGCTGCATTTTTAAGTGAAGTATCACAGATTTAGTGAGAACCTCCATTGTAGCATGCAGGAGTATTTGATCTAACCAGGTTTTATACACTTCTCAATGCTATGTAATGGGAAAAGTCATGGGTGAGTTTTGAGTTGCCTAACTTTACAGCTGATTTCTTGGGCGTGGGGGGAGCCGGGGGTTCTCTTCCACGTCATCACTCTCCATCAATAGTGATTATGTAAAATTTATTAGATACAGAGCTCAATATAAAAGAGGGTAAAAGAAAAAACCTTTATTAGCATTATAAATAATGTTAGCTAGTTATCTAGTCTTTTCAAAATGTGAAGCACTACTATGTTTATTATCTGTTCTAAAACCACTGGGACATCTGTTTATCTGCCTGAATTTGGTTATATTAAGCTTTATGTGAGCTTAGCACTCCAACAGCATCTTGTCTACCTTAAGAATTTTACTCTAACTACAAAACAACCACACTCCAGAATAAATCCGTATATTAATTCAAAACAAGATAAGCAGTTGAAATAACATTGGGTGGTATGTATAATCTGATGGAAATTTGTATGCACTAGCTTTAAATAATTATGTGCTACCTTAGGGCCAGATCCCGCTAATACCTGTGTAGACATAACTTTACTATCATACATAAAAAGCCAATAGAATTATTCATACAACTGCCCACACATAAGCAATTTTGGAACTGAAGCCTTCCTTTCAACATTTTAAAATCATTTCAATACAAGATTTGAACTAATCAGCTGGTGTTGGAAAAACAAGAACTCTATGCTTTGAAACTTCTAAAAAAAAACTGACAATTTTCATATATGTACAATAGCTTCATTGTCATGATTTTTTTATTTTAAGATCTGCATTAATAGTATGTTATTGTCTCTTTATAGGGACAGTTTGTAACAGTGGTAAAGGATTACATCTGCACAGTTAAAAACAACAAGTGTAATGGCAATAATTCAGCAATCACGAAAATTCCCAGTAACATTCACTGGAAAGGTAGATATTCTAAAATTGGGGTAGTCCGTGAGGGTCCATTTGTATAGTGACTTCCAAAAAACTAGAGTCCTAGCTTCAAATACTTTGTTCCTTAATGACTGAAGATTGGTGACCTCAATCTACTCCCTTCCTTCATTTGGACCTGGAACTGTATTTGCATTTTACATTTCCCCCACATATACTCTGCCCTGTCCCATTCAAAATGAGAAATACCATATAAGCCCCAATGCTAATCCCACATGTATACTGTTTCATTTTGCAATAATGTAAACAATCTTGTAAAACAATTACAAAATTGAATTGTAACTTTTAGTCCATGTGGCTGAGAAAAGGTAAAAGCTGCTTTAAAATCCCCCCCCCCCACCTCCAAGACAAGGTAATTTAGAAAATCCAAACTGTATATTAGTGAAAACAGCCTGCTGGCTTTAAACACAGTATACTCACAAAAGGTAAACATACTCTGGGACACTCCGAAAAGTATCCTTCCTTATGCTAATTGTGTTTGCTTAAATTTACACTTGTCTAAACTACAACTACAGCCCTTCAATGTAAGTATTCCAGGCCTAATCTAAAGCAAGTGCAGCTGTCTACATATGGTAAGCATGAATTGTCATCTGGCACATCTAAAAATAGTACTGCTAGCATCCATGCCTCACATGCAGAACTCATCCAATTACATTTTGCCTTTAAAGCAAATGCCGTGATAAGAGGCTGATTGCTGAATTCTCTGAAGTCTTTTCTATCACAGGTTCTTATTTTTAAGGCTGAACAGTTTCAATAGCTGTTTTTGTGACAAAAACCAAGCGCTTTTATATTTGATCTGAAAATCCCCTCTCAAAAAATAAATGAGCCACAAGAAACTGTTTTTGTTTTTTGAACAAATTAAAAGCCTCAGGATTCACAAGAGAGTTTTAAATTCATGTATATATATTAAAACAAAAAAGAACTAACCAATTTTGGCATCCATCTTGAGTTTGCCTGCATGCACCCAGATCTTGTACAGCTGACAAGCCAGAACCTTTTCACTTCCGGCTAGGGTATTCAAAGGTCAACTGATATACGCAACTGCCTGCCGCCTCACTACTACAGTTAGAAGCCTCACAGACTAACACAGAATGCTTTAAGCGTTCAGCCAATAGCTGTTTCTCCAGT
Organism: Chelonia mydas; assembly: GCF_015237465.2. NCBI lineage: Eukaryota > Metazoa > Chordata > Testudines > Cheloniidae > Chelonia > Chelonia mydas. The sequence continues at coordinate 178,541,324 of NC_057851.1, forward strand.
AAGTCCTTGGAATGCAGTTAAAGTATTAAAAAAAAAAAAGATATTTGCAACAGAATCAGACAAGTAAACATTCTACATCTAGCGTAAAAAAGATTTCAGGGCCAAATAAAGATTCTATATAGAAAAAAGGAATGAACAAAGAAAGGACAAAATCATGTCTCATTTAAGAGACTGAATGCATGAATCAGAAAACATTTCTCAAATACCTTCCTGTAGTCTAACAGTTAAGTTGAAATTTTTGATGACTGTTTCATTCAAATACCAGTTTAAAAAAAAAAAAGTTCACAGCTGCAGACAACTGCCATTTTTTGGCCTGATTTTACAATTGCTGGTGTACTAACATGGGAATCTATTAAGAAGCATTGAACATCTGCAGCTTTAACAGGCATCTATAGGGTGCAATATTTTTGTCAAATCAACCATCTACAATACATATTATGATAGTACCTTATATGGGAAAATTCCTGTGAAGGTCTTATGTTAACCCTTACTATACCATCATTTTCCAGGAAGGCAAATTAAAACAAATATATACATGACTTCCAAAATGTTATGTTTTCTGCTTAAAAGACCACTAGAAAAAAAAACAGATGTAAAAAATAAAGCTGCTGTTTTTATTTAAACCAGGGGTATCCAAACAGGTTAGAGAACAAATATGACAGGGCCATTTGTGGGCTAGAAGCTTGGCCCTCTTCATAATTTAGATTTTCTAGATACAAAAATCCCCTTTAGGCTTGGCTGCCTCATTCTGCTTCTGAGGAAGTACCACACAGGTCTTCAAAAATTGCAGCATCTTCTGTGAAAAGCATTAGGCAGTCAAAGCCAAGGAAAAGCTATCAGCAAGGGATCAAAGTAGCTACAAAACAGAGGTAGGCAAGAATGAAGAAGCAGGACAGTGCTACTTCCTCTGTGGGCTACTTCACAGGATTTTGCAGGTTACTGAGGACTGTAAACTAAAGATCCTTGGTTTAAACCAATATTTACCAACAAAACCATTGACAAAAACTTAAGCCAAGACAACAGTGACTGCAAGATGGTGGTGAGTTTTGCGACTATACCAGAAAGAAACTGATCTCATTGCCCCTTTCACTGAAATGAAAGCCTTCAGTCTAGTGCTGCTCATATTTAAATTAAGGGATGGCTACATACATGTGCAAAATGTGTGCACTGATAACAGTTATGAGAGCACTCACTCTGAATTGTGTTATAACCTGATTTACTCCTGGCTCGAAACTGACTTTAAACCATGTAACAAAATCACGGTACATTTCAGATCTTTACAGTTCTGCAAGGATCTGTCTGTGTTACAATTACTAGGGAGTCAGAGGATCTAGCTACAACACAATTCCATAGATGAGATCTTATTCATCTTCCATAATGGGAATAAAGCAATCAAAAAAAAGCGGGGGGGGGGGGGGGGGGGTGAAGAGGCTGGGGCAGGGGGAGGGATAGCTCAGTGGTTTGAGCATTGGCCTGCTAAACCCAGGGTTGTAAATTCAATCCTTGAGGGGGCCACTTAGGGATCTGGGGCAAAAATTGGGGATTGGTCCTGCTTTGAGCAAGGGGTTGGACTAGATGACCTCCTGAGATCCCTTCCAACCCTGATATTCTATGATTCTATGAATGTTACAGAAGACAGTTAAAGTCTCTTCTATACTGAAAGCTGGAACAGTGTTGTAACCAGATCCCCAGCTCAAATGTAATTATAATGTAGACAGGCCTAAAAGAAGGTTGAGGGGAGATATGATTGCTCTCTAAAAATATATCAGAGGGATAAATACCGGAGAGGGAGAGGAATTATTTAAGCTCAGTACCAATGTGGACACAAGAACAAATGGATATAAACTGGTCACTGGGAAGTTTAGACTTGAAATTAGACGAAGGTTTCGAACCACCAGAGGAGTGAAGTTTTGGAATAGCCTTCCAAGGGAAGCAGTGGGGGCAAAAGATCTATCTGGCTTTAAGATTAAACTTGATAAGTTTATGGAGGAGATGTTATGATGGGATAACATGATTTTGGTAATTAATTGATCTTTAAATATTCATGATAAATAGGCCTAATGGCCTGTGATGGGATGTTAGATGGGGTGGGATCTGAGTTACCCAGGAAAGAATTTTCTGTAGTATCTGGCTGGTGAATCTTGCCCATATGCTCAGGGTTTAGTTGATCACCATATTTGGGGTCGGGAAGGAATTTTCCTCCAGGGCAGACTGGAAGAGGCCCTGGAGGTTTTTCGCCTTCCTCTGTAGCATGGGGCACAGGTCACTTGCTGGAGGATTCTCTGCTCCTTGAAGTCTTTAAACCACGATTTGAGGACTTTAATAGCTCAGACATAGGTGAGAGGTTTTTTGCAGGAGTGGGTGGATGAGATTCTGTGGCCTGCGTTGTGCAGGAGGTCGGACTAGATGATCATAATGTTCCCTTCTGACCTTAGTATCTATGAACCTATGAATATGGTTAAAGTATGGCTTGGTCCAATCAGCTCCACCCTGTTGACCTCTGACCTTGTCTCACATCCCATGATTGATTTTAAGCTTGCTGTAAGTGGAATGACACCATAGGGGTATATTCAAAATTTTGTAGTGTAGACTGGCCCTTCTACTATGGGCTTATCTACTCAGGGACATCCAGGAAATTAACTAATGGGGTGAATTTGAAGTGGATACATTAAACTGCAGCAAATCCCTGGTGAACACCCTCATTCAGAATTCAAGTGAATTAACACCACTTTAATTCTGAACAGTGGCATCCACATGGGGATTTAATGTGGTTCAATGAATCATCTTCAAATTAACATCTTTAGTTAATTCAGATTAATTTTCCTGCCTGTTCCCATGTAGACAAGCCCTGAGAAGCAGCACTAAAGTCATGGACATTTGCTTTGAGAGCACTGTAAACTCAAAGAGCCATATTTCTCCCAGAGCTCATTGCAGGGATCAAAAGGAGGCAATCTGCCCTGCTCAGGGGCTGCTGGGTCTCCAAAATGTTATGTTTTCTACTTAAAAGACCCTTAGGAAAAAAACAGATGTAAAAAATAAAGCTGCTGTTTTAATTTAAACCAGGGGTATCCAAACAGGCTAGAGAACAAATATGATGCCCTAAAGTGCACCATACTGCTGGCCCTTGGGGCCACTGCAAGGCATAATATATTCAGGACATAAGAATACTCTGGCCATGCTTCCTCCTTTCCCTTATCTTACTCCTGGCCGAATTCTGTAACAATAACAGAACACTGGAAAGAACCCAAAGAACACTGGAAACCCACCATAATTACTAGACTATTCCAAAACTGGAAGGCAAATACTACCTGAAAAATACATGTATTCATGAGCCAATGTACCACCTTTTTCTCTTATTTCAAGATTAGTAATGACTGGACATCTAACATAGTGAATGCCAGTGAAAACGAGGTAGGATCAGTGGCTAAAATAGGGAAAGAACAAGTTAAAAATTACTTAGACAGGTTAGATATCTTCAGGTCACCAGGGACAGATGAAATACATCCTAGAATAATCAAGGAGCTGACTGAAGAGATAACAGATCCATTAGCGATTATCTTCAACAAGTCATGGAAGATGGGAAGAGATTCCAGAGGACTGGAAAAGGGCAAATATAGTGCCGATCTATAGAAAGGGAAATAAGGACGACGTGGGGAATTACAGATCAGTCAGCTTAACTTCAGTACCCAGAAAGATAATGAAAAAAAAAAATTAGGCAATCAATTAGCAAATACTTAGAAGATGATAAGGTGATAAGTAACAGTCAGCATGGATTTGTCAAGAACAAATCATGTCAAACCAACCTAATAGCTTTCCTTGACAGGGTAACAAAGCCTGGTAGATAGAGGGGAAGCGGTAGATGTGGTATATCTTGACTTTACTAAGGCTTTTGATACTGTCTCACATGACCTTCTCCTAAACAAACTAGGGAAATATAACCTAGGCGGAGCTACTATAAGGTGGGGGCATAACTTGCTGGAAAACCATTTCCAGAAAGTAGTTATCAGTGATTCACAATCAAGCTGGAAGAGGATAACGAGTGGGGTCCCACAGGAATCAGTTCCTGATCCAGTTCTGTTCAATATCTTCATCAATTATTTAGATAATGGCATAGAGAGTACACTTACAAAGTCTGTGGACGATACCAAGCTGGGAGGGGTTGCAAGTGCTTTGGATGATAGGATTAAAATTCAAAAATGATCTGGACAAACGGTCTGAAGTAAATAGGATTAAATTCAATATGGACAAATTCAAAATACTCCACTTAGCAAGGAACAATCAGTTGCACACATACAAACTGAGAAATGACTATCTAGGAAGGAGTACTGCAGAAATGGATCAGGGAGTCATAGTGGATTACAAACTAAATATGGAGTAAAGAAAAAATAAACATACATAATTCTGGGATGTATTAGCAGGAGTGTTGTAAGCAAGATACAAGAAATAATTCTTCCACTCTACTCTGCGCTGATATGGCCTCTACTGGAGTATTGTGTCCAGTTCTGGGCACCACATTTCAGGAAAGATGTGCACAAATTGGAGAAAGTCCAGAAAAGAGCAACAAAAATGATTAAAGGTCTAGAAAACATGACCTATGTGGGAAGATTAAAAAAATTGGGTTTGTTTAGTCTGGAGAAGGGAAGACCGAGAGGGGACATGATAACAGTTTTCAAGTACATGACAGCTTGTTACAAGGAGGAGGGAGAAAAACTTCTCTTTAAGCTCTGAGGATAGGACAAGAAGCAATGGGTTTAAGATGCAGCAAGAGTGGTTTAGGTTGGACATTAGGAAATACTTCCTGTCAGGGTGGTTAAGCACTGGAATAAACTGCCTACGGAGGTTGTGTAATCTCCATCATTGGACATTTTTAAGAGCAGGCTAGACAAACATCTGTCAGGGAGGGTCTAGATCTGGGTGGCCAAACTGCAGCTCGTGAGCTGCATGCAGCTCTTTTACAATTAAAGTGAGGCTCGCAGTGGCTCCACCCCCCTGCCACCCAATTCTCTGCCTGCCAGACTGGCAGGGAGGGAGCTCGGGGGTTCTGCTGTGCAGTGGGGCTTAGGGCTTCTGCCAGAGACGACTGGTGCCTGCTGAGAGTGGGGAGGCATAATTTAAAGCTTTGCCCCACTCCAACAGCTTAAGTCAGGCCCCACAGGCATGCTCCCCCTCTTACCCTCAGCAGCACCGCCCTCCGGCTCCCAAGTGTTAGCTCCACAGGGAGAGGCAGCAGCAAAAGCAGCAGCTCTCCCTGCAGCTTGCCACTGCCTTGCCCCATGGCCGCAGCTCCCAGCTTGCCAGCTCCAGCAGTTACTATGCAGGAAGGCGGCCCGGTGGTACCATTTGACGAAGAGGGACCAGCAAGCCCTGGCAAAAATCTGGTGGAACATGTGACCCTCCACATATGGCCTCTGGCTTCTGCCCAGCAGGTGGTTATGTCAAAAGATATATTTATTTTGGTACCAGACTACTGGTCTAACCAGTTTTTGGACTTCGCCCCATATTTCGCAGACCAGCAGAGCCTGGAATACTAGAGGAAAGCAGGATAGAAACATATGTCCCCTTTAAAGTGAGATAGCTCCATCTCCTGTAGCAAACTTTATCATGAACAGCACTAACAGGTTTCAAGAACTTACCCAGTCGTTGGATGGAGACTTAAAAGCAATGACACAGGTCGTGTAGTTGAAAAAGCAGAGTAAAATGGAAGTGATTTGCCAACCTGCTTTTCCCAGCTCACTTTGTCTCCCTAATTTGATTCATACATGCTGGCCAAGCTCTATGTGAAGCCGAACTACTGCGTCAGCTGTGCCATCCATATCAAGGAATTGAAGAACTGTTCCTGGAAGGCCTGAAAGGACCATGCCCCTCTGCCCAGGTTCAGACCTGCTGGTGCTACACTGAGACCTCCCCTGAAGCCCATGTAAGGAGATCGTGCTGAAAATGTACAGTTTGAAACGTTATGTAAATAAATAATTTTACATCTAAAAGAAAAAACACAAATTTGTAGGTATGGGGTTTTTGTTTTGTTTTACACAAAGATTACTATACTAGTATAATTAAAGCAGTATAACTTCCCCAGTGTGGATGCAGTTATATCAGTATAAGAGTGCTTATATTGGTGTATATTTTGCCTTCCTGGAAGGCAAATAAGACATACTGCTATAACCGTGTCCACACTACTGATGTAGTGGATTGCACCAGTATAACTATTTAGGGGGAAAGGAGGGGGAAAGGTCACACTGCAAGTCTCGTGATATTTGGTGTTTTTCTTAGAGCCCCATATTCTGGAATGATTACATGTGAGCCTCAGCATTCATTTAGAAAAAGGGGGCAGGGGAGGGGAAAAGGTAAGTTTCCCATGGTTGCGGAGAAAAACTTGAAAACATGGCCAGGGAGTACCCTAAAGACTCAAAAATTTGAAGGCAAATGAAAAAACAAAACAAAACTTTTTGAATTAAGTTTTTTTTTTTTTGGCCTGACACATGGAGTTTTGAATGCTTGAGGTTGGCAGTACTGTTTACCATATAACCTAAACATTTCAAATGATACTAGTAAGAATTTTCCATGCTTTAGAAATTTTGAACCTCTACTAAAAGGCTTAAAAACCGGAAGTTATGACCTGACTGAAGGTTTTTTCCTCCCTTATCCACATATGCACACACAGGTGGTTATTGTAGGGTACCCCATGGGTGAGAGGCAGCTGGCATATATCGCGGGGGAGGGGGAACACTCCAAAACCCGTATGAACTTGGAAAGCCAGTGTCATAAATATAAAAAGAAGGCTAACCACCTTTAAATCCCTCCTGGCCAGAGGAAAAACCCTTTCACCTGTAAAGGGTTAACAAGCTAAAGATAACCTCTCTGGCACCTGACCAAAAATGACCAATGAGGAGACAAGATACTTTCAAAGCTGGAGGGGGAGGGGACACAAAGGGTTCGCTCGGTCTGTGTGTTGCTTTTGCCGGGACCAGAGCAGGAATGCAGGTCAGAACTCCTGTAAAGGGTTAATAAGCAATCTAGTTAGATATGCATTAGATTCTGTTTTGTTTAAATGGCTGAGAAAATAAGCTGTGCTGAATGGAATGTATATTCCTGTCTTTTTGTAACTTAAGGTTTTGCCTAGAGGGATTCTCTATGTTTTGAATCTGATTACCCTGTAAGGTATTTACCATCCTGATTTTACAGAGGTGATTCTTTTACTTTTTCTTTAATTAAAATTCTTCTTTTAAGAACCTGATTGCTTTTTCCTTGTTCTTAAAATCCAAGGGTTTGGGGTCTATGTTCACCTATGCAAATTGGTGAGGATTTTTATCAAGCCTTCCCCAGGAAAGGGGGTGTAGGACTTGGGGGAATTTTGGGGGGAAAGACGTTTCCAAGAGGGCTCTTTCCCAGTTATATTTGTTAGATGCTTGGTGGTGGCAGCAATAAAGTCCAGGGACAAAAGGTAAAATAGTTTGTACCTTGGGGAAGTTTTAACCTAAGCTGGTAAAAATAAGCTTAGGGGGCTTTTCATGCAGGTCCCCTCATCTGTACCCTAGAGTTCAGAGTGGGGAAGGAACCTTGACAGCCAGTTATAAAAATAGTCAAACTTGGACATACCAGTACCAAGCTTAACAGGGCCCCTTAAGAAGTTATTTCTGAGTATGTAGATCTAAAAAGCTTATCAACAGGACAAAATCTGAAGCTCACACATACAAATAGGACTTAAATTCTTACAGAGTACTTCTAAATGATTCAGAAAGATTCAGAAGGGTGATTGCAGATTGGTGGTTACTGGACAAAGGTCACACTATTTTAAACTCAACTACTTATTTATCTAAAACTATTGTAGATTATGCTGGCAAATTCTTGCTGGCAAAAATACTTATTTGTGATCCAGTAAGAGAGACTGTAAACAATCAATGTTTTTAAGCATACAGTATAAATAGACTATAATAAGAGAAAGTCTGATTTACTGTGCTTCCACCTAGTGTTCATTAAATGAGTAAATTACATGGGTGCTAGGATGGCTTCCCAATATGTCAACCTCTTCATGGGCCATCTTGAAGAAGAATTTCTGGACAAATGCACCATGAAACCAATGATATATCTGAGCTACATCAATGATATTTTCATCTTCTGGACAGACGACCTAAACAGATTTCCATCACTATCCATTAAACTCTCTCTAAAACACCCCCACACTAACATCAACTTCCTGGACACCATGATCAGTTTCAATGATGGTACCCTACAGACAACTATGCATAGGGCCCTACCAAATTAATGGCCATGAAAAACGCATCACGGACCATGAAATCTGGTCTCCCCCCGTGAAATCTCGTCTTTTGTGTCCTTTTACCCTATACTATACAAATTTCACAGGGGAGACCAGTGTTTCTCAAATTGGGGTCCTGACTCGAAAGGGAGTTGCAGGGCGGGGGCCACAAGGTTATTTGGGGGGGGGGGGAGAGGGTCACAGTATTGCCATCCTTATTTCTGCACTGCCTTCAGAGCTGGGTGGCCGGGGAGTAGTGACTGCTAACTGAGGGCCCACCTCTGCAGGCAGCAGCACAAAAGTAAGGGTGGCAATACCATAGTATGCCATCCTTACTTCTGCACTGCTGCTGGCAGCGGTGCTAAGGGCAGCGGTACCGCAAACCCCCTACAATAACCTTGCGAACTCACACACAACTCTTTTTTGGGTCAGGACCCCTACAAGTACAACACTGTGAAATTTCAAATTTAAATGGCTAAAATCATTAAATTTATGATTTTTGAAGTCCTATGACAGTGAAACTGACCAAAATGGACTGTGAATTTGGTAGGGCCCTACCTATACACAAGAAACACACAGACCACCACACCTACCTTCACGGATCCAGTAACCAGCCCAAACACACAAAGAAATCTGTTATCTACAGTCAAAAGAACAGGAGTACTTGTGGCACCTTGGAGACGAACAAATTTATTAGAGCATAAGCTTTCCTGGGCTACTTAAGGAAATAGATTCAACATGTGTAATGACCCAGCCACTCCCAGTCTCTCATTACACATGTTGAATCTATTTCCTTAAGTTAAGTATCCTCACACCTTCTTGTCAACTGTCTAAATGGGCCATCTTGATTATCACTACAAAAGTTTTTTTCACCTGCTGATAATAGCTCATCTTAACTAATTAGCCTCTCACAGTTTGTATGGTAACTTCCAACTTATCTGTGTATGTGTGTGTGTATATATATATATATGTATATATAATGTGTATATATATATATATATATATATATATATATATATATATATATATAATCTTCTTACTATATGTTCCATTCTGTGCATCCGATGAAGTGGGCTGTAGCCCACGAAAGCTTATGCTCTATTAGATTTGTTAGTCGCTAAGGTGCCACAAGTACTCCTGTTCTTTTTGCGGATACAGACTAACAAGGCTGCTACTCCGAAACTTATCTACAGTCAGACACTCAGGTATCACAGATTATGCTTCAAGAAGGAAGTCTGGGATGTACACCTTACACACAAAACTGCCTTCCCCAAATAAGGACACTCCCCCAAAGTAGATTGCATCATGGAATGAGTCACCCAAATACCCCAAAAGAATCTGCTTCAATACAGTAATAAAACCCTCTCCAACCGCACACCTCTAGTTGTCACCTACCACCCTACACTGGAACCCATACAGCATATCATCAAACTATTACAACCCATACTGGGAACCACACCCTGAAATAAATCTTTTCCTTGAACCTCCTCTTCCGGCCTTCAAACAACCCTCCAACATATCCAAGCTCATCATCAGAAGCAAGCCAGATCAGGACCCACCAACTCAAAGCAGCATCAGACCCTGCCAGAACACATGCAAAACCTGCAGACATAGCTTCACTGCTGTGATCATCAACATCCCCCACAACACAAGTCTCAAGATCCATAGGTCCTACACTTGCCTATCACATGTGGTGTACCTCATCCAGTGCACTAAATGCCCAAACAACTGTGGGTGAAACTAGACAATCACTATGCTCTTGAATGAACTCACACAGAAAAATGATAAAAAACAAGAACACCTTATCACCTGTGGGTGAACACTTTTCGCAAAGCCATCACTCTTTATCTGACCTCTCAGTCTTCATCCTCAAAGGAAACCTGCACAACACCCTCAAAAGACAAGCCTGAGAACTTAAATTCTTAACTTTGCTAGACACTAAAAACATGGACTGAAAAGAGATATTGGATTTATGGCTTATTACAATAATCTATAACACATTTAACTCCTCCCTCCTCCAATTATTTTTCCCCTTTCCCCTATATGACTGGAAAGGTGTTAACAGGCCTTGAACGGTCCCTGTGACATTGCACTCCATATGTTTATGGAAATACGCTTATGAATGTGAATATAACATAACTGGAATATGCTTCATGCAAAAGGTCTCTTTATAAGCTTTGTAATGATACCTTACAATCTACTGAGTGTGTTCATCCTATTTGTATGAATGTATCATTCTTGTATCTGAAGCTAGAAATATAAAGTATTACTCTGAAGTCCTGTTGTAATTATGCAAAGATTGGGCCATTAATGGTGGTTTAGAATCTTGATGGCTCCCACTGACCAGGACAATTGGTTGTAAATGGCTCTGTTTACTTGTAAGCCTTTCTGTGTTCCTGGGGGTCAGGCTGGAAAGAATGGAGACTTGGGGTCTCACAGGACATGTGACCATGTCACTGAAATCCATCTTAAACCTGGTGCTTTTCCATTTAGAAGGAGGGGTGGGGATCCAGAGACAAAAGATTCCCGCCTTGTGCCAAAGTTATAAAAGGGGGTGGAATAGAACAAAGGGGGCTGCAATCATGAGAAATCCCCTAGCTATCACCTGAGCTGGAACAAGGGCTGTACCCAGGGGAAGGATTGTGCCCAGACTGGAAAGGCGTCCAGTCTGTGATAGAAGCTTATTGAAATATCTGAGGGTGAGGTTTTATCCGTAAACAGATGCTTAATGTATTAGCCTTAGACTTGCATGTATTGTTTTATTTTGCTTGGTAACTTACTTTGTTCTGTCTGTTATTTCTTGAAACCACTTAAATCCTACTTTTTATACTTAATAAAATCACTTTTGTTTGTTAACCCAGAGTAAGTGATTAATACCTGGAGGAGCAAACAGCTGTGCATCTCTCTCTATCAGTGTTATAGAGAGCAGACAATTTATGAGTTTACCCTGTATAAACTTTATACAGAGTAAAACGGATTTATTTGGGGTTTGGATCCCATTGAGAACTGGGTGCCTGGGTGCTGGAGATAAGTGACTTGCTGAGCAGTTTTTGGTTAAAGTCTGCAGCTTTGGGGGTGTGGACCAGACCTGGGTCTGTGTTGCAGCAGACTAGCATGGCACCCCCACAAGGCAGGGTTCTGGAGTCCCAAGCTGGCAGTGGAAAACGAGCTCAGAGGTAATTTCAGCACGTCAGGTGACAGTCCTAAGGGGTTTCAGAGTAACAGCCGTGTTAGTCTGTATTCGCAAAAAGAAAAGGAGTACTTGTGGCACCTTAGAGACTAACCAATTTATTTGAGCATGAGCTTTCGTGAGCTACAGCTCACTTCATGCATCCGATGAAGTGAGCTGTAGCTCACGAAAGCTTATGCTCAAATAAATTGGTTAGTCTCTAAGGTGCCACAAGTACTCCTTTTCTTTTAGTCCTAAGGGGGTCTCTGTGACCGAACCTGCCAAAGTCCCTTAAAATGTGTGTTAATTACTTAGGCTAAACAATATATTCCATCCTGCCTTTACCTGCAACACTGAGTACATTTTCCAGACTTGAAGAGCTCTGTGTAAGCTTGAAAGCTTGTCAATAAAAGGTATTACTACACCTACCTTGTCTCTCTAATATCCTGAGACCAACACAGCATAGATTACACTTCACACAGACACACTTAACCTCATTAAATTCGATTGCTTTAACAATTAACAGGACTTAAAAACTTTGAAAGCAACATATTGGTTAAATCAGGGCTGCATTGACATTTGTGCGGTACACACTGAACCAAGCTATTCTGTGCTATGCTATGTAGGACTGCAAAAATCTAACCAACTAAGATATTTGCAGTGTGGCATACAAGCTATTTTTCTTTTTTAAATATTTTTTGTTACTTTGTATTGGTCATCATTTATTCCTTTTACTCTAGACCTTTAGCATTTTTACATACTTCACCATGTCTTACAACTTTAAAAAAAATTATGCTACAAGTCTGTTTTACTGAAAAATAACCACAGTTTAGCTTAATAAAAATGATAAATAAATAGCAAATACCCTTATCTTTCCAACTGCTCAGCTGACTGTCCATCTCTCTTCACGATTTACTCTCCAGCTGTGATTATCAATTATGCATACCAATAGAATAGCTGCAATTGGAGAAATCTACAGTCTGAAATATGAAACATCAGTTTCCCCAGAGGTCTGCAGTCTTGTCTGCTGCACAACTGCAGCAGGACTCAAGTCACATGACTGTCTTCTGGGTGTGGAGCAGACTGACGCAGTGCAATCTGTAACTAAGCTACTAATACTCCAGTACTAATTCTTCAGTTCAATCTCCTTAGTTCTGCAAACATTTCCTTGCTGCTAGTACCACACAGAACGAAGGGAGTCGGGGAGGTAGGGAAAGGAATCTCCGGTACAAAGGAAATCAGCTTTTCCTCAAAGCAGCTAGGCTAAACTTGAAATGTATCAATACTACAACATTACATACAGGCTTTTGCAACAAAGCTAAACTACCTCAATCTTGCTTTTTTGTCACATTGCCAGAGGTTATAAAATTCATGCTCACAGCAAGACTTCACCAGACAAACTTAAAATGGTTTGCTCTTACGAAAAAATGGAAAGATGAAAGTTTACATTTACATTTCTACAAAATCGGTCTTTCCCTTCCCCTCACCTATGCAGATTTCTGACACAGCTTGCATGAAAACCTCAGTCATCTTGTTATATTTATAACCTTAATTTTTTTTGTCAACTATATATTTCATTTTCCTTGGAAAAGCAGGAAACCTGAAGTGCTTTATCATTCTGTCTACACCTCTAATGAAGTAGTTAAGAAGCGCATAAAGAGACTGAAGGAAATCTCAATACCAGAAATACCTCCCTTAATCCTTAAAAACAGCCTTGACTCATTCTTTATTCACACCTTATTTACTCCTGGGGGAATTGTGCACCTAAAATTAAAAATTCTGCAAAATTCTAAATATTTTGTCGAAAAACATAGTATAATCATACCAATTTCCATTATTTTCGTGGTTCATTTCAAAATACCCGTCAGCAAGTATGTCTGTAACAATACAGACAACAAAAAAGATTCAGGAAATATTTTTTGACAAATAGATTCCTTGTTAGGCATATTAATACAGAACTTTGAGTAATACTTCATTTAAACTTCAATACAGACCCATATTTCCCGCCCCCCTCAGAAGCAGTGCAAAGGCTTGGGAGAGTCAGAGGTAATGGAGGAGCTGAGGGAGAGGGAAATAATTGCCGGGAAGGAGCCTGGTGTGAACTTGGAGGGTTGTTGGGTTGGCATTCAGCCCCTGCCCCACCCCCGCTGTGTTCCTGCACTCATCTCCCATTCAGCCCCCGCCTCAGTCTGTCCCACCCCCAGTCCTTCTGAACCCAGCCTGTGACCCTCCAGCAGCCCCATGTGCCCCACACTGTCCATTCCCCCTATCCTGTGCCTCTTCCCTATCCACAGCTGGGGCTGCTGCTGGGCAAGAGCAGCAGCTTTCTGTCCTGGCACCCATGGTGGGCGAAAAATGTAACTGCAGCACTTTTCTGCAGAAAAAAAAATTTTGTGGGGCACATGAATTCTGTGTGTGCGAAGTGGTGCAGAATTCCCCAGGAGTACTTAATGCAGAAGTATTAGCATAAAAACGTTTTTCCTACCAAATATAAACAATCTTAGAGCCAGTTATTTTACCAGCATGCAGAGATGCTCATGATTTTATCATATTTTGAGTTATTCTTAAAGCCCCCAATCCAGGAATCACAAATCTGAACTTTCAAAATGAGTTTCTAGCCCTAATGGATGTGGAGAAATGCTTGAAAACATGACACAAATATAACCTAAAGACTCAAAATCCAGAAGAATCCCAAATATTTTAAAAATCTCATTTTTGGGGGGCCTGAGTCATGATTTCTGAGTACTTGGGTTTATCAATACTGAGCATGCCAAAAAGTTCCCCAATGCTGTCTAGAAACATGGCCAAGACTTGATGTGTCATATTATAAAAACAAACCAGAAAGAGAAGTTCATAAAATGATATCAAAGTGTGCTCTTGTGGCTGGTGCTAAATTAGTGATTTGCATCTTAATACTCAGCTTCCTCTGCCGAATGTGTACTTCTCTCGTACTGTAAAATGTTATCTTGCACAGACCTTTACACTGATTTGCACTCAGTTACTACGAATAAAATACCTCTTGACTTTAGGTTTGCATCTGTTGTTTTAGACTTAATAGGTGTAACAGACATCTAAATGTTATTCACTTTAAAATTACCATAACCTTTATGTTCACAGCTATATACATTCCCTCAGATCTTATCTTTAGATTTTATGGCACTTTAGTCTTATTTAGAAAGTTTTATTTGATAATAAATACAGTGAATGCAAAAAAATTTGAAAGTTGGGTTCCCCCGCTTAAACCGTAACTGAATGTAGGCTGGTTACTACCAAAATGAGCTTTACCATCTTTTCCTGTTTTCCTCTCACTTGAGATGAACTCCATTAAAAACCACCCAAAGCTGACTCCTTGATAAGGTTGACATGCATGGTTGGGCAACAGCTTCTCTTCAGCACTCAGGAACATTAGTCACCAACCAGCACACAGATTTTGCTGTTACTGAAGCTCTAGACCAACTCTCTTTTTAGCCTGGAAGAAGGTAATTCCTAAATTCTTGCTTTCTGAAGCCAGATATAATTTTTTGTTGTTATTGCTATGTAAGAGCTAGGTACTATTATTATTATTTAAATGGTTTAACTCTTAATTATGATAAAGCTGTATTCACTTTAGTGTCCATACAATTATTTATTTTCTGCTGCTGACACCTACCGTTCTCGCCTACAGCAATTTAGAACAGATATAACTTTATTAGTCATTTAAAATTAATAAACAAACCCTGATGCTGTAGGTATCTCTTGTAGCCAGTGGTAAAATTCTTGTAAGTGTACAATTAAAATCTGTCTCTTTTTCTCTCTTGTTCTTTGTGTTTTAATAGACACACACACACACACACACGATACAAAGAGCACACTAGGTGCACTAGAAGTCATTATTGCTTCGTTAGCCTCCTGGACAGACCCTTCTCACCTCCCTACCCCTGTACTCAGATCTTTTCCTTTATTCTCTACATGTACAATATTTATTCCTCCTTCTCTGTGCAGTCATTTAGTCTAAATGCTCTGTACAGGCAAATCTGTGCCCCTCAGTAATTACTAATTTCAGGCAGCCATAATTTAGGGTGGGATTTTTACAAAGCATTCTGCATTGGCCTAACTCTACTCCCACCGAAGTTAATGGTAAAATGCCCACTGAATTCTCTGGAAACAGAGTTAGACCAACACTCAGTGCTTATGAAAATCCAAATGTTAATGTATACATGACCAAAAACTCTACAGCTTCTCAATAATCCTGCAACTACAGAATGTTTATTAATAAAGAGGCCTAAAGACCAGGCGGTGGTCTAGCCTTCTGCCTCTGGACAACGGGGATCCAAAATATGTTTGGTTATCTAAATTAAGTCCTTAATGAAACTGTCTAACATTACGAGACTATTTATCACAAAAGCCAGCATAAGGGGAAGCTGCTGCTCAGGAGAGACCAAAGAGTGGAAAAGCAGGGGTGATGCAGGCTGAAGTGAACTACCACAGAACTTGACTGCATAATGCTAAGTAATAGGCACTACTACTGGTCTCATTTCATAATTAAAATTCACAAAGTTTTCCATCCATCAGGAAATTCTGCAGATTTGTACACTCCGAACAGTTTCAATGGAAAACACTTCTTCATCTTAACTGGGAAGTGTCCCTTCTCCTTTCAGCCAGTAGTAGAGGCAAGATAAGACAAACTGAACAGCACTTAGAGCACAAAAATTTAATCAGGATTGACTTAATGTAAAATGTATTTCTGAAAGAAATTTTGAAGCCTCTTCAGAGTTAGCTTTCTTTCATTGATGGTATTACATAGGTGCAGGGCTGCTCTTTATGTTTGACTGCGCTACAGACTTGAGTATTTGAAATCAATGGAGATGAATATCTGGATAATGTGGATACAAAGTAACATTTAGCTATTTCTCTTGCTTTGAGCTTCATATAAAATGATTTGGTTTTTAGTTATAAACTTGCACAAGGCAAGTATCATACTAATGCTCTCATTATGTAAAAACAGATATTTCATGATTTTTAACACAGTATCAGAGTGCATGTGCAACAGTTCAATAGCCTTTTTGGATTGCTGTTTAGTACTTTGATTTAGTCTCCAAATTAAGTTTTACTTCCTATGGACCAATATAATGGAGACTGAAGTGCTGATATGCTGGCAACATTTAGTCTGAACTATATCCACATGCACTTGGCCGGGTTTGAGTTCACAAACAAGACACTCATACAAACCTATAAAAGCACTGAAATTCTTAGCTGGAAATTAAACCAAAACATTTTCAGAAACTGATGCTTAAATTAGGAACCTAAATAAGTGGTCTGATTTCCAGAAGTGCAGAAAACCCACATCTCCCACTGACTTTCAACTGGCATTTATGATATTCCATGCTTTTGTATGTTGTGTGTTTCGGGGACAGGAGGGCAGAAAGATTAAAAAAATTAAAAACAATAACATCACTTAAGGGAAACACTACTGGCGTATGAGTATTTTTCATAAAACTATGCAAGTAAAAGCAGGTATTATTCAAATACACAGAGGGGTGAATGAAGTTTGGGAAACGGAAGAGGATCAAGAAATGTAATGGGCTTTTCATTCCTAACTTCAAAGAGCATTTCAGACAAAGAAAGAAAAACAAAGCTATTTGACAATATCCTATTGAACTGCTCTGCTTAGGAGTTTGTCATGCCTTTGTATAGCACTGTGTTGGTTGAAAAATATCCACTAAATTACCCTTTTCATTTACAAACACTAGGTGGCACCAAAATCCTCACCTACAGATATTCCTCTCAATGTAATTGTTATATACTTAAGTTTCTGAAAGTGTGAACTGCAGGGGAAATTTTGGCAAACCAGTAAAGTGCCTGAAACCACTATTGCTTATTGCTAAAAACAGCCGAGTCAGCAGGCCGTAAAATGGCCATGCAGCAGCCTTAGCATAACGAAGGTGCCACAGAAAGGGCAGCTTGACCCCACGTCCTTCCTGATAAGAAGTGTGTTGAAATTGCTGATACACGCATTTTAGAAGAACAGGACGCTTGTCCATGTGCCCTCAGGAATGTGTCTGACAGGGCCTCAAGACATGCAAACTCTGAAAAAAACACACCTGGTTAATCGATGACCAGAAGGAAACCTCTTGCTTGACCTTTGAAACTGCTTCCTTAATAAGTTTTCTTTATGTGACATGTCATTGTATTACTAATATATAAATTAGGGGGGGAAAGTTTGAGTTAGCTGGACTTTTTGGGAAGGTTTTTTCAGGAATTCTCCCTTGGACGCATCTTGTGGTCCCCACCGGAAGACAGAAGATTAGGCCACCGGAAGCCTGTCACGGTGCCACTCGAGAGCCACACTCAGCTTCGGTAATTATCGAGGGTTGGGGGTGTTTTACTAATCTGTTGCGGACGTGTGTAAGTGCTTGAGACTAAGTAAAGTTTAGTTGTAAGTGAAAGCAATCTTGTGTTGTTCTGTTTGTGCCAGCCATCTATCAGTCGGCCGGCCATGTTTCTCCTGATTTATTTCCTGACACCACCTCGCACAGAGTAAAAGTTACCAAGATCTTTGGGTTGAAAGAACCCCGGGTAACAGATCAAATACATACTAAGAATTATGGATCAGACATTGTTTGACAATTATAGAAAACTACCCAGGGATTTGCTGGGCAGCATTAATTAAACTTACCTGCACTAAAATGGAACCATAATAAAAAATTAAAAAGACAGATAGCTTTAAAATGTGCTCTATTTGAGCAATGGCCTTCACAATATTTAATCAATTTGTAACCCATTAAAGGGTTCCATGTAGTACAATGTGGTCCAGGGATATCAAGAGTAATTCCACTAGATGTACACAGATGTTCTGGTACTTAGGTTTGCCTTCATGGATTGGCAGAAACAGAGGAAGACTGAATAACATGGAAATGAACAGTTCTGAACAACATCAAGCACCTTAACATGAAATGGGAAGATTTGGAGAGATGGGGAAAGCAGTGGACATAATCTATATTGACTTTAGCAAAGCTTTTGATATGGTCTCCCACAGTATTCTTGCCAGCAAGTTAAAAAAGTATGGATTGGATGAATGAACTGTAACCGTGGTTCTCAAACTTTTGGACAGGTGACCCCTTTCACATCGCAAGCCTCTTGAGTGCGACCCCCCCTTATAAATTAAAAACACTTTTAATATATTTAATATCATTATAAATGCTGGAAGCAAAGCATGGTTTGGATTGGAGGCTGACAGCTCGTGACCCCCCACGTAAAAACCTCATGACCCCCTGTGGGGTCCCAACCCCCAGTTGAAGAACCCCTGGACTATAAGGTGGATAGAAAGTTGGCTAGATTGTCGGGCTCAACGGACCGTGATCAATGGCTCGATGTCTAGTTGGCAGCTGGTATCAAGCAGAGTACCCTAGGGGTCAGTCCTGGGACCGGTTTTGTTCAACATCTTTATTAATGATCTGGATGATGGGATGGATTGCACCCTCAGCAAGTTTGCAGATGACTCTAAGCTGGGGGAAGAGGTAGATATGCTGGAGGGAAGGGATAGGTTTGAGAGTGACCTAGACAAATTGGAGGACTGGGCCAAAAGAAATCTGATGAGGTTCAACAAGGACAAGTGCAGAGTCCTGCATTTAGGAAGTAGGAATCCCATACACCGCTGCAGTCTGGGGACCGACTGGCTAAGCAGCAGTTCTGCAGAAAAGGACCTGGGGATTACAGTGGACGAGAAGCTGGATATGAGTCAGCAGTGTGCCCTTGTTGCCAAGAAGGCCAATGGCATATTGGGCTGTATTAGCAGGAGCATTGCCAGCAGATTGTTGGGCTCAACGGGTAGTGATCAACGGCTTGATGTCTAGTTGGCAGCTGGTATCAAGTGGAGTGCCCCAGAGGTCGGTCCTGGGGCCAGTTTTGCTCAACATCTTTTATTAATGATCTGGATAAGGGGA
The DNA here is from genome assembly GCF_015237465.2 of Chelonia mydas. Classification (NCBI taxonomy): domain Eukaryota; kingdom Metazoa; phylum Chordata; order Testudines; family Cheloniidae; genus Chelonia; species Chelonia mydas. The sequence goes on from NC_057851.1 coordinate 178,560,669, forward strand.
TGAATTGCACCCTCAGCAAGTTCACAGATGACACTAAGCTGGGGGGAGAGGGATAGGGTCCAGAGTGACCTAGACAAATTGGAGGACTGGACCAAAATAAATCTGATGAGGTTCAACAAGGACAAGTGCAGAGTCCTGCACTTAGGAAGGAAGAATCCCACGCACCGCTACAGGCTGAGGACTGACTGGTTAAGCAGCAGTTCTGCAAAAAAGGACCTGGGGATTACAGTGGATGAGAAGCTGGATATGAGTCAACTGTGTGCCCTTGTTGCCAAGAAGGCCAACGGCATATTGGGCTGTAGTAGTAGGAGCATTGCCAGCAGATCAAGGGAAGTAATTATTCCCCTCTATTTGGCACTGGTGAGGCCACATCTGGAGTATTGCGTCCAGTTTTGGTCCCCCCACTACAGAAGGGATGTGGACAAATTGGAGAGAGTCCAGCGGAGAGCAACAAAAATGATCAGGGGGCTGGGGCACATGACTTACGAGGAGAGGCTGACGGAACAGGGTTTGTTTAGTCTGCAGAAGAGGAGAGTGATGGGGGATTTGATAGCAGCCTTCAACTACCTGAAGGAGCGTTCCAAAGAGGATGGAGCTCAGCTGTTCTCAGTGGTGGCAGATAACAGAACAAGGAGCAACGGTCTCAGGTTGCAGTGGGGGAGGTCTAGGTTGGATATTAGAAAACACTGTTTCACTAGGAGGGTGGTGAAGCACCGGGTAACCTAGGGAGGTGGTGGAATCTCCATCCTTAGAGGTTTCTAAGGCCTGGCTTGACAAAGCCCTGGCTGGGATGATTTAGTTGGTGGTGGTCCTGCTTTGAGCAGGGGGTTGGACTAGATGACCTCCTGAGGTCTCCTCCAACCCTAACCTTCTATGATTCTATGAAGGGCAGTTGACAGGAAAGGATGGCAAATGTGGGTAGCCCAATGTGCAGTAAAGCATGGGATGGACTAAGTTATTTCATGGATTGGCATGGGTGAACAAGAGAAAATGTGCAAGGAGTTCACAAACCCTTTGAAGAAATGTTGGCAATGTAAAAGTGTGTATTAAGCAACACCAGTTTAATTGAACTTTCAGCTTCAGATCTGAGTATTAGCCTTGAACCAACTAATTTCTTCATTTCTTAGGACCTATGGTTCATCACTGCTGCAGCATCACTGATTAGACCAAAGGTGGAAGCACCAGTCCAAGCACAGGCATAACCATTGCTTCGACAAGGTCGTGAACCTCAGATCCTTTTGCTAGCCTAGAAACTTACATGGGCGTATATATTAAGTGATTTGGTTCAAGGAGGTTCTTACCACAACTATTCATATACAATTTTAAAGTAAATGGTTTTAGAACCAACAGGGTTATAGCTTCTGTGGCACTTAACCACACCTACATCTTCACACAGACAACAAAAAACAGGAACTGCAAGACAGCAAAAGAAAAGAAAAAAAAAAAAGAGCACAGCGCATTGACTAATAAGAAATTAAAGAGAAATTTAAGCTGCACATTTTTCTGAATCCACATTCTCATCAATTTGAAAACTGATGAAAGATGGATTATTGGAAACCAGAAAACGGTAAAAGTAATTTTGTCAACATATTGCATCCAGGTTCCAACAATCTATAACTATCTTTCCTATAAACCGACAGGTCTCAAGAAAATAACACATTGCCTTTAAGACAAGTGGGAACAAATACAAATTGCTGCAATAGCCTTCTTACCTCAGTACCTTAGTGTGCACTAATCTTGGAAGAAAGATGTTTTTCCTCCTCTAAAATAATGTAGCATGTCATTTTTATTAATGACCATGGCACAAAAAGTAAGTGTGCTAATAAAATTTGTGGATGACACAAAGTTGGGAGATATTGCCAATACAGAAGAGGACAAGGATATCATACAAGAAGATCTGGCCAACCTTGAAAACTAGAGTAATAGAAATGGGATGAAATTTAATAGTGCAGAGTCATGCATTTAGGGACTAACAACAAGAATTCTTGCTATAAGCTGGGGACATATCAGTTGGAAGTGACAGTGGAGGAGAAAGACCATGGTGTATTGGTTGACGAGAGGATGACTATGAGCAGCCAAATGTGATGCGACCATGAAAAAGGCTACTACAATCCTAGAATGCATCAGGCAAGGCACTGGTGGGACCTCATCTAGAACACTGTCTGCAATTCTTGTCTCCCATGTTTAAGATGAATGCAAACTTGAACAGGTGCAGAGAAGGGCTACTAGGATGATCCAAGGAATGGAAAACTTACCTTATGAGAGGAGACTCAAAGAGCTTGGATTGTTTAGCCTAACCAAAATAAGGCTGAGGGGAGATATGATTACTCTCTATAAATATATCAGAAGGAGGAAGAGGAGTTATTTAAATTAAGCGCCAATGTGGACACAAGAACAAATGGTTATAAACCGGCTATCAACAAGTTTAGGTTCGAAATTAGATGAAGGTTTCTAACCATCAGAGGAAAGAAGTTCTGGAACAGTCTTCCAAAGGGAATAGTGGGGACAAAAAAATAAAATAACTGGCTTCAAGACTGAGCTTGATAAGTTGATGGAGTATGAGGCAACTGCCCACAATAGCACATAGCCAATCTGCAACAGCTAGCAGAAAATATCTCTAGTGGCTGGTGATGGGATACTAGATGGGAAGGGCTCTGAGTTACTACAGAGAATTCTTTCCCAGGTGTCTGGCTGGTGGGTCTTGCCCCCATGCTTAGGGTTTGACTGCCATATTTGGGGTTGTGAAGGAATTTTCCCCCAGGACAGATTGATGGAGGCCTTAAGGGGGTTTTCACCTTTCTCTGCAGCATGGGGCCTGGGTCACTTGCAGGTTTAAACTAGTGTAAATGGTGGATTCTCTGTGACTTGAAGTCTTTAAATTATGATTTGAGGACTTCACAAATTCAGCCAGAGGTTATGGGTAAGGCTCCATGTTTGTCATGGATTCTGTGACTTTCCATCACTGTGACTTCTGCAGCAGCTGGTGCACCTAAGCAGCTCAGGCAGCCCCAGGCCAGGTTCACCAGCCACTGCTGGGGTAGTCTTAGGGGCTCCCCTCCGCTTCCCAGCAGCAGGAATTTGGGTGTGGGGGGGCTCAGGATTGGGGTGCGGTGCTTACCCGCAGCTCCCATTGATCACAGTTCCCAGCCAAAGGGAGCTGCAGAACCGGGGCTTGGGGTGGAGCAGAGGCAGCATGTGGAGCTAGAGTCGCCTCTTCCCAGGAGCCAGGTACAGAGCCTGCTTCAGGCCCCCCAGACTCCTCCCCCAGCACCTGCATCTTCCTCTGTGCTGCACCCCCTGAACACTCACGGTGCCCCCCCCAAGCAACTGTGGGGGGGGGGGCCAGGCCACGCCCCCCACTCCAGCACCCACGGCGCCCCCTCCTGAGCCGCCCCTCCCCCCAAGTTTTAGTCAGGGGTATATATAAAAGTCATGGACAAGTCACAGGCTGCAAATTTTTGTTTACTGCCCGTGACCTGTCCATGACTTTTACTAAAAGTACTCATGATTAAAACATAGCCTTAGTTATGGGTCTATTACAGCAGAGTGTGGGTGAGGTTCTGTGGCCTGCAATGTGCAAGAGGTCAGACTAGATGGTCATGATAGTCCCTTCTGGCGTTAAAGTCTAGGAATCTATTAGCAATGTGCTTTAAAAGGTTCTTGTTCAAAATAATAACTTTTTTTTTAAACAGATGATAGCTTCCCTGAGTTCAAATGATGAGAAACTAGTTTCAAGAAAAATGCCCAGAGAGGTCAACTGGTATTGGATGTGAAGTCTTCATAAAACAGCAAAGGAACACTTTGTAATAATATAAATACAGCTATACTAAGAGGCAACAGGATCCAGAAAGGAAAAGAAAAGATCTTTCTGTTTATTTTAGAGAAATAGCAGCAACTTTTAGGAAGGAAAAAGTCTGCATTTAATTTTAGAATGTTGTGTAATTTTAAATTGTAAGCTCTTGAAGTAGGCACTGGATAAATAAGGTAATGGTACCAGTACACACACACAAAACAGAACCCTTATGGAATTTTAAGTCTGCTGCATGCAGGTAACATGGAATACCAACACAAAGTATAAAAATTAAACTGCACATCATGCATGTAGTAAAACAAGAATTCACAGAATTCAGATTAATAGGGATACATACACTGAAATGATTGCCGATTCCAAAGTATCCATATTTATACTAAACTTGTGCCAGAAGCAGATTTCCAGTAAATCACAGGCTTATGTACAATTCACAAGAATTTTTCAAGAAGGAACATAGTGTTCTGCACCAAAAAGGCAAACACAGTTTTATTTTATCCCACAACTGAGCTGGATTTGAATGAGGCATATAGTTTGGAGCAGTAATTATGAAACATGAAATGCTGAGAGTCCTATCCTCTACCTTTCTGCTACTTTAAATCAATGTGAACGTAAGGAAATACTATGCTAGAGTACAGCTCACTAAGATCTCATTTTAAAAATAAGAAATGGGCATCTCTAATATAATTGTGTACAATGTGTACAAAGTGATTTTAATGTTCACAGAATATTGGACTTCTTACTGCTCAGCATTTTCAATAATGTGAATATTAAGATATCCGATGTACGTATCGGCCCACTGATTACAGCACTGGAAAGCAATACATAAGTTATTGCTTAGGCTATATCAGTGCGCCTTTGATGGCTACAAGTTGTACATGAAAAACTACCCAGAAAGTTTTAAGATCTGATTTATGATTAAATTCTGTAGGTGAAGAAACAAAAGCATTTGAGATAAACTCATACAATGTAAATTAAGAGACTAACCACCCCAGTTACTATGGCAACATGCCTTTGAGGAATAATTTGGTCTCAAAACTTGTGGCTAGCAACATGGAGATAACATACATGGCTTTGAGCAATAAAAACTGGTTTCCAGGGCTTTTGATGTCCCATTTATTGAGGAGCACCAAAGAATTTTGAAGTAAGCAGTAAGCTGTTCTCTTAGCTCAGGGTAAAGCTCTCTATCAACAGACCATCAGTAAAAAGAGGAGAGGAGAAGACTGGGGAAGGGAAATCCGCCCTGAGTGGCTGGTAGGCAAGACTGAACACAAAAAAATAATGATGCAGTCAGGATGGGGAAAATGTTAATACAGTTCTCACACTTTAAGCCGTGGGCACCAGAAATATGTTAGACAATGAAATGTACAAATAGTGATCCATTTTAAAAAAAGAGACGTCATTAATGCTTAAGTTTAGCTAAAGAAATATGTTGATTAGTGAAGTGCAAGACAGTGTATGAAGATTACCTGAGGATTTACTCATCTTTGTTGTAAATATAGCAGTAGATTTTTTCTTGTCTTTAACAGAAGCAACTTCTCTCTCAGCTTCTTTCTCAAGAGTTTCAGGTTTTCCTATACTGACTACCTCTTTCTCAGTGGACAAACGTGAAACATCAGTAGGCAGTAACACCAACTTGGATCCTTCAGGCACTTCTCTGACCAAAGCCTCTGAGGACTTTACCAAGGCATGAATATTTTCTTCAGCTTTCACTTGCACATTCTTTAAAGACAGCTCATGGGGTAGTTCTGGACAAGGTAAGTGACCTGTCTCAGCTTTGAGCACATTAGTAATCTGTTTACTTTCATCTTTGTGCAATATTTCTTTGTCAGTGTTTTTTGTCACAAATTTAGGAACAGTTTTAGGACTGACTAATGTCATAAAGTCTTCGGTCAGTGGGACTGGAGATGACTCTGTGGGTAAGAGAACTTTGTCTACTATTTTTGGTTCCTTAAAAACAGAGATATCATCTGAATCGGCCACAGTACTCAACTCCTCCATTTGAAGAGGAATTTTTTCCTTCTTGGCTATTTCTATAAAAGCTGACTCAGAGGGCAAAGTAGTAGTAGTTATGGAAGATTCCAGTTCAGGTTTGAAAGACTCCAAATAGGGTTTGCCAGTAGAATGTAGCAAATCTGTAAGTCCCTCCTTACCATCATCATCTGTTACAATCTTGTCAGTATTTTCAACTGATTTGTCTTCCACCGTGAGGGATGCAACTACTGGTTCTTTCTGAGGAAGTTCAGGTGTTGGCTGACCACTAAACAAGGCAGTTTTACCAGACTGGGGTGACATCTTTTCAAAGGACTCAATATGTTCGGGCACACGCTGTGAAACACATTCTGTTATTAGTGTGTCTGAATAATCTATAAAGGTTGGAGAAGCAGATTCACTGGAGACCTTTGTTTCTTTAATTAAGTCACAAGCAATAGATATATAAGGAGTCTCTATTTCTTCAGCAACTGCACTACTCTTATGATCAGGTTCTTTTAATACAGCTTCCTCCTTTGCTTCTTGTGCCCGTGTTAATAATACATTCACTGCCTCTTCGTATGGTGGAGATTTCCCAGACTCTTGTTGTACATTCTCATAATCAATGACAGGAGTAAAAGCTTCTGATGGGGAGGCTTCAAGCTGCCCAGCAGTAGCATCTGCACCAGCAGCTCCAGTGTTTAATGGGGCTTCCATAACAATATCCGGCAAGACTGGTGATGGGGCAGCTTCAGCTCCTTCAAACGAGGGACACAGCTGTATCACAGGTTTCTCTTGTGATGACTCAGATGTTTGGACTAAATCTATCTTTGTTTCATAAACAAGTTTTGTACATGTTGCATCATGCATTTCACTTTCATATGCTTCTTGTACTAAATCTGGAGTAAGACCTTCAGATATATTTGCTGCAGTATCAGCAGACTTCTCTGATAAACTATCTGTTTCAGCATAGTCAGCTTCCTGGCTCTGCCTGGCTACTACTTCAATACAGGTATCATTCTGTTCTGTGCCAATCTGGGCTTTCATTTCTGCTATTTTTTTCTCATCCGTTTTATTTTCTGACATCTCCTCCTCTAATGGAGAAAGAGTTTTAGCCATCTTGTCCTCAACTGTTACAGCAGATTCAAATTTAGCACAAGTAATATAAGCTTGTGAAGATTCTTTTATAGCTTCTGGGGTGCTTGGGAAGGAAAGATCTTCATTACTGCTTTCACTTTTGTTTTCAAGATCTTTTTGTATTGTTAGTATCTGAAGTTTATCTGCATCATATTTCTCATCTAAACTGCTTTCTAATTTGCTATCTACCTGACTTCCAACAACCACTTTCAAGCTGCTAACTCCATGGCAAGTATCTTTTACCTCCCATATTGGCTCAAATGGTTTGAAGTCTACATATTCTTCCCTTATAGGAGTGTTTTCTTCGAAAACCACTTTTTCACCATGATCACTGCTATCATATTTCACTTTCTCAGAAGATGCCTCTTCATCATGCTTTCCAAATAAATCAACGGGCACTTCTGGAGATGTATGTTGCTGATGTGCAGGGTTTTTTTCTAGGTTAAACCTTTCTTTACTGTTCTCCAGCAGCTTTTCTTCTATAGTCTGTGATATAATGGCTGCTTCTGCTTTAGCAAATGGGAATTCCATTTCTGAATATTCCATCTCTGGAACATCTCTGGCATTTTTCTCCACAAGAAATGGATTCCTTGCAATTTCTTTATAAGCCTCACTTTCATTTTTGTTGTAAATGCCTCTTGTAGGTAATCCATCTGATAGCATATCAAAGGTTGTGTGCTCTTTAAAGGGATCGGCTGAGAGAGGAGAGAGGGAAGGAAGAGAAGCAGCAGTGTCAAGCAGGACTGCAGTGAAATCCTCTTGGCCAGACGACATAGCGCTACCTGGCTTCTCCTGCAAGTCCATAACTTTTTCTGTGACCATGGACAGAAAGGAAAGTTAGAGAATGCAAGTGTTCTTAAAGTTAATGCAAACTGTATGACAAGTTCAAAATAATATTAGTTATTAAAATATTCCTCTAAAACTATCATAAATATTACTAGCCATTAAAATAAAGTGTGAGTTAGAATATAATGTTATTCTATTTCACGTCTTTTAGCAAGCAGGGAAGTATGCAAAAGGTTAGAGAAGCAGCAACTTTATGCAGTGCAAGGATTAGTTAAGATCAAAAAATCAAAGAAGAACAGTATCCAATCCAAGTATCACCAACAAGAATGTTAGGGAACTCTAACCAGGTGTGTGTGTTGGCTGGGAGGTGGGAGGGGAATTGGTCTTATTTTCCCTTTTACAAAAAAAAGATTCAATGGACAGCATATTAGAAGAACGGCCACTGAGTAAATGCTATACCATGGAGTTCATTTACACATAAAATACTGCAGAAAGTTATTACTGATTAAAGCTTTTGCTAGTCAGTGAGAGCAACTATGCTTTAAAATTTTAACCTGTTAATTGTATCACATGAGTTCCTGTATCAAGAGTCCAAGAATCCACAGAGCAGTAGCTTGTTTATAACAGTCACTATCTGCCATCTATGGAAACAAATGCATATTTGAATCTTGAGCAGATAAATTGCAAGCTTAGAATTTGGAAGATAAATGCTATTCTTGGACCCATGCCAACTTTTGGTAAATGCAAACTAGTTGGAAGGAGTTAATGAGGTGACAGTCAAAGTGCAGAATGTATTCTAAGACAAAAGGCTAGCAGAAAGAACTTGCCTGCAGAGGAGTGCATCAGAGGCTCAGATGCAGCAGGAAGAGCAAAAAGGGTCTCATCTGAAAAACAAATACATAGAACCTCAGCAGAAATAAATAAAGGCTAGGTAGTTTGAAAAGAAGAGTAAGCAAGCAAGTATTCAGTTCACAATCAGTAACAATGTGTAACTAGTATTTACATCCACATTAGAAACCACAGGACTATACACAAACCAGAAAATATGGTGTCTCTGAATTCAAAATTCTACATTTTATCATGAGGGCGTTACTAAGGCTACATATGCTTCCCCATACCCCAAGCCAGGAGCTCGTTCTAAGACAGAGCAGTAAACTACAGCAATTAGTCTTCATTCTTAATTGTCCAAGCTTCCATGCTACTAGTACTCCTGGGGGAATTCTGAGCCACTGTCCATGCAGAATTTGTGCAGTAATTAATGTTGTGCATGCAGAATTTCCTTTTCCCCACAGAATTCCCACAAAAATGGGCTACAGAGCTGCTGGCCACCACTCGGGGCCGCTGAACCCAGCAGATAAAAGACACTGCCGTGGGAGGGGGAGGAGGAGGAAGAGGAGGAGCTGGAGGGTTCCCGGCAGCTGCAGTTCTCAGCACACCCTGAAAGAAGGGGGCAGCGTGCAGGAAACTCCACACAAGGCCAGGATGCAGCATCAGGCTGTTTCTCCCTCTGGATTCCTGGCTCTGGGGGTTAGAGGGTAAAGGTGTCTGGGGTGGGGTGGGCTCCACAGCTGGGCTCTGGGGGGGAGGGGATGTGAGTGTCTGGGCTGGGGGAGGGCCCACAGCTGAGCTCTGGGGGATAGGGTGTGCATGTGAGTGTCTGGGTCGGGGGTTCTGCAGCTGGGCTCTGGAGGATGAGAGGGTACAAGTGTCTGGGCTGGGAGGGCCCTGCAGCTAGGCTCTGGGTGTGGTGGGGGTAGTGAGTGCGGGTGTCTGGGCTGGGGGACTGCCACACAGCTGGGCTCGGGGGGGGAAGGGGGGTAGGGGATGCAGGTATCTGGCCCTCCTGCTGGGCTCTGACAAATAAAATATGCAGAATTTTGCAGAATTTTAAAATATTGTGTGCAGAATTTTTAGTTTTTTGGTGCAGAATTCCCCCAGGAGTATACTAAAGCAGAGGTTCTCCAACCAGGGTCCATGGACCCCTCAGGGTCCGTAAGGATACTCCAGGGGGTCCACAAGTCATGTCCGGGGCCACCGGCCCCACTGATCAACTCCTCCCCTGCCCTCCCAGTGCCTCCTGCACGCTGCGGAACACCTGTTCCATGGTGTGCAGGAGGTGCTGGGAGGGAGGGGAAGGAGCAGGGATGGGGCACAATCAGGGGAGGGAGCAGAAAGAGGCAGAGAAGAGATGGGGCAGGGGGTTTTGGGGGGAGGGCCTGGGGCTGAGCGGGTGTTCAGTACCACCAGGGAAAATCAGAAGCCGGCTTGGGCATCCGCAAAAATTTTAAAATCAAAATGGGGGTCCTCGGGTTGCTAAAGTTTGAGAGCCACTGTACTAGACTCCTAACAATATAAAAGAACAAATTACCTAGAGCTGACACCGCCATGCTGTCCTTAGTTTACCCATTGTACCCACGTGTCACAGAAAGATGACTAATCTTGCAACATTCAAGTACAAGACAGGAATTTAAAGGGAAGCCTTCAAGTTAAAGCTGCTATAGGACATTAAAGATAGGAAATGCAAAAAATATAATGTAGTTAACTTAATTTTAGTATTTAAATTATCCCAATTAGACACTTAATTTCCCATCTCATTGAGATAAGCAGGGTAGAAGGGTTGCTATTATTTGTTTGAAAACAACTTTTCTGAATGGCTACGTTTACAGAAACACACACTAAATTCTCCTAAAAAGCAGGCTGCAAGACAATGTAAACTGTCTTTTGTTGCTTTGTTTTTAATCTGGGTAATTCCCAGAGATCTTCATGGTGCTTCCTGGCAACATTACAAAATATCAGAAGTCTTATTGTAAGCTACAGCATCTATGATGTCACATAACAATGCATTACAAGATATCTTCAGTGAACTAGGAAGTACTAAAGAGTTGTACAGAGGTGTCCACCTTTAAATGAAATTTATAATCTGCAGGATATTTCAAGATACAGAAAAACATTACAGAGAGGCTCTAAAATAATGAATTCTGCAATTTCATCCATATGATTTTCTTCAGTTCCTGATAATATGTTAGTATAATTTATTTGGAAGAACTTTCCGAGGAGTTTCTGTATAACATTTACACACTGGCTGTCCAACTAAGAATCTGAGCACAACACATAAGGCAGATTCAATGTACAATGTGGCATGTAAAAAGGTGCAAAACATGTTCAATGGGTAGCAAACAAATGAAAAAAAAATCACTTCTATCATTCAGCCAATTTTTGCCAAAGCTGGTGGTACAAGTAGCTTAAAATGAACACTTGTTCACAAGCCAAATTTCAAAGTTCAGCCAATTTAGTTTTATGAAATAAATGTCTTTTCTTTTTAAATGAAAAAATTAGGGGTTGGGGTTTTTTACACTTCTAGAACTAAAATGGCTAAAAGGATTTGCTCAAACTCTTCATCCTAACGTTCATTTTAGCAACCACTAGTAGAAAATTTCAACTCTAATTCAGAACATGTGAAAGCAACATTCTAATTGAAACTCTGTAACACTAACTATGGCAGATACTATTAAGTGACTATTCTAATACAGACTAGATACTCTCACTGGACACTAGTCAGCATGCAGTACTGCAGGTCATAAAAAAACAAGTGTATTACTGGCTGAGATTCTATGGCTTGTGTTATGCAATCCTCTTGGCGAGACGACATAGTGCAAGAGGTCAAACTAGATAATCACCAACCAAGCAAAGGAAGGTCTAACACTCAGTGCAACTGCATTCCTCTATCATTGACAATAATTTTGGAACGCTGCACGCCATCAACTTCAAATTTTCAGGTTATGTTTTATGCATCAGTGATCACAAGCCTATTGATTTGGCACAAACCGGAACACCCCGGAAAAACCCAGTTCACAGAAAAAACAGATGCAGGCGGCCCTCTAGAGGACTCTCTTTGCAGTACTATGCTGCTAACTCTACATATCAGAGGCAGCAGCTCAACTTCCTGAAGCCTGGACTCTATCAGAAATAAAAAGGAAGGTTTGTGGGGGGAAAGGAATGAGGACCCAGAGAGGGGAAGTGGAGGTTCAAGTCAAACACACTCTTTTTAAGATGAAAAGTCCCAGTCTTATTAATCTCTCCTCATATGGAAGCCGTTCCATAACCCTAATAATTTTTGTTGCCCTTTTCTGAACCTTTTCCAATTCCAGTATATCTTTTTTGAGATGGGGCAACCACATCTGCACACAGTATTCAAGATGTGGAAGTACCATAGATTTATATAGAGGCAATATGATATTTTCTCTCCTATTATTTATCACTTTCTTAATGATTCCCAGCATTCTGTTTGCTTTTTTGACTGCCGCTGCACATTGAGTGGATGTTTTCCGAGAACTATCCACAATGACTCCAAGATCTCTTTCTTGAGTGGTAACAGCTAATTTAGACCCCATCGTTTTATATGTATAGTTGGGATTATGCTTTCCAATGTGCATTACTTTGCATTTATCAACATTGAATTTCATCTGCCATTTTGTTGCCCAGTCACCCAGTTTTGTGAGATCCTTTTGTCGCTCTTCGCAGTCTGCCTGGGACTGGTAGTTTTGTATCATCTGCAAATTTTGCCACCTCACTGTTTACCCCTTTTTCCAGATCATTTATGAATATGTTGAATAGGACTGGTCCCAGAACAGACCCCTGGGGGACACCACTATTTACCTCTCTCCATTCCAAGAACTGACCATTTATACCTACCCTTTGTTTCCTATCTTTTAACCAGTTACCAATCTACGAGACCACCTTCCCTCTTATCCCATGGCAGCTTACTTTGCATAAGAGAATTTGGTGAGAGGCTGGTGGTTCTCCTCCTCTAAGGCACACCAAACCAGCCAAACAGAGAGGACTTCAGTTTTACCCCATTAGCTAACCATAAGTCATACAAGCAATTCCCTTAGACACTCCAGTTTCCCAGTATCACCACCAGTGCAACTCGTTATGGAGACAAATGGTTATAAAGTCAATACCCCAGTAAAAGAAAAAAAGGTTCTCCCGATCCCAAGCCCCAGACCCAGATCAATATACAAGTCAGATCTTACCCACAAATCACGCTGTTGCCAATCCTTTAGAATCTAAAATCTAAAGGTTTATTTAGAAAAGAAAGAAATATAGATGAGAGCTAAGATTGGTTAAATGGAATCAATTACATACAGTAATGGCAAAGTTCTTGGTTCAGGCTTGTAGCAGTGATGGAATAAACTGCAGGTTCAAATGAAGTCTCTGGAGTCCATCCACAGCTGGGATGGGTCATTCAGTCCTTTGTTCAGAGCTTCAGTTTGCAGCAAAGTTCCTCCAGAGGCAACAAGCAGGATTGAAGAAAAAATTGCGGGGTTTCCAGGGCCTTTTATATTCTCTCTCTTGTGGGCGGAAACCCCTTGGTTCTCCTGTGCAAAATCACAGCAACAAGATGGAGTTTGGAGTCACATGTCCATGCATCACTCAGTTCTTCACAGGCCGACGCCATTGTTTACATGTTAGTTTGAACCAGGGGTCGGCAACCTTTCAGAAGTGGTGTGCCAAGTCTTCATTTATTCATTCTAATTTAAGGTTTCGTGTGCCAGTATTACATTTTAACGTTTTTTAGACGGTCTCTTTCTATAAGTCTATAATATATAACTAAACTATTGTTGTATGTAAAGTAAATAAGGTTTTAAAAATGTTTAAGAAGCTTCAATTAAATTAAAATGCAGAGCCTCCCGGATTGGTGGTCAGGACCAGGGCAGTGTGTGTGCCACTGAAAATCAGCTCACGTGCCGCCTTCGGCAGTCGTGCCATAGGTTGCCTACCCCTGGTTTGAACGTTCCCAGGAAAGCTCACATGTGGATTGGCATCTCCCAAAGTTCACTGTCAGTTAAGTGTTTTTTGATTGGGCACTTACTGAGAATAGTCCTTTCCCAAGAAGCGGACCAAATCCTTCACTGAGGCTACTTAGAATCAAAACACATTGAAATACAAGTACGTAGCCAATATTCATAACTTCAACTACAAAAATGATACACACATACAGATAGCATAATCATAAGCAGCAAATCATAACCTTTCCATAGACACCTTACTGGACCTCCTTTGTACAAGGAGTGGTGCAACTATAGGACCTTGGTTGCAACAATGATCTATAAGGTCACAGTTCATGTCAATAACGTCCCAGCATCACATTAGCTATCCTCCAGTCATCTGGTACAGAAGCTGATTTAAATGATAGGTTACAGACGACAGTTAGTAGTTCTGCAATTTCACATTTGAGTTCCTTCAGAACTCTTGGGTGAATACCATCTGGTCTTGGGGACTTATTGCTGTTTAACTTATCAATTTGTTCCAACGCCTCCTCTAATGATACCTCAATCTGGGACAGTTCCTCAGATCTGTCACCTAAAAAGAATGGCTCAGGAATCTCCCTCACATCCTCAGCCATGAAGACCGATGCAAAGAATTCATTTAGTTTCTCCGAAATGGCCATATCGTCCTTGAGTGCTCCTTTAGCACCTCAATCGTCCAGTGGCCCCACTAGTTTTTTAGCAGACTTCCTGCTTCTGATGTACTTTAAAAAAAACTGCTATTACTTTTTGACTCTTTGGCTAACTGTTCCTAAAAATTTCTTTTTTGGCCTTCCTAACTGTATTTTTACACTTCATTTGCCAATGTTTATGCTCCTTTCTATTTTCCTCACTAGGATTTAACTTCCACTTTTTAAAGGATGCCTTTTTGCCTCTCACTGCTTGTTTTACTTTGTTGTTTAACCACGGTGGCTCTTTTTTGATTCTCTTACTATGTTTTTTAATTTGGGATATACATTTAAGTTGAGCCTCTATTATGGAGTCTTTAAAAAGCTTCCACTCAGCTAGCAGAGATTTCACTTTTGGCAATGTACCCCTTAATTTCTGTTTAACTAACCTCCTCATTTTGTAGGGAGGGATAGCTCAGTGGTTTGAGCATTGGCCTACTAAACCCAGGGTTGTGAGTACAATCCTTGAGGGGGCCATTTAGGGATCTGGGGCAAAAATTGGGGATTGGTCCTGCTCTGAGCAGGGGGTTGGACTAGATGACCTCCTGAGGTCCCTTCCAATCCTAATATTCTATGATTTTTGTGTAGTTCCCCTTTCTGAAATTAAATGCTACAGTGCTGGGCCGCTGTGGTGTTTTTCCAGCCACAGGAATATTAAATTTAATTATGTTATGGTCACTATTACCAAGTGGTCCAGCTATATTCACCTCTTGGCCCACATCTAGTGCTCCACTTAGGATTAAATCAAGAATTACCTCTCCTCTTGTGGGTTCCAGGACTAGCTGCTCCAAGAAGCAGTCATTTAAGGTGTCAAGAAACTTTATCTCTGCATCCCATACCGAGGTGACATGTACCCAGTCAATATGGGAATAGTTGAAATCCCCCATTATTATTATTATTGAGTTTTTTATTTCAATAGCCTCCCTAATCTCCCATAGCATTTCACAGTCACTATCACCATCCTGGTCAGATGGTCAGTAATATATCCCTATTGCTATATTCTTATTATTAGAGCATGTAATTTCTATGGTATAGTTTAGAGACTAACCAATTTATTTGAGCATAAGCTTTCGTGAGCTACAGCTCACTTCATCGGATGCATACTGTGGAAAGTGTAGAAGATCTTTTTATACACACAAAGCATGAAAAAATACCTCCCCCACCCCACTCTCCTGCTGGTAATAGCTTATCTGAAGTGACCATTCTCCTTACAATGTGTATGATAATCAAGGTGGGCCATTTCCAGCACAAATCCAGGGTTTAACAAGAACGTCTGTGGGGGGGTGTTGGTATACCACACAACAGAACCACTAACCCAGGAACCTATCCTTGCAACAAAGCCCGTTGCCAACTGTGCCCACATATCTATTCAGGGGACACCATCACAGGGCCTAATAACATCAGCCACACTATCAGAGGCTCGTTCACCTGCACATCCACCAATGTGATATATGCCATCATGTGCCAGCAATGCCCCTCTGCCATGTACATTGGTCAAACTGGACAGTCTCTACGTAAAAGAATAAATGGACACAAATCAGATGTCAAGAATTATAACATTCATAAACCAGTCGGAGAACACTTCAATCTCTCTGGTCACGAGATTACAGACATGAAAGTTGCGATATTACAACAAAAAAACTTCAAATCCAGACTCCAGCGAGAGACTGTTGAATTGGAATTCATTAGCAAATTGGATACAATTAACTTAGGCTTGAATAGAGACTGGGAGTGGCTAAGTCATTATGCAAGGTAACCTATTTCCCCTTGTTTTTTCCTACCCCCCTCCCCACAGACGTTCTTGTTAAACCCTGGATTTGTGCTGGAAATGGCCCAACTTGATTATCATACACATTGTAAGGAGAATGATCACTTTAGATAAGCTATTACCAGCAGGAGAGTGGGGTGGGGGGAGGTATTTTTTCATGCTTTGTGTGTATAAAAAGATCTTCTACACTTTCCACAGTATGCATCCGATGAAGTGAGCTGTAGCTCACGAAAGCTTATGCTCAAATAAATTGGTTAGTCTCTAAGGTGCCACAAGTACTCCTTTTCTTTTTGCGAATACAGACTAACACGGCTGTTACTCTGAAACCTATGGTATAGTTTGATTCATTTACGATTTTTACTTCATTTGATTCTACGCTTTCTTTCACATATAATACCATTCCCCCACCAGCATGACCTGTTCTGTCATTCAGATATATTATGTACCCTGGTATTACAGTATCCCTTTGATTATCCTCATTACATCAAGTTTCTGTGATGCCTATTATATCAATATCCTCATTTAATACAAGGCACTCTAGTTCACCCATTTTATTATTTAGACTTCTAGCATTGGTATATAAGCACTTTAAAAACTTGTCTCCTTTTAACTGTCTGCCACTACACAATATAATTGAATGGAACTCTTTTTTATTTGACTGTTTCTATCAGACCCTGCCTGTATTTTATCATTTTCCATCCTCTCGTCCTCACTAGGACTTAGAGATTCTCTATTAATAGATCCTCCCCTAAGGGATGTCCGAACCACGTGCTCCTCTGCACCTGTCAGCTTTCCCCCAGCCCTTAGTTTAAAAACTGCTCTATGACCTTTTTAACATTAAGTACCAGCAATCTTGTTCCATTTTGGTTTAGGTGGAGCCCATCCTTCCTGTATAGGCTGCCCCTTTCCAAAAGCTTCCCCAGTTCCTAATAAATATAAACCCCTCCTCCCTACACCATCGTCTCATCCAGTCATTGAGACTCTGCAGTTCTGCTTGTCTAACTGGCCCTACACGTGGAACGGGGAGCATCTCAGAGAATGCTACCATGGAGGTCCTGGACTTCAATCTCTTTCCTAGCAGCCTAAATTTAGTCTCCAGGACGTCTCTCCTATCCTTCCCTATGTCATTGGTACCTACATGTACCAAGACTACCAGCTCCTCCCCAGCACTACACATTAGTCTATCTAGATGTCTCGAGAGATCCGCAACCTTCGCACCAGGCAGGCAAGTCACCATGCGGTTCTCCCGGTCATCGCAAACCAGCTATCTATGTTTCTAATGATTGAATCACCCATTACTAATACCTGTCTTTTTCTAATAGCTGGCATTCCCTTCCCCTGAAAGGTATCGTCAGGGCGAGAGGATACCACATCATCATCTGGAAGGAGGGTCCCAACTATGGGATTATTTCCCTCTGCTCCAGTTTGATGTTCTCCTTCCCTGGGACTTTCATCCTCCTCAGCAGCACAGGGGCTGTCAGACCAGTGGTGGGACCATTCTACTGTGTCCCAGAAAGTCTCATCTACGTACCTCTCCGTCTCCCTCAGCTCTTCCAGTTCAGCCACTCTGGTTTCCAAAGCCAGTTCACGGTCTCTGAGTACAGGAGCTCCTTGCACCGAATGCACACACATATGCCACTGCCTATAGGGCAGGTACATGCTGTATTGGGTGCAATAAACTGGGTAGCCCCCACTCTGTTGCTGGACTTCTCCCTGCATTTTCTTTTTACTCCAGCTGGTTCCTTTGATGTTTTGTTTATATCAAGGGGATGTTTTTGGCTTTTAAGTTTAAAGAATGTTGAGTTCTAGCCCCTGCTCACACTCCCCCTGTAAAACTCCCTCGCAAAACTCCCCTGTTTGCCTCTCCTGGTCGCGAGCTCCTCTGGTTGCTTAGGAGCAGACTTTTTAAAGCCCTGGTCTCCCTGAGTCCTGAGTAGCCCCGCCCCCTGGTTAAGGGTTGATGGGTGCTAAAAGGCTTAGGGATCAGTTTTTCACCAAGAAAGTTAATAGGAAACAAGGTACAATACACATTGACATCTTCAAGAGAAAAAGGAGTTGAATGGCCAAGATAGAACAAAAATTATTTTGACAAGGTCTTTGTTTTTCCAGAGGGTCCTAGCCAGCAGAGAAAGGAAAGAAGAGGATACTACCATGCCCTTCAACAAAAGGGAACCCATATGGGTAAAATCCCCCATCCTCAGCTTTGGATCTGGAAACCAAAATTGATGGACCCTAACTAGGAAGTGGAAGTCACCTTTGAAAATTTTATCCTTCATCAGTTAAACTTTTCATTAGTATAAATGGACATTAAATGAATATTTTATTATGCAAGAATCTCATGACAAAAAAACAAGACCATAATCTGAAAGCTGTCCAAAAAAAAAGACTTGTCTGCCAAGGGAGTCATTCTTGGAATAGCTACGTGTGGATGCTTTTATTCTTATTTATTCTGTAATAAGCACATCTACACAAGGTGTTAATCAGGAATATTTAATTTATTCTGGATTTACTTTCATGTGTAGACAAAGCCTACATTCAATATAAATGATTTCCCATTGTGATACAACTACTGCAATTACCACATTGTACCAAAGTGTTTAAGGAATACAAAATAAGGAACACAATTAGATACTAGAAGTATCACTTTGTAACATTAGGAATGACTGCAACTCTGCAATCAGTAATTGGATTTTTTCCATTAACTGAAGCCATATTTAGGCTATGTCTACACTATGGACCTTAAAGCAGCACAGCTGTTCCACTGCAGCTGCACTGCTGTAAGGTCTCCCATATAGCCACTCCCGGCTGATGGGAGAGAGCTCTCCTGCCGACATAATTAAACCATAACAAAGGAGCAGTGGTAGCTATGTAGGTGGGAGAGAGTTTCCCGCCGACAGCACTGTTCACACCAGCGCTTTAGTCAGCAAAGCTTATGTCAGTCAGGAGCGTATTTTTTCAGACAATGCCTTCGTCAAGCTGTAGTTTAGAAGACCCAGCTGCCAATTTACTTGGTGATAAACAATTGGGAAGAGTCTTTATCGATTTAAAAACAACAGATATAAGTTGGTCACATAAGTCAAGAAAGCTAGTAAGACAGCTAATGGAAAAAAATCTCTGCAGACCTTCTATCGGGAACTAAGTAACATTTCTTCAAGAAGCAGATATTTTCATCCTCCATTTGTTGAAGGATACATATGAAGTATTTCAAAGCCCTTAAACCATCTAATAAGAACACCTGGCAGAGTAAAAACCCCAGGTTCTCTCAACAACTGAACTTTGGACAAGTTACTAAAGGTTTCCTTTGACACAGTTTTCCCACCTGTAAAATGAAACTCAGATTCACCTTGTGAAGTGCTTTCAGAACCTTGGATGAAATGAAATGCAAGCTGCTGTAACAGTGAAGATCAATAAAGTTTTGTATGTAAAAAGAAACCATAGTTTTGACATATTGAGGATATCAGTTAAAGCTAGATGTAGTCAGATGTGTTAAAAGGATCCATGAACTGTAATTACCCCCCACTGGAAGACAGAAGATGCTAGCCTCCTTCTACAATATTTTAGGTCCTCTCACATTTTCATGGTTTCAGAGTAACAGCCGTGTTAGTCTGTATTCACAAAAAGAAAAGGAGTACTTGTGGCACCTTAGAGACTAACCAATTTATTTGAGCATGAGCTTTCGTGAGCTACAGCTCACTTCATCAGATGCATCCGATGAAGTGAGCTGTAGCTCATGAAAGTTCATGCTCAAATAAATTGGTTAGTCTCTAAGGTGCCACAAGTACTCCTTTTCTTTTCACATTTTCATGCAATTCATGCAAACTGGAGTCATGCAATTTAATCTGAAGACTGGTACATTAATCTAGTAGTCTCCCATACAAAATGTGTCATCTCAGACCAATGACAAAAATGGACTCAAAACAAGTACTTTCCTTCAAGTTCTGCAACCTACTTCCCCCACTTCCAAGATCATTACAAAAAATCTTCACACCTGCTCACAGCTTTTTCCCATCTCAGCACCAATGAACATATCATCTTATGGCTAAATAACAATTTCCTATTGAATGAGTCCAAGTTCTTCACCATCAGGCTTGCACATCTCCTAAAGAAATTGATAGTTATTTCTGAAGCAACAATTCTTCCCCTGGAAAGGAAGACTACTGAAATGGATTACTCAAAAGTAGTTTATAAAGATCCAAACGTCTGAACTGACAGCACTAGGGATGTAGCTCCACTTTATTTTATTTAGCCACAAAGTAAAAGCAACACAGACTGCACAATTGCAAGATTCGCTACACCATCCTGCCATACTGATAAGTCAGAACAGCGACGAAAGATAAGTTAGTTCAGTCCTTTACCACATTACTGAGGAGGTAATCATTCTTTATCATTTTTACAGTGCAAATATTTGTAATAAATAGAAAGTAGACACTATACGCTTTGTATTCTGTGTTGTAAAATTGAAATCAAATACTTGAAAATGCAGGAAAATATCCAAAATATTTAATAAATTTCAATTGGTATTCTATTGTTTAACAGTGCGATTAAAACTGCGATTAATCTCGATTAATTTTTTTTATCGCGATTCATCTTTTTTGAGTTAATCGCATGAGTTAACTGTGATTAATCAACAGCCCTAGTTAGTATTTAATAATAATTTTTGAATGTGTGAATATTTGTTTATTGTTGTATTTATATTGTTATTTTTGTTACTAGCTCTGTAAATTATAGAATGAGAGAAACGGGAGCTGCCCCTTTAAGAACAGGGTGAATACCCCTGCAGTGAGCACTTTCAGAGGCCTATCAGCGATGTATATGCTGCTGTCTGAGGAGGCCAGCTTGCTTTGGGAGAACTTAGCCTACAAGAAGCTCTGAAGAAAGGTTAGAATTCCAAGAATAAACTGAGTTCTCATTCAAAAACTGAGCCTTGCTTCTGACAGCATAACAAATTTGGAGGGTCCATCAAGATTCTTTGTTCTGGACTACATATAGAGGTTGATCAGGCTAACAGGCATACGTCTTTTAGTTCTCACAGTAGAAGCTCATGCCTTGTAAGAACAAGAGGTCAGGGTTCTTTCCCCATTGCTGATGACCTACAAAGGGAAATGTTGTTACATCAGCAGCAGAAGAGGTAAGTCCAGGACAGTTAAGCAGAATAGAATGAGGCAGCTGGGGAGCAGGGAGAACAGAACCAAATGGCTAGGAAATATGTCTAGGGAACAGAGAAGCAGGTGCAGGGAGAGAGGTGAAGGGGGACAGGCAGCAGAGAACTCAAGTGCAGGGGAGTAGAGGGAGAGTAGAACGGTTGGGAGTGTGGATATGTAAAAAACTGCCCATACTGTCTACCTTTTAAAAAAAAAAAAGGGAGGATGAAACTTTTACTAAGTTGCGTTCTGCCTCAGGATAATATTCAAGAGCCCTTAACTTAAGAGGTAAGTAAAGCACAAGCCAACATGGCACTGCAACAAAACTTAGGGGCAGGTGGTGGGGGGCAGTCTTCCCATATGTTAATGTAAGTGAAAAAGTATCCTTGAAATAGGGACCCTGACAGCAGCAAAGTGAAACTAGCATGTCAGTTTCACACCTATGCTCAAATCAGCAAAGGCTGCAAAGGAGTAAGGGATTGAAAATGACTGAAGCCCTTCTCCCCTGCTGTTGACAGAATAGCTTCCCTCCTGCAGCCAGGAGAGCTCCAAATTGACAGATCTCACCTAACCAAGGCAAATATGAAAGGCGGGATCTTTCATTCAAAGTGCTGTCCTGAACTCTACTGGAAGTTTGGTCTACTTCTCCCTTTCCAGACAACAGAGAAAGGAGGAGTGTCTGTGCTGGGCTTCCTACTACAGCTCTGCTTTTAAACCACACTGGGCTCATTCTCTGGACCCCTGTCCAAAAATAAATAAATAAATAGTACCATCCTCAGGCTAGTAGATGTAGTCCTCTAGGCAATATGGTTTGATTTTCCAGAGATGACAATTACCCACAACTCCCATGGAAGTAAAATTTAGATGCTCAGCGCAAGTAAAGTTAAGCCCACAGGTGACTGTTTTCAAGCCCCCCACTTCAAAAATTTAATAGATGCTTTTGACTTCATTGATGGTAAAGGAAAAAGTAATAACTCCCTCTCATATCCAGATAGATGGGCAATGACGGTCTGAAAATTTCAGACAAAGCAATGAAGCATAGTTCCTCCCTGAATAATCATGACCATGGACACAAGAGTAGAAGAGGAAAAACTGAAAATAGCACTAGTGGAACCAGTCAACCCACTGATCACTCACCTCTCCTACACATCACATAGGAACACTGCTCTAAAAGAGGAAATTGAATAGCAAAATAAAGCTATATTCTAAGTTTGATATATGTAGAGGAAAATTGTAATGTAGGACATACTCTTATTTTCACTCTTAATGTAATACAGTGAGTATCTCAAACATAAGCAAACATTAATAACCAAGAAAAATATCATCTTGATAACCTGATGATGCTGACAGGAAATGTTGCCTGGGAAAGGCATATATCGAAGTTGTTGCATGCCACACTCTATCTTTTAACTTTGTACATCTGTCTTTTCTACATATTCCAATGGTGTACTGCTTTTTCTGTATTGGACAGCATATTAATATTCATTTACTCATACATTTACTCAATTCTGACACTGAAGGTACAGATTCCTTTGTCCGAAATGTCATCATACATATTCTTACTACAGGCAATACTACTCCATTCTTTGTTTATTTTAAATAGAATTTCTAAATTATTCAAAATGCAAACAACTGAATTAAAACAAACACAAAGAAATCTCATATATTGTAGACAACTTCTGCCCAAAAGTGATTTTTCTAAATTCTAAGTCAAACACATAAAATCACAAAGCATATCCGAAGCATATACAACAGAACAGAAAGTGTATGCAACTAAATTCCTCAAAAACAGGCTGAACTGTTACATATATACATCCCATCTTAGTTGTCAGCTATATTGCCTCAGGATACAGGCACAAATTTAATCCTGTCAATTTTATACAATGACTAAAAAAAGTGACCTAAACTGGAGCCAAACTAAACACTTATGTAGGGATAAACTGTTCCAACATCAGCTATTAAGCTAACTGCTCCAGCGCAAAAACAGCTGAAGTTTAAAAAGATACACAATATGTTTGAAATATAAAATATTCTTCCATATAAGAAAACTGGAGTTACTCATGTAGTCCTTAAATAAAGCAAATATATAGACAATATTTCTAGAGTGAGACATCAAAGAGTTAAAAGTAGTTTCAGAAACAAGTACTCAAAATATTTCCCTACTGCTTACTAGACAAAGACTAAGGCTACTAGCATGAGTAAACTACAGGGCTGCCATGCCCCCTACCTAAAAGCCATGCTTTCCCAAAGAGCCCATCCTACATCAAAAAGAAAAGGAGTACTTGTGGCACCTTAGAGACTAACAAATTTACATCAGTCAATTCTGCACCACTACTTTAAACTAATTTTGTCTTCAATAAATTCTGCCCCTTCCAAGTGAAGTTTTACACCCTTCTTATTAACGTCTGGTCTCTCTCTGAAAATACCACCCAGGTCATCATCATCCTCTTGCATCCAAATCCTCTGTTTTATACATCATTTCTACTCTATAAAGAAGAAATGGCTCAGGAACTGCTCTGCTCCCTGCCTTTCCCTTTCTCTGAAAAACAACAGATCCAGGAACTCTGCCCTCTACCTCCTGCTAAAAGGAGTGCAAGGGGCCTGCTCTATTCCTTCCTCCCCACTCTGCTCAAGCACTTCCCCATTCCTACTCAAAGGCACTTTTCCTGGGCAAAATTTCTACTCGGCCATCAACTATTATCCCTTCCCCTATACACCTCAGCCCACTTGCTTGTGAAGGACCCATACAAACAGAAAAACTAACTACATGCAAAGAAACCAGCAAATCTGTCTTCACACAATGCTGTCAAATATACAAATTAAATAAACTGAAACAACAGGAAAAGTTTACATTACAAATTTCCTTCAGTTACAGTAATCTTTGATGCTAAATGTAACAATTGTAAGTGACCGTATTTTTAGAAGGAAGTGCAATTTTTACATTGGTGTCCTTTTAACAAAGTTCTTCTAAAAGATGCGTAACAAATTAACCTAAAACCCAGAAGAAACATTTGTTTAAGAAGTCCATCTCACTGAGAGTCTTTATTCCCACCACTGTACCTAGGTATTACAGCACTTTTGTATCTTTGCCTTGCTTATGTATTATTGCACATGGGTCATTATGAGTTAAGGATAATGTAATTATAAGGCATCTTGATTTCTTCACTTTTATTATTGAAAAAGAAGTCACACTTCTTTGGCTATGATCTTGTCAAGTTTCAACTAAGCATGACTGGTGCTAAAATAAAATGGCAATAAGCACTATCATAGATTAGACAGAGCTATGCTGGTCAGTACGTGGGATTGGAGACTTTCAAAGAAAGCCTCAGTACTATAGGAGTGCAGGTGGTAGCTCAATAAGCGTCAGCACTTTAGTCTGTATCAGCACTGAACCAGTATTCACCATGATGTAAGGAGCACTCTACTGTTGGAGATGCTGTCTCTACAATGAAACAGAACCAAGAACAAGGCCATTTGTGGTGTCTAACAGCCCTATGCTGGAAGTGAGGGATGGGAGGTTGTGATCTATTTCCATACCTGTAATAACATGCATACCTATATATGTCTTTAGTACTCAGCATATGCTTTTGTATTACATTCATTTTCTTTTGGGGGTAGAAGGTTTCATTTTAATTTTGATAGTTTTTAGCAAACAACACAGAATTTACAATAAAGAAGCCACGTACAAACAAAATTTTATTGCACTCTTTGTAAGGGTATGTGTGGAGGAATTTATCTATTTACATTTTGCCTGACTACATCCCTGTGAGATTGACTTAAGACAGGAGGAAAGTTGTTTTTCTCTTCCCCCTCTTTCTTCCCCACCCAGTACCAAATAGTACTTTAAACACACACACACACACACATATATATATATATATATTCTGGGGCAGGATACAAAGTGATCCTAACACTGCAGTATGTTCACATTACTGGCCACTAAGAATACTAAAGATCTAGGACTATCACTATACTAGTAAAAACACCACAAATTATTTTTACAGCAATAGATAATTTAGTTATTAAATGCAAAACAAAAAAAAATCCCAGAAGAGGAATAAATCACACAGACAGGGAAAACAGGGAAACAATTAGGTCTCAGATAGCTTTTGAATTTAATACTTAAAGAATCCACCAGCTCCACGCTGTTCGGTTGTGTCGCCCATTTTAACAGCACCACTCCTCTAATATCTAATGCGCTCTAATTAGCTCTTAGCTTTAGTCATTTTTTTCAAATGAATTCCCCACTGTCCCTCCCTAGTTTGGAATATGGGGGAGGGTTTCCACTACAGACAACACCCAGAAACAGTACGAGGTCTGCCTGGGTTCTCCAACGCTGCTATTACAGCAGCTACGTTGCGACTCCGTCTGAGGAAACGGGGCGGCGGCACGCAACAGGAAGTCGCCCCCACTTTTCTTAGGCGTGGCACCAAAAGAGGGAGGCGCTCCACTCAGCCAGTCTCCGCCCAGCATGAGCGGCGGGGTCGAGGAGGTGGGGCGCTGGGGGACAATGGACGGGTGGAACAAGCAGCTTAGCCACCACCCTTGTCTCCAGACAGCGACAAGAGACTTGAAGACAAAAAATGCGCACCACTGCACCGCGCAGAGCCCAGTGAGAAGCAGCAGCCAACGCAGCGTTTTTCCCGTCCCCCATTTAATATACATTATTTAAAAAGACAAAGACAATCTGCCCTGAATCAGCAGCTCTAAGTCCCGGGGCGCAGACGGGCAGGAGGAGGAGGCGGGAACAGCCAAGAAGGGAGTGGGGGAGCGAAGAAGGCGGCGTGGGGGAGGCAGCGGACAGAAAAGAGATGAGCTAGAGGAGGATGAGCGGGCAGCAGCAGCGGGACGTGAAGAGACTCATGTGGCTCTTGTTCCCAGGCTGCTGCGGGCAGCATCCCCCTCGCACGCACACCTCGCTCCCGGGGTCACCGAGTCCGGCCATGTCCCAGACTAGGACCCGAGGGGCCTCAGGAGGCCAGCAAAGGCTGCGGACAAAGGGGAAACTCCCTGTTCCGCACGGCTGCTGCAGACTGGGGCCGCCGGCGTTGCTGGGGAAGGAGAGTGTGTGAGCCGGGGTGCCCCTTCCTCTCCCCGCCACAGCCCCTCTAGCTCTAACGCACCCCCGCCGCAAAGCCAGCCACGCCCTCTAGCGCGGCTACTCCCCTCCCCCGGAGCAGGAACCGGGCCGCAGGGTGGGATGCGGGGGATGGCACTTACCAGCACAGCCGGAGGACGAGCCCCTTCTCCTGGGAGCAGCGGCGGGGTGCGTCGGCAAGGAGCTGCGGGTAGGGGGCTCCGGTTTGGGAGGCAGGGAGGCTGGGGGCTCAGGCGGGGGGGGCGGGCTGGAGAAGGAGGAGACGGCGAGAGGTCTCCTGTCCGGTTGCGGCTGAGGCTGCTCGGGGGCTATAGGGCGGAGGGTCTCCCCGGAGCCTCCGAGGTCCAGCAGCGGGGCGGGGGCCGCGGCCATGGCCGGCAGCTTCCTCTCCATCACCTCGTCGAAGTCCTCGTCGTCGTCGTCGTCTTCCACTTCCTCCTCCTCGGGGTCCCGCACGAACTGGTACTGGAAGTGGGGCTGCTGCGGCCGGGCTGGGCCGGAGGAGGAGACCAGAGGGAACTGGTCCGGCTCATCCATGGTGCTGGGGCCGCAGGAACAATGAGTGAGCAGGGCTTTCTCCGCCAGCTCCTTGGGCTGCTCGCACTGGCTGGGGGTTGCGCAGCTGTCGCGGTGCCGAGCCGAACCTCCACGCCCTGTTGAGTCAGACTGGGGAGCAGAGGCAGAGCTGACGCCCCGCTTCACGAGAGTAGAGAGGGATAGCCTGGCTAGCCAATGGGAGGGGGAGAGGAAGCAGGGACACACTCGGGGAACCAATAAGAGGCTGCTGCCGCCGCCGTCGCCTCCACCTTATGAATATTCAACAGGGCATGGATGCTGGCGGCTGAACAGGAATAGAAAAGTCGGGTGAAGTTCGGTGCAGAGAATGTGGGTGGGGCGAGCCCTGAAGGGTGGGGAGCTTGTGTTGGGCAGGGGGAGGGAGGGCGACTCTGTGGCGGGGGTATGTGTGTTTCTGAGGGGAGCTGTGTGTGTGATGCGGGGATGGGCACGGGGACTGCGTGCGTCTGAAGGTTGGTGTCTTACTGTAAAGGGAAAGGGGGGTTTTCTATAACTGAGGGGGCTGGGGAGAATGGGAGCTCTTTGTGTCTGAGGGGGAGAGGATGGTCTGTATGGCTGCAGAGAGTGGGGGCGCTCTGTGAATGGGGCGGTGAGGGGTGGGGTTCTGTGTGTACAGCGGGGAGGGGAGGCTGTATAGCGGAGATAAAAGGAGGGGGAAAGGATGGGTCCATTTCAGGGTGCCGCCCCTAGGAGGATCAGCAATAGCTCCTAGTCTGCGCTTCAGACAACAGTCTGCTGCGTGCCAGACATTTTGTGGCACAAAACTTTTTCTGCGAGGGGCGGAGGGACAAGGAGAGGCTGGAAGAATCCTCTTTGTCAGACACTGACAGGCTGCTGTGGTGTCTTGCTGCTATAGATGAAGTAATGAGCGAATCACATCTCTCTCTGCACAGTGGCTATATACAGTAGCTCTCCAACCTGCATTAGGTTTATAAATGGTGGGATGAGTCAGCCCCATGAGTGACACAGCTAAAAACTTAAACTCTGAAAAAGAATTTGGAATAACGCCCGGCTAATTTCTTCATCAATTTTTGGGGCTCAGTTTAATGATTCAACAATTTCTAATAGTCAAGGCCAGGCCAACCTTAAATGCATTAAATAAAATTTAGGACCTGATTCTGTGATGTTGAGCACCACCTATTGCAAAATGCACCCTCAACTTCCCTTGTCTCCAAGGTGAATTGAGGGTCCTCAGTACGTCTTAGCTAGAGATCATCACCTTGCTGGATCAGTCCACTGGTGAACAGGAAGAACAGTCATTTTATGACTGTTTTATTTTATTTTATTATTTTATTTACTTATTTTATTTGAGCTTATGCGCAAATAAATTGGTTAGTCTCTAAGGTGCCACAAGTACTCCTTTTCATTTTAGTCAGTTATACTTCTCAGAATCATAAAATAAGGAAGTCAACATTAAAGAATATCTATGGGATACCATATCTACATTTAAGACTTTTATATAAAATGTTCTGTTTATATAGCACTTACTCACTATACAGACACCACCACTGAAATACAGCCACTGATGGAATGGAAGGTGGTGACCGGTCAGTATGCCACTCAATAGCAGAATTGGTGGAGGGGGTGCAAAAGAGGAATGAAATTTTGGCCAAAAGTACCAGAGGAAAAAAATGCGCTATGCATAAAAAATACCTTGACTATTCCATGTCCATGCAGAGAAGACAAGACCCCTGTTTTTAAGTTATTATTCAAAAGACCCGTACACAGTAAGTTTCATGGCACTGTCTTGCCTTTCATAAGCAAAGCATCCCAAATTGGTTTTCAAAGCACTGATGAGTACTATTATCACACTGACTGTAGCCTTCTCTAGGCGTGGAAGTTGTACTGGTTTAATTTAAATTTGTTTTTAAACCAATTCCTAATCAATTTAAATTAAACTGAAATAAGACTGGTTTAAACAGAAATAAGTGTGTCTACAGAACCTTTAGCACCAGTTTAACTAAATCAACACAGTCACCACAGCTAGAACAAGCTAGCAGAGTCTCACATTTCATTGCCTCTCTAATGGCATAATTCTCTACTCTTCCAAACTGCATACCTCTGGATCATGGACACACACATTCCTTGATTTCATATATATGTGTTTAGAGGTCAATTTATGGGGACATTCACAGTGAGATGCAAACTACAAATTCATCTAGGTGTGACAGTTACAGAAAAAGGAATGGTGTAAATGGGAAATTCTCTCTCTCCTTATTTAAGTATAAAATAAAAAGCACCAAATACACTTTCTAACTTCAGGGCCCAATTCTACCATATTTACTTACATTGCATTCTACATACCCAAATGAGCAGTCCCATTCAGTGGAGATATTTACATAGAATCATAGAATATCAGGGTTGGAAGGGACCTCAGGAGGTCATCTAGTCCAACCCCCTGCTCAAAGCGGGACCAATCCCCAACTAAATCATCCCAGCCACGGCTTTGTCAAGCCTGACCTTAAAAACTTCAAAGGAAGGAGATTCCACCACCTCCCTAGGTAACACATTCCAGTGATTCACCACCCTCCTAGTGAAAAAGTTTTTCCTAATATCCAACCTAAACCTCCCCCACTGCAACTTGAGACCATTACTCTTTGTTCTGTCATCTGCTACCACTGAGAACAGTTCTAGATCCATCCTCTTTGGAACCCCCTTTCAGGTAGTTGAAAGCAGCTGGCAAATCCCCCTTCATTATTCTCTTCCGCGACTAAACAATCCCAGTTTCCTCAGCCTCTCCTCATAAGTCATGTACTCCAGCCCCCTAATCATTTTTGTTGCCCCCCTCTTGACTCTTTCCAATTTTTCCACATCCTTCTTCTAGTGTGGGGCCCAAAACTGGACACACTACTCCAGATGAGGCCTCACCAATGTCAAATAGAGGGGAATGATCATGGCCCTCGATCTGCTAGCAATGCCCCTACTTATACAGCCCAAAATGCCATTGGCCTTCTTGGCAACAAGGCCCACTGTTGACTCATATCCAGCTTCTCGTCCACTGTAACCCCTAGGTCCTTTTCTGCAGAACTGCTGCCTAGCCATTCGGTCCCTAGTCTGTAGCAGTGCATGGGATTCTTCCATCCTAAGTGCAAGACTCTGCACTTGTCCTTGTTGAACCTCATCAGATTTCTTTTGGCCCAATCCTCTAATTTCTCTAGGGCCCGCTGTATCCTATCCCTACCCTCCACCGTATCTACCTCTCCTCCCAGTTTAGTATCATCTGCAAACTTGCTGGGGGTGCAATCCACACCATCCTCCAGATCATTAATGAAGATATTGAACAAAACCAGCCCCAGGACCGAACCTTGGGGCACTCCGTTTGATACCGGCTGCCAACTAGACATGGAGCCATTGATCACTACCCGTTAAGCCCGAGGATCTAGCCAGCTTTCTATCCACCTTATAGTCCATTCATCCAGCCCATACTTCTTTAACTTGGGGCAAGAATACTGTGGGAGACCGTGTCAAAAGCTTTGCTAAAGTCAAGGAATAACACATCCACTGCTTTCCCCTCATCCACAGAGCCAGTTATCTCGTCATAGAAGGCAACTAGATTAGTCAGGCATGACTTGCCCTTGGTGAATCCATCCTGACTGTTCCTGATCACTTTCCTCTCCTCTAAGTGTTTCAGAATTGATTCCTTGAGGACCTGCTCCATGATTTTTCCAGGGACTGAGGTGAGGTTTACCGGCCTGTAGTTCCCCGGATCCTCCTTCTTCCCTTTTTAAAAGATGGGCACTACATTACCCTTTTTCCAGTCGTCCGGGACTTCCCCCGATCGCCATGAGTTTTCAAAGATAATGGCCAATGGCGCTGCAATCACATCCGTCAACTCCTTTAGCACTCTAGGATGCAGCGCATCCAGCCCCGTGGACTTGTGCTCATCCAGCTTTTCTAAATAGTCCCAAACCACTTCTTTGTCCACAGAGGGCTGGTCACCTCCTCCCCATGCTGTGCTGCCCAGTGCAGTAGTCTGGGAGCTGACCTTGTTCGTGAAGACAGAGGCAAAAAAAGCATTGAGTACATTAGCTTTTTCCACATCCTCTGTCACTAGGTTGCCTCCCTCATTCAGTAAGGGGCCCACACTTTCCTTGACTTTCTTCTTGTTGCTAACATACCTGAAGAAACCCTTCTTGTTACTCTTAACATCTCTTGCTAGCTGCAACTCCAGGTGTGATTTGGCCTTACTGGTTTCACTCCTGCATGCCTGAGCAATATTTTTATACTCCTCCCTGGTCATTTGTCCAATCTTCCACTTCCTGTAAGCTTCTTTTTTGTGTTTAAGATCAGCAAGGATTTCACTGTTAAGCCAAGCTGGTCGCCTGCCATATTTACTATTCTTTCTACACATCAGGATGGTTTGTCCCTGTAACCTCAATAAGGATTCTTTAAAATACAGCAAGCTCTCCTGGACTCCTTTCCTCCTCATGTTATTCTCCCAGAGGATCCTGCCCATCAGTTCCCTGAGGGAGTCAAAGTCTGCTTTTCTGAAGTCCAGGGTATGTATTCTACTGCTCTCCTTTCTTCCTTGTGTCAACCATCTCATGGTCACTGCCTCGCAGGTTCCCATCCACTTTTGCTTCCCCTACTAATTCTTCCCGGTTTGTGAGCAGCAAGTCAAGAAGAGCTCTGCCCCTAGGTTGGTTCCTCCAGCACTTGCACCAGGAAATTGTCCCCTACACTTTCCAATAACTTCCTGGATTGTCTGTGCACTGCTGTATTGCCCTCCCAGCAGATATCAAGGTGATTGAAGTCTCCCATGAGAACCAGGGCCTGCGATCTAGTAACTTCCATTAGTTGCCAGAAGAAAGCCTCGTCCACCTCATCCCCCTGGTCCAGTGGTCTACAGAAGATTCCCACCACAACATCACTCTTGTTGCTCGTACTTCTAAACTTAATCCAGAGACTCTCAGGTTTTTCTGCAGTTTCATACCAGAGCTCTGAGTAGTAATACTGCTCTCTTACATACAATGCAACTCCCCCATGTTTTCTGCTTTGCCTGTCCTTCCTGAACAGTTTATATCCATCCATGACAGTACTCCAGTCATGTGAGTTATCCCACCAAGTCTCTGTTATTCCAATCACATCATAATTCTTTGACTGTGCCAGGACTTCCAGTTCTCCCTGCTTGTTTCCCAGGCTTCTTGCATTTGTGTACAGACACTTAAGATAACTTGCTGATCGTCCCGCTTTCTCAGTATGAGGCAGGAGCCCTCCCCTCTCGCGCTCTCCTGCTCGTGGTTCTTCCCAGTATCCCACTTCCCTACTTACCTCAGGGCTTTAGTCTCCTTCCCCCGGTGAACCTAGTTTAAAGAGCTCCTCACTAGGTTAGCCAGCCCACTTGCGAAGATGCTCTTCCCTCTCTTCGTTAGGTGGAGCCCATCTCTGCCTAGCACTCCTCCTTCTTGGAACACCATCCAATGGTCAAAGAATCTAAAGCCTTCTCTCCGACACCACCTGCGTAGCCATTCATTGACTTCCACGATTCAACGGTCTCTTCCCGGGCCTTTTCCTTCCACAGGGAGGATGTACAAGAACAGCACTTGCACCTCAAACTCCTTTATCCTTCTTCCCGGAGCCACGTAGTCTGCAGTGATACACTCAAGGTCATTCTTGGCAGTATCATTGGTGCCCACGTGGAGAAGCAGGAAGGGGTAGCATTCTGAGGGCTTGATGAGTCTCGGCAGTCTCTCCGTCACATCGTGAATCCTAGCTCCTGGCAAGCAGCAGACTTCTCGGTTTTCCCGGTCGGGGCGGCAGATAGATGACTCAGTCCCCCTGAGGAGGAAGTCCCTGACCACCACCACCCGCCTCCTTCTTTTGGGAGCGGTGGTCGTGGAACCCCCATCCCTAGAACAGTGCATCTCATGCCTGCCAATCGGCGGAGTCTTCTTCTGTTCCCTTCCCTCAGATGTATCATCTAGTCCACTCTCCGCATTAGTACCTGTGGAGAGAACATGAAAACGGTTGCTTACCTGTATCTGCATTGCTGGTACATGGATGCTCCCCTTTCTTCTTCTGGAGGTCACATGCTGCCAAATTTCTTCACTGTCCTTCTGTCCCTGCTGTGCAGCGTGCTCTGAATCTTCAGAACATTGTGTCCGTAGAAGCATATCCTGACGTCTGTCCAGGAAATCTTCAGTTTCTCTTATGCAACACAGGGTCGATACTTGTTTCTCCAGACCTGGAACCTTCTCTTCCAATGTGGAGACCAGCTTGCACTTTGTACAGACAAAGTCGCTTCTGTCCTGTGGAAGAAAGATGAGCTATGTGACTTCTTGCATTAAGTAAGGTTTGCAGAATTGTATCTTCATGGTGAAGTTTACCCCTTTGCAGAGGGCCAGCACAAGGCCTAGACAAAAGTTCATCCTTTGTGAACTGCCTAGGTCCCTGCACTTGGGTTCCGTCTGCTGCCTAGCAAGCAAATAGCTCTACTTCTAAAACACTTGACTCAGAAGGGATTGATGGGGCTGTAGATCTATAGTTCACAATTCTCAGCTTATTAGTAACTGAAAAATACATATGTGAAAATTCTCAATTTCCTTTGTTGTTCAAAACAGTATTTGATATAAATGACTGCACCTCGGGGGACCACCCAGCACCCCCTGTTCATCCTTGTAAAATGATTTTGTGGTATCCAATGCAAAGTTTGTCATGTTGGGTGTCTTCAGAAGGCTCATGATGCAATGAGCATTGTTGTTATAGTGATATTATAGTAATTGTTACAGTAATGTTATATGTTATAATTTCATGTATATAGTTACGAGGCTGAAAATGTATCCTCGTGGCTTAAAATAAGCCCAGGCAAAAACTCTCCAAGAGGAGAGAGGCAGTTCACACCTCATCAGGGCAGGTATGAGACAAACCCAGGCCAGCCTC
Organism: Chelonia mydas; assembly: GCF_015237465.2. NCBI lineage: Eukaryota > Metazoa > Chordata > Testudines > Cheloniidae > Chelonia > Chelonia mydas. Next base: position 178,594,329 of record NC_057851.1, read on the forward strand.
ACAGAAACAAAGGATGCTGGCCTTGATAGCAACAAAAGGATATGTTCGAGAGAGTCAACCCCTACCTTTGGTCAGTATGGGATTGTGATGAGGTAATGCTCACCTGATTCTGAAGCGGGGGAGCAAAACCAAGAGGGAAGAAAGGACATGATAAAAGGGAGAGACATTTGCCATGCTCTCTCTCTCTCTCTCTCTCTTCCACCTACAACTACAAATACCACACCAAGCAACTGAAGTGTTGATCAAAGGGGAGAGCCTGGCTGAAGAGCAACCAGCCAACCTGTGGTGAGAAGCCTCTAAGTTTGTAAGGGATAGAAAATGTTAAGATCAGCTTAGAATGTATTTTGCTTTTATTTCGTTTGACCAAATCTGACTTGTTATGCTTTGACTTATAATCACTTAAAATTTATCTTTGTAGTCAATAAATCTGTTTGTTTATTCTACCTGAAGCCGTGTGTTTGGTTTGAAGTGTGTCAGAGACTCCCCTTGGGATAACAAGCCTGGTATTTATGAATTTCTTTGTTAAATTGCCAAACTCATATAAACTTGCAGCATCCAGCAGGCATAACTGGACACTGCAAGACAGAGTTTCCTAGGGTTGTGTCTGGGACTGGAGATATTGGCTAGTGTCATTCGGTTGCACAATCCAAAGAGCAGATCAATCGAGGATTGTAGTTACCTAGTAAATCACCGGTCTGGATAACACCAGAGGGGAATGTCACAATGACATATTTAATCTACCCATATAATAGATCCGGCAGAGGCAGCACCAGTATAAGATCCTACCACTGTGCCTCATCCTAGACCTAGATAAATCACCTGATGGCAGAAAGGGCAGTTCAGTTTCCATGCTTACATTCAGTCCTTGTGTTTTTTGACGAAACTAACAATTAGTGCAGATTTTCTTCAAGTGTACCCAAACTGAACTGAGACCACTCTCTCATTTCACGATAGCCATGAAATTATAATGATTTTGAAATTAATTATTATTGACATGGGCTGGATTCAGACCAGTGATGTGGAGACAAAAGGCCCATAAGCCAACTATTTTTAATTCCATAATGCGTTTATCCCTTTTTATGCCTTCCTAAGTGGCAAGTCTGATTTCATGTGAACAGCTGCATTTTATACCCAAGCTTAAAGCTGCTCTGATGTGGAACTCAACCTAGATAACACACATTTGTTCAGTTTCCTCACAACCATGTAGAATGTGTGTGAGAAAACAGTTTTAAGTCAGTTTCAAGAGTACAGCGAAGGTGACATAAGTATCACTATTAAAAAAATCGAAAGTTTCACTGCATGTGAATAAGCACTTAAAACAATGTATAAGGGTTGGGTTTTATGTTTGTTCTAACATTTTTGCTTCCTGGGGACAAACAATTCATCCATGTGCGAATTTTAGTCAGCCTTTGTATAGTAATATAATTAAGAATGATTTAGTGGCAGCAAGGTAGTTTGATTAAATTACAGGTGGTGCTAAAACAGAACACAGAGGTAGGCTTTCCCATCTGGAATAAATGGGTCAAATTCGACCCTTAATTACACCTATTTAGCCCCATTGAAGTTAATGGATTGTAGATATGTTAAGTGAAGGCAAAACTGGGCCCAGTGGACCAACTCATACATATAAAAATCAGGAGGACTGCACTGCTTTACCCGGGTTGAATTTAGTCCAGTGTCGTAACTTCAAGTCTTGAAATTCATCTTGAACTAGGATAGTTATCCCTGAATACTACTTCTGATCAAGTAAAGGTTGTGGAGACAGTAAGGTGGAGAAGCATGGGCCAGGTTCCCTAGTGTAACTCCACTGAAGTCAACTGAATTGCACCAGGGATGAATCTGAGCCATTGGTATTTAAACATATGATCTACCCTCACCAGCCTTCAACGATTCATCCAGTTTCTTTTGTTAGCATCCACAGAATCATAGAATATCAGGGTTGGAAGGGACCTCAGGAGGTCATCTAGTCCAACCCCCTGCTCAAAGCAGGACCAATCCCCAACTAAATCATCCCAGCCAGGGCTTTGTCAAGCCTGACCTTAAAAACTTCAAAGGAAGGAGATTCCACCACCTCCCTAGGTAACGCATTCCAGTGCTTCACCACCCTCCTAGTGAAAAAGTTTTTCCTAATATCCAACCTAAACCTCCCCCACTGCAACTTGAGACCATTACTCTTTGTTCTGCCATCTGCTACCACTGAGAACAGTTCTAGATCCATCCTCTTTGGAACCCCCTTTCAGGTAGTTGAAAGCAGCTATCAAATCCCCCCTCATTCTTCTCTTCTGCAGACTAAATAATCCCAGTTTCCTCAGCCTCTCCTCATAAATCATGTACTCCAGCCCCCTAATCATTTTTGTTGCCCTCCTCTGGACTCTTTCCAATTTTTCCACATCCTTCTTGTAGTGCGGGGCCCAAAACTGGATACAGTACTCCAGATGAGGCCTCACCAATGCCAAAGAGAGGGGAACGATCACATCCCTCGATCTGCTGGCAATGCTCCTACTTATACAGCCCAAAATGCCGTTAGCCTTCTTGGCAACAAGGGCACACTGTTGACTCATATCCAGCTTCTCGTCCACTGTAACCCCTAGGTCCTTTTCTGCAGCATGGGCCAGGTTCTGCAGCATGGGCCATGCTGCCTAGCCGCTCGGTCCCTAGTCTGTAGCAGTGCATGGGATTCTTCCGTCCTAAGTGCAAGACTCTGCACTTGTCCTTGTTGAACTTCATCAGATTTCTTTTGGCCCAATCCTCTAATTATCTAGGTCCCTGTGTATCCTATCCCTACCCTCCAGCTTATCTACCACTCCTCCCAGTTTAGTGTCATCTGCAAACTTGCTGGGGGTGCAATCCACACCATCCTCCAGATCATTAATGAAGATATTGAACAAAACCAGCCCCAGGACCGACCTTGAGGCACTCCGCTTGATACTGACTGCCAACTAGACATGCAGACATTGATCACTACCCGTTGAGCCCGAGGATCTAGCCAGCTTTCTATCCCTTATAGTCCATTCATCCAGCCCATACTTCTTTAACTTGCTGGCAAGAATACTGTGGGAGACCGTGTCAAAAGCTTTGCTAAAGTTGAGGAATAACACGTCCGCTGCTTTCCCCTCATCCACAGAGCCAGTTATCTCATCATAGAAGGCAATTAGGTTAGTCAGGCACGACTTGCCCTTGGTGAATCCCTGCTGACTGTTCCTGATCACTTTCCTCTCGTGTAAGTGCTTCAGGATTGATCCCTTGAGGACCTGCTCCATGATTTTTCCAGGGACTGAGGTGAGGCTGATTGGCCTGTAGTTCCCCAGATCCTACTTCTTCCCTTTTTTAAAGATGGGCACTACATTAGCCTTTTTCCAGTCATCCCATAATACATGAGTATCTCCAAAGTACTTAAGAAAGACATAATACTTCTCTGTTCTTTCCTACCATGTAGTAGTCAGTCTCTAGATCATATGTGAGATAGATGATTAAAAACTGAATGTTATGCAAATACAATGCTGAGTGCTTTTGACATCTTTAGGAAGCTTAAAATGAATTTAGTGAGTTACCTAAGAAATTAATCAAAAGTAGGCCCACAGTCCAAAGCTTTTATTTATACTAAAAATAATGGATCAAGTTCTCTGCACAGTTCCATTATTTTTAGTGGCGTTTCACCTATGTCACCAGCAAAGAATCTGACCTAAAATATTTTACTAAAAGCAAGATTCACATACATTCATTCATTGCATACTGGAAGAGAAAACATGTTTTTATTTTCTGTACTGCAAATAACAGCAATTTAGTTGAACAAGTTGTTTATCATTTTATCTGAAGTTCTAAAATGGTTTTTATCTTTTGTTGTGGATTAAAGGTGGATTAAAAGTTCCCTTAAAATGTATATTTTCAGACTACAGAGAACCTATTTGTAACTATTTAAATAATTTTAACACAGTCACAATGACAGCACAAATTGAAATTTCACTAATCCCTGATTTTGACTTTTAGAAGTAAATAAGAAATATATGTAATAGTTCATTTTTAAATATAATCCTTCATATGCTGTACCACAAAATGGTTGTATGTGTGTGTCAGTTACCACCTAAAGAGAAAGGAAAGTGTTTTTATTTAAAGAGGAAGTGACTTAATATCTTGGAGGGAGGTAAGGAGGAAGTTCCAAGTGGATTGAGCAATCCAAGTCAACAGGCTGTAGAAATTACAACTCCTAAGTACTTAATATGTGTTGTAAAACAACAATTCTATTAATTGTTTAGAAAGACATTTTAGTCTTATAAAAATTTACAATAGTAGTTAGAGTCCACTGCAGATATTCAACTGGATCATTTGAAAACTGAAAGGAAAGTCTATATATAAAGGAAAGTCTAAAATAAAGCAGTCTATACTTTAAAATAATATACTGGCTAATATTTTTCAATTTCCTTTGGTAGTGTTGAAGATAGTTGTGTTTTATAAGGGCATTCTTCTTCACATCCCAGTGTGACCTTCTGCTCAATCTTACACTAAAGTAATATCAGAGTCTACTGCTAGGAAAATCATTTTAATTTTACAAATCTGGCATTATGACTTTACAGCGGGATCACACAGGAAGGGCATTTGGCCTGTGATGGAGGACATTTGGCCTGTGATGGTTTAAACACAAATGTGTGGTAATTTAAAAACAAACTGTTCAGTTGCAGGACTAGATGCAGCTCTGTCCCCTTTCTGGTCTTTCTCAGCACACTCCCTCACATGTCAGCCTCATGCCTTTACCTCTCATTAGGTGGAATTCTGCTTTTCTCCCCCACTTAGTCCTGGCTCTGGGTATTGACCATTCTTATCCAGCAAGTCTGACTGAGTTCAGACACCTGCAGTTTTTCCCTTCAGAAGTTTGTGACCTGTGGTATACAGTGACAAAATAGCCTTCTTGAAACAAAGTATTATATATTTTAACAATAGGAACAAAGCATTTAGAGAAAAAGGATTTTTAAAAAGTCTACTCTTATGTCTATCCTGCCGAGAAGTTTTACCATCCCCTGATGGTAACGATGCAGGCCTATCTTCTTCAGACATACCCTGCTGGGGTCTGTGTATCACTCTGGTTCCCTCAAACAATTACTCCCCTCTCCTGAAGGAGAGTCCCTAAACCCTACTATAGTTCTTTTGATCTCTAGTGTTCCCAGGCCTTTTTCAGTCCTGGTATTTTCTTTTAACAACCCTCAAGCATTTGCTGAGTGGTGACTTATCTTGAGCCATTCTGTCTCTTTCCTGGTTGTTTTTCCTCTGCAATAGCCCCCTGTAACAAGGAGGACATCTGAATGCCCCCTCACGGCCTGAGGTGGCTCTGCAGTGTCTTGCTTCATTATCCGTCCTCTCTCGTAACTCAGTAACTTACTTCAGGCTCTCTTGATGCAGTAATACTCTCCTTGAGGCTGGTTTGTTATAAAAAGCTTGTGCAAAATAGTCAATAACAAAAGTCCCAAACTTATAGTCTGTTTCTCACCGCAGTGCAACATTAGAACTCCTGACATCTCATCCCTTGATGCCATACCGGTGCCTCTGGCCATGCCCAGACTACGTCAGTCCTATTCTGTCCCTCTGACCCAGGACAGCCACTCCAGCCCATATAGCTGGAGTGCAACCCTGCTGTGCATTGTGGAAACCCCCAGAGTTTCTCTGCTGGGAACATCCCTCACTCCCACTGGTCCTCTCACTGTTCCTCTGTATCTAGCTCTTCAGCCTTGAAGATGTCAGCAGGTAAGCTCCTCCACTCCTCTCTTGCTTTTAGACCTCTGCAGCCCTTGGTTCTGGCTCTCTGACTTACCTCCAAGATGTTAACTCCATCCCTGCTCTCTAGCCTTCTGCTCGCTCTGGCTTGGGGACACCAGTCTGCAAACTCCTCTTTCTGCTCTCCTAGCTTCAGCCTTTCTCCCAGGAACCACTCACATGCAATCTCCGGCTCCTCTCATCTCTTTCTCCCAAGTAGCCCTGCCTCATTGAGTCTCTTCCTGGCCAAGGTGCCCTCTTTTAAGTTCAAACTGGAAGCAGTGGATGAGGCACAGGTGTACTGTCCCTACTCCCTCTGAAAGGCGCAGTGTTAACCTGTGATACCCTGCTATTCAACCAATGTAGTCATACAGCAAACATTCCAATAATCAGGTCAACATACAGTATTCTAGAATAATACATTATTGCAAAGCAGCTCCAAATCAGTCACATAAGGTAATAAAAATGCTTAAACCACTTTGTGCTTCTCCAGTCTTGAACTGGGCCAATCCATCAGTATAAGTGAAAGCAGTTTAAGGGCTGCTATAAATTACACCATCTGCCAAGTTCCAAGGAGCATTTAAGGCAGCTGTGAAGTGCTGGGTACAGGGACTCCTTTCTCCTGGCCACACCCTCTACCACAACACCAAGGAGGAGGTTGGAACAGGAGCTGCTATGGCTGCTGTCAAGGTTCCTCCCCCACTCTGAACTCTAGGGTACAGATGTACAGGGGAAGCAAAAGTGGACGGGAATCTGGGAGGCAGTGACCATGAGTTGGTTGAGTTCAGGATCCTGACGCAGGGAAGAAAGGTAAGCAGCAGGATACGGACCCTGGACTTCAGGAAAGCAGACTTCGACTCCCTCAGGGAGCGGATGGGTAGGATCCCCTGGGGGACTAACATGAAGGGGAAAGGAGTCCAGGAGAGCTGGCTGTATTTCAAGGAATCCCTGTTGAGGTTACAGGGACAAACCATCCCGATGTGTAGAAAGAATAGTAAATATGGCAGGCGACCAGCTTGGCTTAACGGTGAAATCCTAGCAGATCTTAAACATAAAAAAGAAGCTTACAAGAAGTGGAAGGTTGGACATATGACCAGGGAAGAGTATAAAAATATTGCTCGGGCATGTAGGAATGAAATCAGGAGGGCCAAATCGCACCTGGAGCTGCAGCTAGCAAGAGATGTCAAGAGGAACAAGAAGGGTTTCTTCAGGTATGTTGGCAACAAGAAGAAAGCCAAGGAAAGTGTGGGCCCCTTACTGAATGAGGGAGGCAACCTAGTGACAGAGGATGTGGAAAAAGCTAATGTGCTCAATGCTTTTTTTGCCTCTGTCTTCACTAACAAGGACAGCTCCCAGACTGCTGCACTGGGCATCACAACATGGGGAGTAGATGGCCAGCCCTCTGTGGAGAAAGAGGTGGTTAGAGACTATTTAGAAAAGCTGGACGTGCACAAGTCTATGGGGCCGGACGAGTTGCATCCGAGAGTGCTAAAGGAATTGGCGGATGTGATTGCAGAGCCGTTGGCCATTATCTTTGAAAACTCGTGGCGAACGGGGGAAGTCCCAGATGACTGGAAAAAGGCTAATGTAGTGCCAATCTTTAAAAAAGGGAAGAAGGAGGATCCTGGGAACTACAGGCCAGTCAGCCTCACCTCAGTCCCTGGAAAAATCATGGAGCAGGTCCTCAAGGAATCAATCCTGAAGCACTTACACGAGAGGAAAGTGATCAGGAACAGTCAGCATGGATTCACCAAGGGTAGGTCATGCCTGACTAATCTAATAGCCTTCTATGATGAGATTGCTGATTCTGTGGATGAGGGGAGAGCAGTGGATGTATTGTTTCTTGACTTTAGCAAAGCTTTTGACACGGTCTCCCACAGTATTCTTGTCAGCAAGTTAAAGAAGTATGGGCTGGATGAATGCACTATAAGGTGGGTAGAAAGTTGGCTAGATTGTCGGGCTCAACGGGTAGTGATCAATGGCTCCATGTCTAGTTGGCAGCCGATGTCAAGTGGAGTGCCCCAGGGGTCGGTCCTGGGGCCGGTTTTGTTTAATATCTTCATAAATGATCTGGAGGATGGTGTGGATTGCACTCTCAGCAAATTTGCGGATGATACTAAACTGGGAGGAGTGGTAGATACGCTGGAGGGCAGGGATAGGATACAGAGGGACCTAGACAAATTGGAGGATTGGGCCAAAAGAAACCTGATGCGGTTCAATAAGGATAAGTGCAGGGTCCTGCACTTAGGACGGAAGAACCCAATGCACAGCTACAGACTAGGGACCGAATGGCTAGGCAGCAGTTCTGCGGAAAAGGACCTAGGGGTTACAGTGGACGAGAAGCTGGATATGAGTCAGCAGTGTGCCCTTGTTGCCAAGAAGGCCAATGGCATTTTGGGATGTATAAGTAGGGGCATAGCGAGCAGATCGAGGGACGTGATCGTTCCCCTCTATTCGACATTGGTGAGGCCTCATCTGGAGTACTGTGTCCAGTTTTGGGCCCCACACTACAAGAAGGACGTGGATAAATTGGAGAGAGTCCAGCGAAGGGCAACAAAAATGATTAGGGGTCTGGAACACATGACTTATGAGGAGAGGCTGAGGGAACTGGGATTGTTTAGCCTGCGGAAGAGAAGAATGAGGGGGGATTTGATAGCTGCTTTCAACTACCTGAGAGGTGGTTCCAGAGAGGATGGTTCTAGACTATTCTCAGTGGTAGAAGAGGACAGGACAAGGAGTAATGGTCTGAAGTTGCAGTGGGGGAGGTTTAGGTTGGATATTAGGAAAAACTTTTTCACTAAGAGGGTGGTGAAACACTGGAATGCGTTACCTAGGGAGGTGGTAGAATCTCCTTCCTTGGAAGTTTTTAAGGTCAGGCTTGACAAAGCCTCGGCTGGGATGATTTGATTGGGGATTGGTCCTGCTTTGAGCAGGGGGTTGGACTAGATGACCTCCTGAGGTCCCTTCCAACCCTGATATTCTATGATTCTGTGATAGTTAGAGTAGTGGTTGGTTAGATATAAGTTTCAGTTTTTAGGTCTCTAGACTAACTGGTTCAATTTCCAACCCTGATATTCTATGATTCTGTGTGGGGACCTGCATGAAAACCTCCTAAGCTTACTTTCACCAGCTTAGGTTAAAACTTTCCCAAGGTACAAATTAATTTTATCCTTTGTCCCTGGATCTCCACTGCCACCACCAAATTCTAACTGGGTTTACTGGGAAATGTAGTTTGGACACGTCTTTCCCCCCAAAATCCTCCCAACCCTTGCACCCCACTTTCTGGGGAAGGTTTGGTAAAAATCCTCACCAATTTGCATAGGTGACCACAGACCCAAACCCTTGGATCTGAGAACAATGAAAAAGCATTCAGTTTTCTTACAAGAAGACTTTTAATAGAAGTAAAGAAATCATCTCTGTAAAATCAGGATGGTAGATACCTTACAGGGTAATTAGATTCAAAACATAGAGAATCCCTCTAGGCAAAACCTTAAGTTACAAAAAAGACACACAGACAGGAATAGTCATTCTATTCAGCACAGTTCCTTTCTCAGCCATTTAAAGAAATCATAATCTAACACGTACCTAGCTAGATTACTTACTAAAAGTTCTAAGACTCCATTCCTGTTCTATCCCCGGCAAAAGCAGCATACAGACAGACACAGACCCTTTGTTTCGCTCCCTCCTCCCAGCTTTTGAAAGTATCTTGTCTCCTCATTGGTCATTTTGGTCAGGTGCCAGCGAGGTTACCTTTAGCTTCTTAACCCTTTACAGGTGAGAGGATTTTTCCTCTGGCCAGGAGGGATTTTAAAGGGGTTTACCCTCCCCTTTATATTTATGACAGCTGCTATATGCACTGGGGGGATTTTTCTGTAGCCAGCTACATCAGCTTTAGGGCTTGCTTCGCAATGACAGCACAGCATGAAGCTACCCAAACACAATGGAGAATATGGACCAAAAAATGTCCTCACTATTATAGCACCTTGTCTAAATGAAAACATGTTTACACATGTACATTTTATTCAAAGGGATATTGGAGTGTTTCTGTTTTTTAGGTAAGTAATATAGTAAATAAAATATAGTTAGAAATGTTACCTTATTCTTCACATATATTCACAGTAACAACATGGAGATGAGAAGTGTAAGGAATGTTTTTGTTCGTTATTAGATATGGTGCTTGTTCTTTGTTATATCTAGTTAAAACAATATGTACCTCAGATAATATCATGTGGGTAAGAGGGTTGTGACGGTGTACCCCATAAGGCTTTATGGAAATATGCTTATTAATGTACATATGACATAACTGGAATATGTTTTATGCTACACATGCCATGTAACATATCTATGTAAAGGTTATGATCTATTCATCCTATTTGTATGCATGTCTCTTTTTTGTATTTGAAGTTATGAATATCGGCTATGTACTTGCTTGATTTTTAAGTAGCCTTAGTAAAGCATTTGATCAGCTTCTTGAGAAAGGAATATGCAAATTAAGTGTCCATCCAAGAAGCACTTAACGGACAATGGATCTTGAAAGGCTCCAATCCACATAAGAAGTCTACATGAGGATGTTCAAGGTAGCATGTGAACCATGGCTGCTACCTGTAAGTTCTGAGTCATGCATGAACATGCGACTTGCCCATGTGACTCCAAAACTCCATCTTGTTGCTGGAATTCTACACAGCGGAAGGGCGGGGTATCCACCCACAAGAGAAAGTCTATTTAAACCCCTGGGAGACCCCTCCATTTTGTCTTCAGCTGGCTCAAGAGATAGCCTCTCCACCCCCAAGGATACCTGAAAGAAACTGGAACAAAGGACAGTAACTACAGGGGGTGTGAGTGATTGCTGGACCCAGACTAGAAGGAAACTAGTCTGTAAAAGGAAGCTTACTGGAACTCCTCTGAGGGTGAGGTTTTATCTGTATTCAATTTTCTTACTGTATTAGGCATAGACTTGTGGGTTTTATTTTATTTTACTTGGTAATTCAGTTTGTGCTGTCTGTTACTACTTGGAACCACTTAAATCCTTCTTTCTGTATTTAATAAAATCACTTTTTACTTATTAATTAACCCAGAGTATGTATTAATACCGGGGGGGGGGCAAACAGCTGTGCATATCTCTCTATCAGTGTTATAGAGGGTGAACAATTTATGAGTTTACCCTGTATAAGCTTTATACAAGGTAAAACGGATTTATTTGGGGTTTGGACACCATTGGGAGTTGGGCATCTGAGTGTTACAGACAAGAACACTTCTTAAACTGCTTTCAGTTTAAGCCTACAGCTGTTAGGGGAGGTGGTTCAGACCTGGGTCTGGGTTTGCAGCAGGCTAGCGGATCTGGCTCAAACCAGGCAGGGCACTGAAGTCCCAAGCTGCCAGGACAAGAAAGCAGGGGCAGAAGTAGTCTTGGCACATCAGTTGGCAGCCCCCAGGGGGTTTCTGTGATCCAACCCATCACAAGGGTTTTAGAATGTAGTTACCCTAAACTAAAGAAAAAAAATCTGAACATCTGTATCATAGATTCATAGATTCATAGATATTTAGGTCAGAAGGGACCATTATGATCATCTAGTCTGACCTCCTGCACAACGCAGGCCACAGAATTTCACCCACCACTCCCACAAAAAAACCTCACACCTATATCTGTGCTATTGAAGTCCTCAAATTGTAGTTTAAAGACCTCAAGGAGCAGAGAATCCTCCAGCAAGTGATCCGTGCCCCATGCTACAGAGGAAGGCGAAAAACCTCCAGGGCCTTCCAATCTGCCCAGGAGGAAAATTCCTTCCCGACCCCAAATATGGCGATCAGCTAAACCCTGAGCATATGGGCAAGATTCATCAGCCAGATACTACAGAAAATTCTTTCCCGGGTAACTTGGATCTTACCCCATCTAAAACCCATCACAGGCCATTGGGCCTATTTACCATGAATATTTAATTACCAAAGCCATGTTATCCCATCATACCATCTCCTCCATAAACTTATCGAGTTTAATCTTAAAGCAAGATAGATCTTTTGCCCCCACTACTTCCCTCGGAAGGCTATTCCAAAACTTCACTCCTCTGATGGTTAGAAACCTTCGTCTAATTTCTAATCTAAATTTCCTAGTGGCCAGTTTATATCCATTTGTTCTTGTGTCCACATTGGTACTGAGTTTAAATAATTCCTCTCCCTCTCTGGTATTTATCCCTCTGATATATTTATAGAGAGCAATCATATCTCCCCTCAACCTTCTTTTAGTTAGGCTAAACAAGCCAAGCTCCCTGAGTCTCCTTTCATAAGACAAGTTTTCCATTCCTCGGATCATCCTAGTAGCCCTTCTCTGTACCTGTTCCAGTTTGAATTCATCCTTCTTAAACATGGGAGACCAGAACTGCACACAGTACTCCAGGTGAGGTCTCACCAGTGCCTTATATAACGGTACTAAGACCTCCTTATCCCTACTGGAAATACCTCTCCTGATGCATCCCAAGACGACATTAGCTTTTTTCACAGCCATATCACATTGGCAGCTCATAGTCATCCTATGATCAACCAATACTCCAAGGTCCTTTTCCTCCTCCGTTACTTCTAGTTGATGCGTCCCTAGCTTATAACTAAAATTCTTGTTATTAATCCCTAAATGCATGACCTTACACTTCTCACTATTAAATTTCATCCTATTCCTATTACTCCAGTTTACAAGGTCATCCAGATCCTCCTGTATGGTATCCCTATCCTTCTCTAAATTAGCAATACCTCCCAGCTTTGTATCATCTGCAAACTTTATTAGCACACTCCCACTTTTTGTGCCCAGGTCAGTAATAAAAAGATTAAATAAGATTGGTCCCAAAACCGATCCCTGAGGAACTCCACTGGTAACCTCCCTCCAACTTGACAGTTCACCTTTCAGTAGGACCCGTTGTAGTCTCCCCTTTAACCAATTCCCTATCCACCTTTCAATTTTCCTATTGATGCCCATCTTATCCAATTTAACTAATAATTCCCCATGTGGCACCGTATCAAACGCCTTACTAAAATCTAAGTAAATTAGATCCACTGCGTTTCCTTTATCTAAAAAATCTGTTACTTTCTCAAAGAAGGAGATCAGGTTGGTTTGGCACGATCTACCTTTTGTAAAACCATGTTGTATTTTGTCCCATTTACCATTGACTTCAATGTCCTTAACTACCTTCTCCTTCAAAATTTTTTCCAAGACCTTGCATACTACAGATGTCAAACTAACAGGCCTATAATTACTTGGATCACTTTTTTTCCCTTTCTTAAAAATAGGAACTATGTTAGCAATTCTCCAATCATACGGTACAACCCCTGAGTTTACAGATTCATTAAAAATTCTTGCTAATGGGCTTGCAATTTCTTGTGCCAATTCCTTTAATATTCTTGGATGAAGATTATCTGGGCCCCCCGATTTAGTCCCATTAAGCTGTTTGAGTTTCGCTTCTACCTCAGATATGGTGATGTCTACCTCCATATCCTCATTCCCATTTATCATGCTACCATTATCCCTAAGATCCTCTTTAGTCTTATTAAAGACTGAGGCAAAGTATTTGTTTAGATATTGGGCCATGCCTAGATTATCCTTGACCTCCACTCCATCCTCAGTTTTTAGCGGTCCCACTTCCTCTTTCTTTGTTTTCTTCCTATTTATATGACTATAGAACCTTTTACTATTGGTTTTAATTCCCTTTGCAAGGTCCAACTCTACTTGACTTTTAGCCTGTCTCACTTTATCCCTACATATTCTGACCTCAATAAGGTAGCTTGCCTTACTGATCCCTCCCTTCTTCCACTCCCTATATGCTTTCTGCTTTTTCTTAATTACCTCTCTAAGATGCTTGCTCATCCAGCTTGGTCTACAACTCCTGCCTATGAATTTTTTCCCCTTTCTTGGGATGCAGGCTTCCGATAGCTTCTGCAGCTTTAATTTAAAATAATCCCAGGCCTGCTCTACCTTTAAACCCATAAATTCTTCAGTCCAATCCACTTCCCTAACTAATTTCCTTAATTTTTGAAAGTCAGCCCTTTTGAAATCAAAAACCCTAGTCGCAGATTTATTTTTGTTAATCCTTCCATTCAGTTTGAACTGAATTAGCTCATGATCACTTGAGCCAAGATTATCCCCTACAACCATTTCCTCTATGAGGTCCTCATTACTCACCAAGACCAAATCTAAAATGGCATCCCCTCTAGTCGGTTCAGCAACTACTTGCTGAAGGAATCCATCAGCTATCGCATCTAGGAAAATCTGAGCCCTATTATTATTACTAGCACTCGTCCTCCAGTCTATATCTGGGAAGTTAAAGTCTCCCATGATCACACAGTTTCCATTAGTATTTACTTTATTAAAAACATTAAAAAGGGCTCTATCCATATCCAAATTAGATCCCGGCGGTCTATAGCACACCCCAAGCACTATCCCAGGGGAGGCTCTAATAGTTTTCTTCCCCAATTTAATTTTTGCCCAGACAGACTCAGTCATACCCATTTCATCGCTTCTTATTTCTTTACATTCTATCTTATCATTGATATACAGTGCTACTCCACCACCTTTACCTTTATTTCGGTCTTTCCTAAACAGCACATACCCTTCAATACCTGTAGCCCAGTCATGACTACTATTCCACCAGGTCTCTGTTATACCTATGATATCTGGTTTCACTTCCTGCACCAGTAACTCTAGTTCCTCCATTTTGTTACCTAGGCTCCTTGCATTAGTGTACAAACATCTTAATTTTTGCTGTTTAGCCTCACTCACATTCTGTACCCTATTAGGCACGGTTATTTTACTACCAGTATAACCTATTAGACTTGTATCTACACTGCCCTTCCTCCTATCATATAAGATCGCCCTGGACAATTGAGAAATACAGCAAATATCAGACATTTCAGAACACTTAAGATGAGCTCTGCGAAGCCTGAAAGCTTCTACCTTCCACCAACAGAAGTTGGTCCAATAAAAGATATTACTTCACCAATCTTCTCTCTGAGAATACAGCCAGTCATTTCTCTTACTGCCTATAAAGTAAAGTTTATCGTTATATCATAATTATAAAATAACTTACTTTTGCATAGCATCTTTCATTTGAAAGGACCCCAAGATGACTTGCATCTTTAAACTGACATTAAAATCATAAACAAGGAACACTTTATCTACCATCAAAATGTACCTGCCTCTGAAGTGAAGCATAGCAACCATTTAATAGTGCACAACACTTTACAGTAAGTGAGAATATGATGTGAAGAATGTATCAAATTGAAACTCATGGGGAATTTTAGGTAAATAGAAGTAATTAACCAAGTTGGATTTTGGCCAGGCCAAGCTTACAAAAAGAACCAGAAGATCTTTAAAGACAAGTGGTTAAGACATCAGTTTTATATCTTGTTCAAATTATAGCACCTCTAGCAACACAATGTCCTTAACATCCTGACAGGACATTGCTTCAACATTGACTTAGAATGAAACAGCCACATATTGAATTATTTGCTGCAGCACTTAGGTTTTCCTGGGTAACCTCACACCAAAACACTGACACAGACTAAGGGCTTGTCTACACAGCCCAGCACTTCAGGCTACAGGGGTGTGAACTTCAGCGAGTTCCAAGGAATACGTTAACACAGACTAGGTACCTTTTAGTTTACAGAGCAGTGTCCATATGGGGCAGCTACACCGCAGCACTTCAGTGTTCACTGCAATTCACACCCCCATATTCTTCAATGTGATGCAATGTAGACTTAGCCTAAGACTGCTAACTTTTAAGATCTAACAGTATCGTGAGGCCGAAGGTAAACCTTGTCCTGATAGACTGAATAGGGAGGCTCTGATACCAGAGTGCTCAACTTGCCCACTTTCCTCACTGAGGTAATTATGATTGAGAATGCCACCTTCACAGAGAAGTGGAGTAGAGAACAAGTTCCAAGTGGTTCAAAGGATGGCTCCATTAACTTTGCTAATACCAGTTGCAGATCCCATGGCAGGTAGGTTCTTGCAACTGTGGATATGATCTGTCCAGCCCTTTCAAAAACCTGATAGTGATGGGATTGGAAAAGAGAGATCTGTTATTCACCAATGGATGGAAAGCTGAGATGGGTCCCAGATGAACCCTGATAGAGATAACTGCTAGTAGTCCACTATGTGATGGGTGGGAGCTTGCTCCAGAGAAACACCTTTCTGGTGGGACCAGATGGAAAAACACTTCCATTTAGCCAGGTAAGTACTCCTGCTTGAAGGCTTTCTATTCTTTAGAAGTACTTCTTGTACGTTCTTTAAGAAAGCTTTTTCCAACAGTGTTAGCTATGAAGCATCCATGCTGCCTAGTGTAAGGACTACAGGCTGGCATGGAGGAGGCATCCTGGAAAACCACATCTGGGTCCAGCAGGAGAGACAGTAGAGGTCTAACTAACAAGGCTAGTAGGTTTGAGAACCAGTGTTGCCAAGGCCACGCTGGCGCTATAAGTATGGGGTGATCATGCTCTTGTTTGGTCTTGGATAAAGCTCTGGGCAATAGCAGAATCAGAGGGAAGGCATACAGTAGGGCATTCTTCCAGGGCAACAGGAAGACATCTGTCAATCACCCTGGGTTGTGACACACACACACACACCCAGGAACAAACTGATGGCACTTTCTGTTGACCCTTGTTGCAAATGGGTCCACTTGGGGGTTCCTCAACAGAAGGAAGATGGATCAGGCCACGTCTAGAAGCAGTGACCACTCATGGTGATTGGTGAAGGACCTGCTCAGATCATCTGCCAGTGTATTCTGCACTCCTGAAAGTTAAGCAGATCTCAGATGAATGGAGTTGGCTTGCAGAATTCCCAAGAGAGAATCACCTCCTGGCACAATTGAGTGGATCCTCCTTGTCTGTTCATGTAAAACATAGTTGCTGTGTTGTCTGTTAACGGTAGCAGATTTCCCCCTCCCCGTGACAGATTTATGTTACCAACCTGCCTGAGGCGTCAGGTGATCAGGCTGAGGCCACAGGATCATTTGGGGAGGAGATGAAGGAGCACATCAAGTGACTAAGTTTAAAGCTTTATTAATAAAATAAAGTAAAATAACAGCGGAGAGTGCTGGGGGTTCCCCACGTCCCTCAGAGGAAGGAAGAAAGTGTTAGTGCCCCAAGCCCTAACCCACTTTCATACTCACATATGTACTACCTGAGGCTGGCCAAGCCCAGATGTAACGTAAGAAGAAGAGGGGGAGAGGTGGACAGGAGTTCTGTCCTGTGCACAAGTCGTCCAGGGTCTGCTGTTGATCTCTGATTTGTTTCCACTCCTGGAAGGGTTTTAAGTCCCGGGGTCTCTTGGGGGCGTCTTGTTCAGGGACCTCTGTCCCCTGTGCTCTTTGTACCAGTCCAAACCAGCCTTCCATGGCTTCCTCAGCTTTCCCAAAACACACCGGCTTCAGGGACATGAAAATTGTTGTTTTTCCCCTTGCTGGCCTTCCCTATCTCACTAGTTTTTGCAGCCCCTGCAGTTCTGTTCAGCTGAATCCTCCTTTCTCATGGCTGGTCGGGGTTGGAATCCAGGCCCCTGTCTTTCTTGGCAGGAAGCCGAGAGTCAGTTGTGTGCAGTGGCCTTGGGCTGAAGTCAGCGTCTTATCTTCGGACCTAGCTGGAGCATTGAGTTAACCCATTCCTGTCTCTCTCTTCCTTCCCCTTTGGTCTCTCATAACCTGCAAAGAAATATTTCACTCCACACTCACACCTTTAACCCTTCCCAAAATGCCTTTCCATGCCTGCAACAGCGTTAGCAACATACAATGCCAATCTGTCTCCCCAGGGTACCCCCTGAGGGAGGGGGCCATTGGGTTGTAACCCCTCCCCCCCAATATTTGGAAGGAAGGCCAAACAAGCTAGATGGACCACTCACAATTCCCTGATGTTTATATGTGCCTTCAAATCTTGGATAGACCAAAGACAGCAGGGACCCTATGTGCACAGATCAATACATATGTGACTAAAGTGAGCACTGGCTGTGGGGAGGAAAAGGGCTCTTTCAGAGGGTCTGTCCACCAATCCAGAGAGAACAAGATTAGGATTGGTACTCAGATCTCCATATCTAGATGATGATGGCTCAGGGAATACCCCAAAGCTAGCCATCCTTGTAGCTTTCTGAGGTGCAATCTGGTGTACTGCACTACATAAGTACACGCTGCCATGTGCCCTAGGAATCTGAGGCAGCTGCATACCGTGATGACCAGATGTGCTTTTAGTTCCAGAATTATGCCCCATAGTGTTTCAAACCTCTATTGCAATAGAAAAGCTTTGGCCTTTGCAGAGTCCAGGACCATGCCAATAAATTCTTTACTCTGAACTGGTTTCAGAACTGATTTGTCCACATTGACTAGGAGCTCCAGCATGCCAAAAGTGGACTGGATAATGACTACGCTGGACAGTACCTGGCCTGGCCTCTCACTAGTCAGTGATCCAGTTAAGGGAATACATGGACACCTGACTTTCAAAGGAACATTGCTACCATCACCATGCACTTGAAGATATGAAGGGCTGCTGACAGGCCAAATGAAAGCACTGTAGATTGGAAGTAAATTCCATTTACCAATAATCTGAGAAACATCTTTCAAGTTGAGGGTAGCATACCAGTTCCCATGCTTCAGGGAAAGAATAATGGAAGCTAGGGTAACCAAGCAGAATTTTATTTTCTTTAGGAATTTTAACTCTCTTAGATCTAAGATAAACAAAAGGTTGTCTCAGGCCTTTGGATTTTGTTCCCCCTGAACATAAGAATGGCCATACTGCGTCAGACCAACAGTGTATCTAGCCCAAGTATCCTGTCTTCTGACAGCGGCCAGTGCCAGATGCTTCAGAGGGAGTGAACAGAACAGGGCAATTTATCAAGTGATCCATCCCCTGTCATCTAGTCCCAGTTTCTAGCAGTCAGAGATTTAGGGACACCGAGAGCATGGGTTGCATCCCTAACCATATAGGCTAATAGCTCTTGATGGACCTATCCTCCATGAATTTATTAAATTCTTTTTTGAACCCAGTTTATGTTTGGCTTTTACAGCATCCCCTGGCAATAGTTCAATAGATTAACTATGCATTGTGTGAAGAAGTACTTCCTTATGTTTCTTGTAAACCTGCTACCTATTAATTGCATTGAGTGACCACTGGTTTGTCTGATGTGATGGAGTAAATAACACTTCCTTATTCACTTTCTCCACACCATTCATAATTTTATAAATCTCTGCCACATCCTCCTCCCACAATTCATCTCTCTTCCAAAGTGAACAGTCTCAATCTTTTCAATCTGTCCTCATATGGAAGCTGTTCCATACCCCTAATCATTTTTGTTCCCCTTCTCTGTATTTTTTCCAATTCTAATATATATTTTTTGAGGTGGAACAACCAGAACTTCACACATTATTCAAGGTGTGGGCGTACCATGAATTTATATACTGGCATTTTATTTTCTGTCTTATCTATCCCTTTCCTAATGGTTCCTAACATTGTTAGCCTTTTTGACTGCCACTGCACATTGAGCAAATGTTTTCACAGAACTACCCATGATGACTCCAAGATCTCTTTCTGGAGTATAACAGCTAATTTAGACCTCATAATTTTGTATATGTAATTGGGATTATGTTTCCCAGTGTGCATTACTTTTCATTTATCAACATTGAATTTCATCTGCCATTTTCTTGCCCAGTCACTCAGTTTTGTAACTCTTCTCAGTCTGCTTTGGACTTAACTATCCTTAGTAATTTTGTATCATTTGCAAATTTTGCCACCTCACTGTTTACCTCTTTTTACAGATTATTTATGAATATGTTGAACAGCACTGGTCCCATTACAGATCCTTGGGGGACCCTGCTATTCACCTCTCTCCACTGTGAAAACTGACCATTTATTCCTACTCTGTTTTCTATCTTTTAACCAGTTACTGACCCATGAGAGGACCTTCTCTCTTTTCCCATGGTTCCTTACTTTGCTTTAGAGCCTTTAGTGTGGGACCTTGTAAAAGGCTTCCTGAAAGTCCAAGTACATTATATCCACTGGATCACCTTTGTCCACATGTTTGTTGACACCCTTAAATAATTCTAATAGATTGGTGAGGCATGATTTCCCTTTACAAAAGTCATGTTGACTCTTCCCCAACATATTGTGTTCATCTTTGTGTCTGATAATTCTGTTCTTTACTATAGTTTCAACCAGTTTTCCTGGTACTAAAGTTAGGCTTACATGCCTGTACTTGCCAGCATTGCCTCTGGAGCCTTTTTTTTAAAAATCAGCATCACATTAGCTATCCACGAGCCATCTGGTACAGAAGTTGTTTTAAGCAATAGGCTAGACAGCACAGTTAGTTCTGCAATTTCATATTTGAGTTCCGTCAGAACTCTTGAGTGAATACCATATGTTCCTGATGACTTACTACTGTTTAATTTATCAGTTTGTTCCAAAACCACTTCTACTGACAACTCTAGCTGGGACAGTTCCTCAGATTTGTCACCTAAAAAGAATAGCTCCAGGGTGAGAATCTCCCTCATACCCTCTGCCATGAAGATGGATGCAAAGAATGAATTGGCTTCCTTAAGTGCTCCTTTAGCACCTTGATCATCTATTGGCCCCATTGACTGTTTGGCAGGCTTCCTGATTCTGATGTACTTTAAAAAATTGCTGTTAGTTTTTGCATGTTTTGCTCGTTGCTCTTCAAATTCTTTTTTGGCCTGACTAATTATACTTTTACATTTAACCTGCCAGAGTTTATGTTGCTTTCTATTTTCCTCAGTAGGATTTGACTTCCGGTTTTTGAGTGGATGTCTTTGTGTCCCCTTCCTCTATGGCAACCTGCTTGAAGGAGCAATTGGACCTCCTGCTGAAGGACAGTCTTGTGAAAGTGGTACCTGAAAAGGGGCAGGGAATAGGGGTGAGAAGGGGTAATAGAAACCCTAAAGCCACCATGGTTAAGATCTACTTTTCTAAGGTGATGTGGGACCAAGTCCTTAGGAAGTGGGATCAACAATTGGCAAATAGAGGGCGAGAAGTGGATGGTACTCTGGGGACTAGCAGTCTGTTCTCAACCAACACATCAAACACTTGTTTGAATGAAGTTGCTGGATGACAAGAACCTGCAATTGAAGAAGAGGGTGGTGGTGTCAGTCACCTCCTGTAATTTCTGCCCCTTTTTCTTGATAGGTCTTGGGACCAAGGCATAAAGCCCAGATACCTGTGGGTCTACTGCAGATAGAACTGCTTCCTTATGTCACCAGCATGTTTCAAAGTGACTTTGGTATTGCTATGGAATCCTCTAGGCTATGGAGCCTATGATCTATCTTTCCAAAAAAAGGGAAGGACTTTCAAGTGGGATGTCTTTGACGGTCTGCTGGATCTCTGATGACTGCAACCATGTATTATAGTTATGGCAGACTTGAGCTGCCGATTCAGCTGCATCCAACCTGGCCTGAAGGGCTTTTCTGGCCTCTAGCTTGCCCTCCTCTACCATTGCAGTGAATTGCTGGCTGCAGTCATCCAGTAACTTGTCCTTGAACTTCAATATGTTATCCCACAAGGTGAACTCATACTGACTGAGAAGTGCCTGTTGATTTGCAATCCGAAATTTCAGACCCCCTGTAGAATAAAGTTTTCAACCAATAAGGTCCAGTTTCTTTGAGTCCTTTCCTTTTAGTGTCAATGCCTGGTGTCCCTGCTTCTCCTACTCATCAGCTGTGGCAGCTACTAAGGAGCCCAGTGGGAGATGCATGCACAGATGCTCAAATCCCTTAGAGGGGACATAGTATCTCTTCTTTGCCCTTTTCACTACTGGGGAGGAGGTATGATGGGGTCTGCCACAATGCCTTGACCAGCTCCATAATATCTTCACTAATTGGGAGAGCCACCGTGGTGGGTCTGCTGAAGCCAAAATATCCACCAGTTTGTGGGATTTCTCGCAGACTTCCTCCACTTGGATATCCAGGACTATGGCTACTCTTTTTAGGAAGTCCTGATGAGCTCTATAACCATCTGGTGAAGAAGAGTCACTCACTACCTCTACCATCTTATCTAGTGATAAGGAAGAGGAAGCATACAGATGTTGAAACAGTTTGCTCTATCTCCTGTACTACAGGAACCACAAGAGTGGTTTCCGCCTGCTCAGCCCCAGTCCTGGTACCGATGACAGGAAGATGTCGTCTCCCAGTGCATACACAAGGAGACAGACTGTGATGGATGAGGGGAACGCCCTTGGGTTCCAGAAAGGTTATTTACATAGACTTGGGACCCAATGCTGACCGGGCCATTGCTGAGGCTGCTGTGGCAACCATAGGACATAAGTCTCCAAAGGAGGATACATGTCCTGTCTAGACTGAGACACATAGGATCCGTCCTCCAAGTCTGAAGACGAAGAATCTGAGTCCTCCGATAAAGGGGAAGCAAGACCTGTTGGTACTGGAGAGAGATAGCCAGAACCGGAAGATAATGGTACTGAGAAATCATAGCTAGTTTTCCTCTCAACAGTATTGTCTTCCAAAGTAAGGAAAGTGTAGGTGACATCAGCATTGCATGTTTCAGAGGAGCCAGAGTAGGGTCACTAGGCATTGATACTGGATGAAATCTTTCCTGTACTACCAGAGAAACTGGCACCAAGAGGTTAAGTGGCTCCCTAGCAGCTGCATATGCCTCTGGTGTCAATAGTACCACTAATGCCTCCTGGCTCTGAAGTGCTGGGAGATAGCCTGAAGAAGCTGCAGTGAGCACTTCAGTGGTCAGTCTTGATGGACCTGGCACAGGTTCTGGAGTTGACGACCCCTTCGTCACTGAAGAGTGTTTTGGGGAGTGCCTCCTTTCAGTGTCCCTTCCAGAGCTTTTGCCTTTAGAAGGCTTCAACTAATGGGGACGTTATTAAGCAAGGTACCAAGACCCTGCAGGTCTTGTGTCTCTTCCTCAGCACCAGAAACAGCAATTGAGCTCTCGACTGAGATGACTCAGGAAGAGTACTCTGGACCTATGCTGATGTACCCAGTGCCCCATTCCGGCTCTGAGGGTGAACAGAGTGCTGCCTCCGTAAGAATACAATTAAACCTGACTGCTCTGTCCTTTTTTTGAGCAAGGCTTAAATCAGGGATGGGGAACCTATGACCCATGGGCTGGATCCAGCCCTTTGCTTAATTTCATCTGGCCTGCAGCCCTGTAGGTTCCCTACCCCTGCCCTAGGGGGTAGTGAGGACATGGGGCTTTGTAGTGTTCACCACCTGGGCCCTGGGCAGGGGATGGGGGAAGGCAACGGTGGCGGCTGCACCTCCTCCTCAGCACTGGCCCCGCTTATGGTGACGCTGGGCACATCCGGGCTTCTCCTCGTCTGGCAGCCACCGCTGCCCTAAGCACCCAGCCCGACACTCCATTAGCACGTCCCTTCTTCCTGCCCGGCCCCAGAGGCAGGGGCAGCCCCAGCGAAGGCAGCGCCAAGCCCCAGCAGCAGCCAGGGACATGTCCAACCAGGGGGCCTGGACGAACGGGCCTGTCAAGCTGTGACTGACAGGTGAGAAGGGGCCAGGGGAGGTCCCAGGATGGAGTATAGGCCCCACCAAGCCCCGGCTCTGATCCACTGCCAGACGCAGGGACAGGAGGAGGGAGTGGGAAGAAGGAGGTAGTGGTGGAGGTGAGAAGGGGGCTGGGGGCCAAGAGCTGGGCTTTGTGAGGAGACGGAGAGGGGGTAGGTGGCTGGGGAAGAAGCCTGGATTGTGGTGGTACAGGCTGCTTTGGGGAGAAAGGGCCTATGACAGTAGCACTTTCAACTTTTTTTTTAAATAGCATTTTTAGTGTATGCAGTCTATCGTCATTGTTACTTATTCAAATATGTTGCTGGTGGAGTGGGTGGTAGGCTAATGTTTGCATTGGCATGGCAACCGGTGACTAATTTTCGAATCTTATGCATATGACACGGTTGTCATTTCCTCCAAATCATGCAGCACTTTTCTTCATTTCAACGTTCATTCTTCAGCAACTGTTGTTGCAGGTTGCTTGAAGATTAAAACAGTGTTCCAACCCTGTATGCTTCCTTTTTAAAATGGCTACTACAACCAAAAGAAGAAAAGTAGATGCGGCCTGCGATTGACTTTTTTCTGTGGGTTAACGGCCCCTGATAGAAAAAAGGTTCCCCACCCCTGGCTTAAATCCTTTACAAATGTGACATTTGTCACTCACATGGGACTCCCCCAAGCATTTAAGGTAGCTGCGGTGTATGTCACTCCCCAGCACTGGTTTGCTCCATGAGCAACATGATTTAAACCCTAGAGCCTGAGCCGTAGCTCTGGCACTGAAAATTGAACCAGTTAGTCTAGAGACCTAAAAACTGAAACTTATATCTAACCAACCACTACTCTAACTATCACAGAATCATAGAATATCAGGGTTGGAAGGGACCTCAGGAGGTCATCTAGTCCAACCCCCTGCTCAAAGCAGGACCAATCCCAAACTAAATCATCCCAGCCAGGGCTTTATCAAGGCTGACCTTAAAAACCTCTAAGGAAGGAGATTCCACCACCTCCCTAGGTAACGCATTCCAGTGCTTCACCACCCTCCTAGTGAAACAGTGTTTTCTAATATCCAACCTAAACCTCCCCCATTGCAACTTGAGACCATTATTCCTTGTTCTGTCATCAGCTACCACTGAGAACAGTCTAGATCCATCCCCTTTGGAACTCCCTTTCAGGTAGTTGAAAGCAGCTATAAAATCTCCCCTCATTCTTCTCTTCTGCAGACTAAATAATCCCAGTTCCCTTAGCCTCTCCTCATAAGTCATGTGTTCCAGTCCCCTAACCATTTTTGTTGCCCTCCGCTGGACGTTTTCCAATTTTCCCACGTCCTTCTTGTAGTGTGGGGGCCAAAACTGGACACACTACTCCAGATGAGGCCTCACCAATGCCGAATAGAGGGGAACGATCACATCCCTCGATCTGCTGGCTATGCCCTGTGGAAGTATAACATTGTATAAGTATAACGTTGTATAAGGGGACATGCTGGATACATTGTATATGAGAGGGCATGCCAAAACATGTTACAAAATATCTGAGGGAGCACACGTAGGGACAGTTAGCTTTTGAATGGAGAAGCAATTAAGATAGAGCCAGCACATCTAAGAAGCAGGCATCAGAATGGAAGGTGTGAAGGGCAATTAGTTAAGTTAACTGGAAGCTGTTAAAGGAGATTGTTAAGGGTGGCAGGTAATTGAAGATACGTGACTGGTCTCAGGGATCTTGAAGGGTGGTGACTAAAATCTTTTTCTTCTTTTGTCTGTAACTTCTCTGTAACTTGTTCTCCAAAAAACTGTATAAATTGAAAGACACAAGCCCCACTCGGGGGGCTCACTTCTAAATGTATTAGCAGAGCAGCTTTGCTAATAAAACAGAGTGGTCTGATAAATTGTGAGTCTGAGTCAAACTTTGACAGCCCTTACTTATACAGCCCAAAATGCCGTTAGCTTTCTTGGCAACAGGGGCACACTGTTGACTCATATCCAGCTTCTCGTCCATTGTAACCCCTAGGTCCTTTTCTGCGGAATTGCTGCCTCGCCATTCGGTCCCTAGTCTGTAGCGGTGCATGGGATTCTTCCATCCTAAGTGCAGGACTCTGCACTTGTCCTTGTTGAACCTCATCAGATTTCTTTTGTCCCTATCCTCTAATTTGTCTAGGGCCCTCTGTATCCTATCCCTACCCTCCACCGTATCTACCACTTCTTCCAGTTTAGTGTCATCTGCAAACTTGCTGAGGATGCAGTCCACACCATCCTCCAGATCATTAATGAAGATATTGAACAAAACCGGCCCCAGGACTGACCCTTGGGGCACTCCGCTTGATACCGGCTGCTGACTAGACATGGAGCCATTGATCACTACCCATTGAGCCCAAGGATCTAGCCAGCTTTCTATCCACCTTATAGTCCATTCATCCAGCCCATACTTCTTTAACTTGCTGGCAAGAATATTGTGGAAGACCGTGTCAAAAGGTTTGCTAAAGTCAAGGAATAACACGTCCACTGCTTTCCCCTCATCCACAGAGCCAGTTATCTCGTCATAGAAGGCAATTAGATTAGTCAGGCATGACTTGCCCTTGGTGAATCCATGCTGACTGTTCCTGATCACTTTCCTCTCCTCTAAGTGCTTCAGAATTGATTCCTTGAGGACCTGCTCCATGATTTTTCCAGGGACTGAGGTGAGGCTTACTGGCTTGTAGTTTCCCGCATCCTCCTTCTTCCCTTTTTTAAAGATGGGCACTACATTAGCCTTTTTCCTGTCATCCGGGACCTCTCCCGATCACCGTGAGTTTTCAAAGATAATGGCCAATGGCTCTGCAATCACATCTGCCAACTCCCTTAGCACCCTCGGATGCAGCGCATCCAGCCCCATGGACTTGTGCTCATCCAGCTTTTCTAAATAGTCTTGAACCACTTCTTTCTCTCACCTCCTCACCCATGCTGTGCTGCCCAGTGCAGTAGTCTGGGAGCTGACCTGGGAGCTGACCTATAGCTGAACTATAGACTATCTAAAACCCTAACTATGGGACTATATGTAAAAATGGGTATATATTACAAGGAATGAGGGGAGAACTTGCAGTAGCAAGGTTGTAATTGCTCCAGCAACTATCACAGGCAGTAAGAAGGAATTGCGGGGGATCGGGGTGGCTCCACCCTTTATACCTGCATGCAGTAGCAGTGGGCACTTGAGTCATCCAGATGTATACCACTGAGGGAAAAAATCTCCAACAACCAAGCACTGGGCACACGTTCAGTGGAATGGACATGTGCAATCACTCAAAGAAGAAAGGGACATTTTTTGTGGGAACCATGCTAGTGAAACTGCTGCAGACTAGTCAGATACACCCACAGCTTTGATAGGGCCAAAGAAGCACATGGGAAATAAAACTGGACTGAGTTTTCTCTTTCAATGTGTGACATGGAAAGGAATGAAAAACAAAAGGAGAAGACCTGAAAAAAGAAATCACAGAACAGGGAAAGCAGTGGTTACACTAAACATTCCCACTGTTCCCCCAAGTGAGCAGTAGCACCTCTACAAAATATAGTAAAGTTTGGAGCTCCTTAGAATTTTTCAAGGGTGTAGTTGGCAAGTAGGGGCAGCTTTTTCAAATGTTATTTCTCTGTACAAACATAACTTTACTTTTTTATTATGTGAACAGAATTAACATGTTTCTATAAAAACAGGCACTCTGAATTACATATAACTAGGGTTCCATGTTTGTCACAGAGGTCATGGATGTCACGGATTCCGTGACTTGCTGTGACCTTCCTGACTTCTGCAGAGTCCAGTGTGCCTGGCCCAAGGCCGCCTGAGCAGCTCAGGTGCACCGGTCGCTGCTGGAGCAGTCTTGGGCCCCCCTGCCTCCCAGTAGCAGGAGTTTGGGTGTGGGGGGCTCAGGGCTGGGGGTTGGGGTGTGGGGCAGTGCTTACTTGGGGTGGGGGCTCCCTGGAAGGGTGACAGGAACTCCCCTCCCTCAGCTCCTAGCTCCACGTACTGCTTCCACGTGCAGGCACCTCCCCCACAGCTCCCATTGGCTGCGGTTCCCAGCCAATGGGAGCTGCAGAATTGGGGCTTGGGGCAGAGCGGAGGCAGCAGGTGGAGTTAGGAGCTCGAGTCGCTGCTTCCCAGGAACCAGATAGGGAATCTGACCCAGCCCCACCAACACCCCAGCAGCCCCTGCAGCGCCCTCTTCCCTAGCGCCCCTGGCCCCCCAAGTTTTAGTCGGGTATATAGTAAAAGTCATGGACAGGTCATGGGCAGTGAATTTTTGTTTACTGCCCGTGACCTGTCTGTGACTTTTACTAAAAATACCTGTGACTAAAACGTAGCCTTACATATAACACATGCTGAAATTGACTTCACCAGTACAGATAGATTATTAGTTCAGATTAACTGTTTCAAGTCTATCAATTAGAACTAGAGTTTTATATAGCATGGAGTTTAAAGTATGAGCCTAAAAATAAATAAGCACATGCTGGAAAGAATGTAGATGCTTTCAGAGAGATCAGATAAGCTATTTGTGATTTATAACTTAGGCCTAAAAAAATACCACATCAGCTGTCAAAGAATGCAATCTCTAATCCAGTCTTTTGCTATAGATGTTTCTTCATATCAGATTTCCACCATTTCCATCTTGTGTTATCATTATTTCTGTATGGAGAGCAAATGTTCATTTACAGCATCTTAAGTTTAACACCTCTGAATTATTGTAGATATTTTTTCAAGACAATTTTAAGAACTTACTTAGTCCACTGTATCTTCTCCTATTTAAGATCTCCCACAGTTCAAAGCTTCTCCCAGTAAACATTCCTACATTCCAACTTGCATATATCTCAGTTTAATCTGCTTACTCACTCACTTCTTTAGCAGCCCTTCTCCAGTTAAAACAGTCAGGCAAGGCTGATTTATGTCGCTTGCAGGGTATGCCCTAGCCAGGTATGCCCCCTGAATTTCCTCAGCACTCCCCTAGCATTGCCAATTTAGTCATTGGCTGGAAATTTGAATTTAAATTGAAACATTAACACACACTTTAAAAGCATATACAATATAAAATACTTGTACCTGAAAAAGCATAATAGGTTTAAAAAGTATGAACAAAGAGTAGCTTCCTCACACAGCTGTTGTTTTTAATGACGATTTGGTTCATTTGTTTTGGTGATGTTGGCCAACCTAATAATTTCAAATTATGATTTGTAAGCAAGGTCTGGATGAACTTTTTCTTGACAGCTAGTGATGAGCTGGGGGAGGAAGGGAAGGCTTTAGGATCACACTGTATTATTACTCTGCCTAGTTATCTAGCAGACAGAGCTGTGTTGCCCAAGTGATCAATTTTTCCTGGTGTTGAGTTACAAATCACTTTACTGTGTGAGTAAAAGATACCAGAACTGTACTTAGACTGTCCTGATTGAGGGAATTACCCTCAGTGCTTAATTTGTGCCAGGGCTTGCCAGGGCTGGGAAGTGAACTCATGCAAAAGCACTGCTGAACTCTGGTCTCCACTGACCAAGTACAACAACTCTGAGTGGGGTGCAGTGGAGGGAGAAGGGAAGGGCACATTAAAGGAACATTTGTTTGTTGGACTATTTTAGTGACTTTGCTCCATAGTGCTAGATTTGTGACTTAGTCCAAGATTTTTAAAACACATTATTTGTCAAGGTTGTTATCTCACATCATCACTATCTCAAGGGGTCGTTATCTTGGGGAGTTTCTGTACTAAACATTTTTATTATATTAATTTTAACATAAGAATGGCCATATTGGGTCAGACCAATGTTCCATAGAATCATAGAATATCAGGATTGGAAGGGATCTCATGAGGTCATCTAGTCCAACCCCCTGCTCAAAGCAGGACCAATCCCCAACTAAATCATCCCAGCCAGGGCTTTGTCAAGCCTGACCTTAAAAATATCTAAGGAAGGAGATTCCATAACCTCCCTAGGTAACGCATTCCAGTGCTTCACCACCCTCCTAGTGAAAAAGTTTTTCCTAATATCCAACCTAAACCTCCCCCACTGCAACTTGAGACCATTACTCCTTGTTCAGTCATCAGCTACCACTGAGAACAGTCTAGATCCATCCTCTTTGGAACCCCCTTTCAGGTAGTTGAAAGCAGCTATCAAATCCCCCCTCATTCTTCTCTTCCGCAGACTAAACAATCCCAGTTCCCTCAGCCTCTCCTCATAAGTCATTTGTTCCAGTCCCCTAAGAATTTTTGTTGCCCTCTGCTGGATGTTTTCCAATTTTTCCAATCCTTCTTGTAGTGTGGGGCCCAAAACTGGACACAGTACTCCAGATGAGGCCTCACCAATGTTGAATAGAGGGGAATGATCACGTCCCTCCATCTGCTGGCAATGCCCCTACGTATACATCCCAAAATGCCATTGGCCTTCTTGGCAACAAGGGCACACTGTTGACTCATATCCAGCTTCTCGTCCACTGTAATCCCTAGGTTCTTTTCTACAGAACTGCTACCGAGCCATTCAGTCCCTAGTCTGTAGCGGTGCATGGGGTTCTTCCATCCTAAGTGCAGGACTCTGCACTTGTCCTTGTTGAACCTCATCAGATTTCTTTTGGCCCAATCCTCTAATTTCTCTAGGGCCCTCTGTATCCTATCCCTACCCTCCAGTGTATCTACCTCTCCTCCCAGTTTAGTGTCATCTGCAAACTTGCTGAGGGTGCAATCCACACCATCCTCCAGGTCATTTATGAAGATATTGAACAAAACCGGCCCCAGGACCGACCCTTGGGGCACTCCACTTGATACCGGCTGCCAACTAGACATGGAGCCATTGATCACTACCTGTTGAGCCCGACAATCTAGCCAACTTTCTATCCACCTTATAGTCCATTTATCCAGCCCATACTTCTTTAACTTGCTGGCAAGAATACTGTGGGAGACCGTGTCAAAAGCTTTGCTAAAGTCAAGGAACAACACGTCCACCTCTTTCCCCTCATCCACAGAGCCAGTTATCTCGTCATAGAAGGCAATTAGATTAGTCAGGCATGACTTGCCCTTGGTGAATCCATGCTGACTGTTCCTGATCACTTTCCTCTCCTCAAAGTGCTTCAGAATTGATTCCTTGAGGACCTGCTCCATGATTTTTCCAGGGACTGAGCTGAGGCTGACTGGCCTGTAGTTCCCAGGATCCTCCTTCTTCCCTTTTTTGAAGATGGGCACTACATTAGCCTTTTTCCAGTTGTCTGGGACTTCCCCGGATCGCCATGAGTTTTCAAAGATAATGGCCAATGGCTCTGCAATCACAGCCACCAACTCCTTTAGCACTCTCGGATGCAGCGCATCCGGCCCCATGGACTTGTGCTCATCCAGCTTTTCTAAATAGTCCCGAACCACTTTGTTCTCCACAGAGGGCTGGTCACCTCCTCCCCATGCTGTGCTGCCCAGTGCAGTAGTCTGGGAGCTGACCTTGTTCGTGAAGACAGAGGCAAAAAAAGCATTGAGTACATTAGCTTTTTCCACATCCTCTGTCACTAGGTTGCCTCCCTCATTCAGTAAGGGGCCCACACTTTCCTTGACTTTCTTCTTGTTGCTAACATACCTGAAGAAACCCTTCTTGTTACTCTTAACATCTCTTGCTAGCTGCAACTCCAGGTGTGATTTGGCCTTCCTGATTTCACTCCTGCATCCCGAGCAATATTTTTATACTCTTCCCTGGTCATTTGTCCTGTTTTCCACTTCTTGTAAGCTTCTTTTTTGTGTTCAAGATCAGCAAGGATTTCACTGTTAAGCCAAGCTGGTCGCCTGCCATATTTACTATTCTTTCTACACATCAGGATGGTTTGTCCCTGTAACCTCAATAAAGATTCTTTAAAATACAGCCAGCTCTCCTGGACTCCTTTCCCCCTCATGTTATTTTCCCATCTAACTCAGTATCCTGTCTTCCGACAGTGGCCAATGCCAGGTGCTTCAAAGGGAATGAACAGAGCAGGCAATCATCAAGTGATCCATCCCCTGTCATCCACTCCTAGCTTCTGGTGAACAGAGGTTAGGGACACTCAGAGCATGGGATTGCATCCCTGCGCATCTTGGCTAATACCCATTGATGGACTTATCCTCCATGAAAGTATCTAGTACTTTTTTGAACTCTGTTATAGTTTTGGCCTTCACAACATCCCCTGGCAAAATGTTCCACAGGGTGACTGAGCATTGTGTGAAGAAATACTTCCTTTTGTTTGTTTTAAACCTGCTGTCATTTAATTTCACCCATAGTTCTTGTTTTAAGTGATGGGGTAAATAACATTTCCTCATTCACTTTCTTCACACCAGTCAAGATTTTATAGACCTCTTAGTCATCTCTTTTCCAAGCTGCAAATTCCCAGTCTTTTTACTCTCTCCTCATATGGAATCTGTTCCAAACTCCGAATCATTTTAGTTGCCCTTCTCTGTACCTTTTCCAATTTCAAATAATCTTTTTTGGGATGGGACGACCAGAACTGCATGCAGTATTCAAGATGTGGGTGTATCATGGATTTATATAGTAAAAGTGGAGGAGTTTGGTTCGCCAGACTGATCAGCAAAGCCAATACTGACCATCTACCTGAAAAGGCTGCAAACCACCAAGCCTCTGGACTGCATCGACATGCAGAAAGCCTTATAAGCCAGTCATTGTCCAAGCCAATTTTAGAAATACTTTATGAGGCTGTTAAGAATGCTGGAGACACAACACAGTTTATGTGAACAAACATGGCTGCCGCATCATACTTTCTATTTGAGTAAGAAATACCACACTACAAACTGGAGGCCAATGTTAAATGCATTGTTACTTGTTGATCCTGATAGGTTAATCAGGACACTGGTGAACAAGACCGACAAATGCTTGCTATCTTTCTGCAAAAGATTCAACTAACTGGTTAGAAGCATACAGTACAACAGTGAAAGACTCAGCAGTTGAAAAAGTGAAGAACTCTCTCACTGCATACAGAAAGTGTGCATTCATGGCTGATGAATGAACCAGTGCAAATGGGTGTCAAGTATTAAGTCACTGGGTACGTTATCTTGATGTCAGTGTTAGGCCAGTAGGTGAATTTCTAGATGTTCAGGTTAGAGAAGACACATTGACTGCATCTGTGACAACCCACACCTTAGAAGCGTTAAATGCTTGTAAATTGAACCCCAAACAGATGGCTGCATGTGCAGTTGATGGTGCTGCAAACTTCTCTGGAAGATATAGTGGATTACAAGGTTTGCTCAGAGAAAAGTTTAACCTTAATCTCTCCTATACACACTGCAGAAGCCACCTACTCCAAATAGCACTAGCATGAGCTGCAGAATTTTCAAAGGACATTAAAAAAGCCATACATTTAATGTCTTCGTTATATTCTTTTTTTTCAGCAAGAGTCCAAAAGGACAGAACATCTTGGAAAAAACAGAAGATACACTGGGACTGAAGTTCAAATTAGTCCAACCTGGGAAAACCCACTGGCTTTCTCATGAGTGATCCTTGGCTGTTGTCTTAAAATTACTGCAACCATTATTACTGGCTTTGGAAAGTATCTACCGAGATGGGATGGATCTAAGTAGCGAGGCTGGTGGACTACTTTTGCTACTAAGTTCAGAGAAGACAATCACCATTCTCTCTTGTAAGTCTACTGTTGAAACCACTTGGGTCATTAAACAATGCCATTCAGGTATCTGCTACAATAGTAGTAGGCTTTGTCCAGCAATAGGAGCTACCCTTGGATCAATCAGAGAGATATCCATTGAAAACATACTGAAAGAAGCAAAGACTTCAGTCCAGAAGTTGACTAATGAAGGCACTTATATTGAATCCTTAAGTGAAGAGGACAAGAAGTGCTTTTTAAGACAGCTGAAAAAGTACATAGACTTGATTCTTACAAATCTTCAATAGTGATTTCTGGATTCTACTCAGCCTCCACATAGCTTTTACAGATGCCTGTCTTATAAAACACAGACAGTTGAGTGGAGTGAGGCACTACCAGCAATGGGGCTGCTATGTGATCAGGACAGAATAGATAATTTGAACACAGAGTAGAATATAATACAATGAACAAATGAAGATTTGACTTCAACTTCTTCTTTATAATCACTAGCGGTTCAACCCAATATTTGTGCTATGTTTCCTGGGATGAAAGAAGTAGAAATTCATCTCTTGCCACTCCCAGTCACAACAGTTGAGCAGTTTTTTTCCTCATTGAATAGAATTTTGTGTTCTGAAAGAAGTCACCTTCTGCCTGATCTTGAGCATATCATGAAGGATTGGATATACTGGACACACAAGAACCCACCAAAGATGAACGCACTGCATCTGAGAAGTTAATTAACAGAGCTGTGCAAAATTACAACAAGAAACAAAAAAGGATGTAGATGTAGTACTTCACAGAAGGATTGAGTAGCCAGCTTTAATTTCTGTGATGATTTTAAAACATGAGGTAAATCTAATAAAATGGTGGTGAAAGATTTTTTCACTTTTTACTATAGTGCCATACAGCCCACCTTCGCCCTCGTGATCTCACTCCTCATCGGACCTCATCCCCCTGTATATTCAAACACCGCCCCCTAATTTCAATTCCTGGGGAAAACACTGGCCCTAGCCCTCTGAGGTACACTTGACATGGATATCAGTTCACATAAGTGTTTCTATTGGATGAGCTTTACAAGTCAGCTATCCTAGCCTGGCAGCCTGGATTTGAAATCAGAGTTTCCCTTCTTCTAGGTGAGCTGCCTACTGAGGCTACTGAACCTACATGCCCTGGCAAGACTTATTTTAAGGTGGTCTTTATTCACCTTGACAGCTTCGTCATAGAGCCTATGTGGCATTTTATAGAGGTAGCCACACCACCAGCTATCCCACCATGCCCGGCTGAGAGATGCCACCAGTTGATCTGCAACTGCTTATTCACAGCTGTTCAGCATCTGCAGGACATTCCTCTATCTTGTGGCAAGCCACAAGAAGAGAAGTCAGTATGCTCTTGTGGGGGATATTGCTGTTAACCTTGCTGTTGAAACTGACCCCATCCCATTCTGTGGCAAAATCTATGTACTATATGCAACATATGGAAGAGCTGTAATGCAAGGGGCCTACAGGCCTGCATCCTGTAAGACCTGGCTTAAGCAAAAGCATTTACGTATGCTAGGCTATGGCACTTGACCCAGATAATGGACCAGGCCAATCTCTAACTAGAAGAGAACTAAAAGGGCCTCCAGAAGAGTCCCTAGCTGTCCATTATATGCACCCTCCACCCTGCAAACGTCCCTATTCAAGATGCTGCCACAGCAAACCACAGATCTTGATAAGATCTTGATACTAACACGGTGCATCAGCACTGTGCTAGTTATGAAACTGCACTTCCATTAATTCCTTATAAGGCTTTATTAATAATGCTTGAGTGGTAAGGAAATGTATCATTTGGCTTGAATTTGGACCTATATAAGTCTGGTATTATAGGGGCAGGGCAGAGAGAGACCAGGGTGGCACCTGCGTGTGACCATCTCTGTCTCCTTCTCCCTGAATGCTTGTATTCAATAAAAGGACCTCAGACTGTTTGAACCAAACAGATGGTGTGACTCGTTTTCCACAACAATTTGGGGGCTCGTCCGGGATCCACCATATACCATCCTTGACTACAGAACCGCAGGCCGTTTCCCTCTGCACCCAAGGCGACATGTAAAAGGTAAGAGACCTTTTAAATCTCTATATTGGGTTTTCGGTGGAGAATTGACTGTAGGCTCTGGAATTGGGTGAGTTGCGTGCTGGATCTGAACTTTATTATCAAACAGCTCTGACGCCTTCAGGTAGGCCAGAAAAGTCACAAAGGTGGCTGTCTAGGACTTAGTCTGTGTGTGTGTGTGTGTGTGTGTGCCACTGTGAAAGTAAGGGTGACAGAAAGATGCCCAGAGCCCTCTGCGAAGCTTTGCTCGTGACCAGAGGTGTCTCTAAAGCAAGCTCTGTGACCCCAATGGAAAAGGGCGGTAAAAGCCCTGGCCGAGATGGGCCGTTTCTGCATGGCTTGAAATGGACCCCGTCTAAGGCAAGGAAAGCATGCGTGTCCCTATTTTCCGTTCTTGGACGACCCTAATTCTTTGGCCATTGACTGATCCTGCACCTCGCCTGAAGCAACAGAGTATGCGGCTCTACCTGACGCTCTTTACAAAAGGGGGCTGTGGGGAAGGTCATAGGCTAGGACCACTGACTGGTCTTACATCTCCCTGATGGGATAGAGCATGCGACACTAGCCGACGCTCTTCGCTGAAGGGGGTTGTGAGAGGGTCATGGACATCCTCTGTAAATCTTCCTTGTACAAGTGTGTTTCCCTTAACTTCTTTCCTCTGTCCACATTTCCTGTAAGTCTTTCCTGTGTGAGTGACCCGAGTGAAAGTGAACCGGGGACTGAGGGCCGAACATCCTCCAGGAAGGTTGGATACTGGGGGGCCGGAGGATCCAAGGGGATCCCTGCCTCACCAGGAACTGTTATACTGGGATGCCAGGAACTGGGGAAATGGGGGCCGGTGGATCCAGAGGGATCACTGTCTCCCCAAAAGGCCTAGTCCTTTCACTTGCAAGTTTCTAGAGAAATGGAATTGGCATACCAGGGATGATTCAAAATTACGGTCTCCCCTAGAAGAAAAGTTTTGACCTTGACAAGATTGTGCACCTCAGAGGCACACTTCTGGCAAATGTTTGATGCATATTTCAATTGGTGTGGAGAAACAGATGGTGTGACTCGTTTTCCACAATAATCTCCACCATAGAAATGAAGATGTTGAGATGGTCAAATGGTTAGACACTCTGCAATAAGAAACAAAATGAGGTTGTGAGGAGCCTAATGCAGGTTGCCCCAGTTGAAGATAAGTTGAGGGAGGGTAGGCTATATTGGTATGGACATGTCCAGTGGAGCCCTGAGAGTTATATTGGTAAAATGGCCTTTACAATGATGGTGAATGGAAGACGACCAAGGGAGAGGCCAAAGATTATGTACATGGACTGGATATCAGCAGACTTTAGAGAGACCAATTTGTATGACAGCCAGATGTACTTGGCTGTCATAAGTTTTGTAAGAAGGCTATAAAAGCCACCAACTCCTGAATAGGGAAGTGGCAAGAAAGAAGACGATGATGACTTAGTCCACTGTAAATTTTTGTTTTTACAGAAAGGAAATCATAATGAATGGATTAAGGCTAAATGGGGCTGGGACGCTGTATGGAATATGGGAGACGCTTTATGATATTGTTGATACCAATATTATAAAATTGCAATGAATCTGACCAGATATGCTGTGTAAGGTATCTGTGCAAATGTTACAATTTGCCAAGTATGATAATCTTGTGTATATGTTTCTATCACCTTTGTATTGTAAGTCATAGATATGTATGGTATATCTGTATTTGCAATCTTGTGCTATGTTTCTGGGTGACTCCCCCAGACAGAATGGCATCAGCACTAAGCTGGCTTGATGGCCCATCAAGGGACATCAACTGTTTAATGAACCATTCCTTCCAACTCAGTGTTGAGTCCAGACCCTGAGACCACAACATCTGGATCTCAAGGATGCAATGATCCTGCCCAATTCTACCCTTAGATTGGTGGGGTTTCAGATAGAAGTCTGTTACCAGATTCTTCTCCTATCCTTAACCCTACATTACCTAATCCACTTGGAGAAACTATGGCAAGATGCTATCAACTTCCATATTTTTAGACTGTTTTAACTTGAGCATGTTCTGTACAAAAATACATAAGGTAATAAAAGATATGGATTTGAAGGCCAATATACTTTGATTGTTTCTGATCCAAATCCTGACCATTTTAACCTTTAATAAGTAAAAATAGCTGTTCAAAGTTATAGCAGACAGTCTTAAAATATAATTTGCCACACTGATTGAATCCAGTCTTTCCTGCACTGTAGCATTAAAATGTGGAATAGACCCATATGATGGAAGAAATCACAACCCAACTGAAGATATCCTTTGATAAACATCTTCTGAGATGCTGGCTAGCCCTAGACAATCTTCATTTCCTTGCCTCCATTGTTCCTTGAATGCAGTCCCTCTGCACTGAATCTGTGTTCACCCAGCCATCACCCTCACATTCAATTCCCTCCTCAAATCTCATATTTGCCTCCAAAAGTCACCTACAGGGAATAGAAACATAGGTACAAATGCTACCAGTTATATATGTAACCACCTGTTTATGTCCAGAAATCAGGTGGCTAGATATCTAACTGGTAACATTTTTCACCTTAAATGTATTGTTTTAAATATGTTTCTCTGTAATGCTTTTACCTTAAGAATAAATGTGCTTGCTTATAAAGAGCTGTGTGGTAACTTTTAACTGCAAGCAATTACACTGTTCATACCTCTGGAGAGAAAGCAAAGTGCAGACACTGGCCTTTTCAACAGTCAGGCTTGCTGAGGATATCACAATGTAGAGGCAGAGAACTGTGCAGCCTGGAAAACCCCCAGTCAGGAGGGAGAGATACATGTGTCTCTACCCCAGAGAGGTGGTGGCTGAGGAGCCAGAAACCTAGACTGGGTGCTGTTGAGGGACCACAGAGGGGGAACTCCAATGTGAAATTGCAGAACTACTAACTGTGGTATGTAACCTATCATTTAAATCAGCTTCTGTACCAGATAACTGGAGGATAGCTAATGTGACGCCAATTTTTTAAAAAGGCTCCAGAGGTGATCCTGGCAATTACAGGCTGATAAGTCTAACTTCAGTACCGGGCAAACTGGTTGAAACTACAGTAAAGCACAAGAGCAAATCTGCACAGACACACCCCTAGAACACTGAGCAGCGGTATTCTATCTGCTACTCAAGATCCATAAACCTGGAAATCCTGGACGCCCCATCATCTCAGGCATTGGTACTCTGACAGCAGGATTGTCTGGCTATGTAGACTCCCTCCTCAGGCCCTACGCTACCAGCACTCCTCGCTATCTTCGAGACACCACTGACTTCCTGAGGAAACTACAATCCATCGGTGATCTTTCTGAAAACACCATCCTAGCCACTATGGATGTAGAAGCCCTCTACACCAACATTCCACACAAAGATGAACTACAAGCTGTCAGGAACAGTATCCCCGATAATGTCACGGAAAACCTGGTGGCTGAACTTTGTGACTTTGTCCTCACCCATAACTATTTCACATTTGGGGACAATGTATACCTTCAAATCAGCGGCACTGCTATGGGTACCTGCATGGCCCTACAATATGCCAACATTTTTATGGCTGACTTAGAACAACGCTTCCTCAGCTCTCGTCCTACCCCTCAGACAGAGACAAACACCTACAAGATCTCTATCAAGCATTCTTACAACTACCCACCTGCTGAAGTGAAGAAACAGATTGACAGAGCCAGAAGAGTACTCCTGTTCTTTTTTTTAGTAAAGAACAGAAATATCAGACACATAGATGAACATGATTTGTTGGGGAAAAGTCAACAGGGTTTTTGTAAAAAGAAACCATGCCTCACCAATCTACTAGAATTCTTTCAGGGGAGTCAACAAACATGTGGACAAGGGTGATCCAGTGGATATAGTGTACTTAATGTTAGAGGGCTTATTCCTTCACCCGCTCACTTCCCTGGTCCTTCTTGCATGAACAGAGAGCAACAATACCTGAAGTCCAAAGGTGCAAACAATTCAGTGTTTATTGGGGTGAACTTCCAGCAAGCAATGATTCCAATTTCCTTCCTTAGTGTTCCCCTTCCCAGCTCTGACACCACAGAACCTTGCCTGTGTCCCTGTTCCCATTCCCTGTTCCCATTCCCCCCTTTAGCAAAACATGATTCCAATTCCCTCACCCCCATTCCCCGTTTCCATTCCCCGCCTTTCTTCCTGATTTACTGCAGACTATATAGTAAAACTTGAGTTCTGCTTAGCTATACCTTAACCAATCATTTTACTGAAATTTAACTAACCACTCCTAACATATTGCAACATGATTATTTAACCACCTTAATTAGTTTACACCCAGCAAAATTAATTATACAGCAGACAGAAACAATCACAGAACCAGACAGAGACCATGCAAATAAACAATAGCAAAGTGGGAACTATAATGACAAACAATACAGAAGTGAGGATTTCACAACTACATCTATAAAGACATAAGGGTTTCCCAGCTGTGTCGATTGATAAGTGAGTTCTTACCAAACAGAAAACTATCAAACTAAATTTCCTTTTACATCTTCTAGGCTCTTCCCTTTCTCTGGAGGTGATAGATCACATCACCTTTCTAACAGCCCCAGATTGCCTTCTTTCAATGTGACTAGTTTGGAATGTGAGGATGTGACCATACTCTTCCTAGCTTATGGCTGCCTCTGCTGCTTAGCCAAAGGCCTTAGCCTAAGAACAGGGCCTCAGACTGTCACAGTAAGAGAAGGCCCTTACACCAGCAGATAGTGATTTCGATTCTTTCTTTTATACCTTTATAACTAGCCAAGTGATAAGAATACACCTAAATTCTTAAAGTATAGGCCTTTGCAGACAGGCCTGAATATCTATATCCTAACTCTTAGATTTTCAGAAAGCCTTTGACAAGGTCCTTCACCAAAGGCTCTTAAGAAAAGTTAAGCTGTCAGGGGATAAGAGGAATGGTCCTCTCATGGATCAGTAACTGGTAGCTAACGAGGCCAATGCAATCAAGGTGGCTCATTAGCACTGCAAAAGTAATTTTCCCTCTTGTGGTATTCACCCCTTCTTGTCAACTGTTGAGAATAGGCCACTTCCACCTTAATTGAATTGGCTCATTAGCACTGACCCCCCACTTGGTAAGGCAACTTCTATCTTTTTATGTGCTCTAACATATATTCTGCTTACTGTATTTTTCACTCCATGCATCTGATGAAGTGGGTTTTAGCCCATGAAAGCTTATGCTCAAATAAATTTATTAGTCTCTAAGGTGCCACAAGGACTCCTCATTGTTTTTGCTGATACAGAATAACACGGCTACCACTCTGAAAACTACTTAAGATACTTAAGTCCCAAGCAGATTGCAAAGAGCTACAAAAGGATCTCACAGAACTGGGTGACTGGGCAATAAAATGGCAGATGAAATTTAGTGTTGATAAATGCAAAGTAATGCACATTGTAAAACATAATCCCAACTATACATATAAAATGATGGAGTCTAAATTAGCAGTTACCACTCAAGAAAGAGATCTTGGAGTCATTATGGATAGTTCTCTGAAAACATCCACTCAATGTGGACCGGCAGTCAAATAAGTGAACAGAATGCTGGGAATAATTAAGAAAGGGATAGATAATAGGACAGAAAATATCATGTTGCCTCTATATAAATCCATGTTACACCCACAATTTGAATACTGTGTG
This sequence comes from Chelonia mydas, assembly GCF_015237465.2. Classification (NCBI taxonomy): domain Eukaryota; kingdom Metazoa; phylum Chordata; order Testudines; family Cheloniidae; genus Chelonia; species Chelonia mydas. The sequence goes on from NC_057851.1 coordinate 178,634,872, forward strand.
CAGATGTGGTCATCCCATCTAAAAAAGATATATTGGAATTGGAAAATGTTCAGAAAAGGGCAACAAAAATGATTAGGGGTATGGAATGGCTTCTGTATGAGGAGAGATTAATAAGACTGGGACTTTTCAGGTTGGAAAAGAGACGACTAAGGGGGGCGGATATGAGAGAGGTCTATAAAATCATGACCAGTGTGGAGAAAGTAAACAAGGAAGTGTTATTTACTCCTCATAACACAAGAACTAGGGGTCATCAAATGAAATTAATAGGCAGCAAGTTTAAAACAAACAAAAGAAAGTATTTTTTCACCCAGCTCATAGTCAACCTGTGGAACTCCTTTCCCGAGGATTTTGTGAAGGCTAAGACTATAACGGGGTTCAAAAAAGAATTAGATAAGTTCATGGAGGATAGGTCCATCAATGGCTATTAGCTAGGATGGGCAGGGATGGCGTCCCTAGCCTCTGTTTGCCAGAAGCTGGGAATGGGCAACAGGGGATGGATCACTTGATGATTACCTGTTCTGTTCATTCCCTCTGAAGCACTGGGCTAGATGGACCTTTTGTCTGAACCACTATGACCGTCCTTATGTTCTTATGGGAATATAGGTGTTGTTGCCATGAACTCTGACAACCTCAATCTATAATTTTATATACACATATACAAAAATACATATGCAAAGGCTGAAGTAAAAAAATAAATTACATTGGCTCTGGTCTGATCAGGTTTTGTTTTCTTTTACTAGATTCAATATTATTCTTAGGATAGTGCTTGGTACTTCCAATCAAGGCTCCACTGTGTTAGTAGGCACTGTAGAGTCATGTAACAAAGAAGACAATTCTTCTGCCAGGCAACTCAAAATTTACATGAAAGTAGGCAACAGCTAGATGAAATAGACAAACAGCATGGGGGTGGGTTGGGAGGATGAGATAACATCAAAACTAACAGAGTTTAGCAGAAAAGCAGAAGTCACAGTTCAACATTTGCCTTCCTACTTAGCTTTGTTTGGTTTCAGGATTATTTTGTTTCTATTTCATGTGTTGCTAGACTCCCCTGGACTTGAGAGACATATCTAAATCAAAGCAAGTAACAATATCCACTACCATACAGAGAGAGAGAAAGAGGGAGAGAGAAACTAATCATGCAATAAAAATAAAAATAGTAAAAATCAGGGACCTATTATGCCAAAATCAGAATCCTATTGTGCTGGGCTCTGTACAAACACAGAGAGAAACCAGTATATACTAGTATATATTGTATATGAACATTATACATATATTTGACTGTGTCCATCTCCCCACTCCCTTATGTGTGTTCTCTTAGGTTGTAAACTCTTCAGGCAAGGACCACATTTACCTCTATGCTTGTACAGAGCCTAACACAATGGAGTCCCAATCGTGATCACACCCTCAGTGCACTACCATAATATTATATAATAATAAAAAAAACTACTACCAGCTTCTTTTTGAAGCCACACTTCTCCCAAGTCCAACGACAGGCCAAACATGTCAGCTGTCAGCATTGCCCAGCAAATAGGCAGAACACTAACTGGTAACCGAGACTGTAAAACTTCAGAAGAGCCATTTATGACCATAGGACCTCTTAATGCCAACTGGCAGAGGGTACAGGGGCATAAGTGTTACAGGGATCCCCTTGGACTGGCATTAACATTGTAGTTCACCAAAAAGTGTCATGTAAAGTTTCTACTGAAAGATTGTGTCACACTGATCATTATAATCTTTGCAAAATGTATATTCAGATAATACTTAAGGAGATATGTACATATATTGGAAAGTATGTTGTTAAGCTCTTGTAGCTAAAGGCAGGTCACCCAGAGGTAGCATTTCTTAGGTCAAGTTCCAGACAGAAGATGGGAGACACTTATCTCCCTGGTTGACCATTGTGTGCCTTACAACAGATGTCTATTAGCACATTGAGTCAAATGCTAATGAAGAGCTTATAGGGACTTCAGAAGGAAAATTAACGGAAAGAGATATAGTGAGGGGACAGACCCTGTTTTCAGGTGAAGACCAAAGGTCTGAGCTGGTATATCTGGGGGTGCAGAAAGACACCCTGGCACCCTTCATTGGGGGAGGCAAGCTGCCAGCTGGCTTGGCTCATGAAAGAAGGTCTCAGTCATATTGGCTGAAAAACACTGTGAGAAGGACTTAGGGGTAAGCAGTACCTTATTAGACAAGAGTGCATTTTGTGAGTTGAGTTTAGGCTCTAAAGTGCATGTTATGATTTTGTTTTATATGTAACCCTTTGTTTCCAGTATTTCTGTTTCCTGTCATATGAATCTCTATTCTTTGTTAAATAAACTTACACTTGATTTCCAATAAACAAATCTTAGTGCTGTGTATTAAGTGGAGCTATATTCTAAAGTGTAACTAGAATCATAGAATATCAGGCTTGGAAGGGACCTCAGAAGGTCATTGAGTCCAACTCCCTGCTCAAAGCAGGACCAATCCCCAATTTTTGCACCAGATCCCTAAATGGTCCCTTCAAGGATTGAACTCACAAACCTGGGTTTAGCAGGCTAATGCTCAAACCACTGAGCTATCCCACCCCCCTGTAATGATCAGTTCCTTTGGGAACATCAGGCCTGGTAATTCTGAGTATCATAGAATCATAGAATATCAGGGTTGGAAGGGACCTCAGGAGGTCATCCAGTCCAACCCCCTGCTCAAAGCAGAACCAATCCCCAACTAAATCATCCCAGCCAGGGCTTTGTCAAGCCTGACCTTAAAAACTTCTAAGGAAGGCGATTCCACCACCTCCCTAGGTAACTCATTCCAGTGTTTCACCACCCTCTTAGTGAAAAAGCTTTTCCTAATATCCAACCTAAACCTCCCCCACTGCAACTTGAGATCATTACTCCTTGGTATGTCATCAGCTACCACTGAGAACAGTCTAGATCCATCCTCTTTGGAACCCCCTTTCAGGTAGTTGAAAGCAGCTATCAAATCCCCCCTCATTCTTCTCTTCTGCAGACTAAACAATCCCAGTTCCCTCAGCGTCTCCTCATAAGTTCCAGTCCCCTAATCATTTTATCCTTTATCCAGTGGATAAAGGGCTGGACACTACACGGGGACACTCAGAGGACTCAGAGGTTGGAGCAGCCTATCACTAGGCTGCATGAGGGACAGTGGAGCCTGTGTGGGCTGAGAGGGGAGTGGTTAAGTTGCCTGTGGCTGGGAGAGGCAGGGAGCTGACCCTTGGCAGGCACAGACAAGGCTCCCTCATGCTAAGAGCAGGTGGTAGCAAGGTGCCTCACAATACTGGTGCCCTTGGAAGCATCAGATCATTACTGAATGCTTAAACTTTATCCGTACAAGTTAATAGTATAGTATGCAGGACAGTTTTGTTTCCATTAAGAAAAGAATGAAACATTTTTCAAGCAAGATGCAATAAGCAGATAAACTCCAGGTATCAGATTTAGAAAAATATTGGTCTGCACATGCCTGCTATTTGTTTTAAAATGTTTTTGAGCATTGGCAACATAGAGGTGTGTGGTGTATATGTATGCAACTTGTGTAGCCATACCACCTTGGGCAATGTCACATCAGATTTCACAGGTTAGGCAGGGTGAGGCCTGGTCAGTACCTTGAGGTGGAATCCCAAAGGTTGCTACAAGATATGGTGCTGGGGATTCCTTTTCCCTACACTGTTGTGTAGTGCTGCTGACATCATTATTAGGTGTGTGGCATTCTTGCCGAGGAATGCCTGTGTAAGTAACAGGGTACACAAAGAGTGATTGTCTTTTCCTATCTGCTGCTTTTTAAACAGTAAGACAAATGTTTTGAGTGATACGCCTTTAACAGGAGCAGTGATGACATGTTGGAATCAGGGGGTTGTGTGGCAATTGTTTGTGGGTGGGAGAGCTGGAAGTGGCACTTGGGGGTAGCAGTTTGGTATGGGAATAGGAGAGAATCTAAGAATGACAGTTTGGCAAGTTAGCTGGTCTTTGGAGTTTGAGGGGGCCATAGGGCAGGACAGTTGGGCAGGGCAGTGGCAGTTGGGAGCTGAGAACAGCAGGTGGATAAAGAAGGAAATGAGCAGAATAAAATGGACTGACAGGAGTAGGGTCCCCTTTAAGAAGGTTAGATGAGAGCAAAGAGGAAAAGTTAACAAGAAACAGTGTAAAGTATATAAGAAGACCAATGTAAGGAAATTGAAAGTGAGATGATGAAAGAAAAAAGATAGAGGTTTGCTAGACATAGGTTTAGCATAACCTGCTTATAGTGAGAGCAGAGAAAGTAGATGGGGCAGAAAGCCATATTGACAAATCCAGCTGAACAGATAAATGATCTGCAAATTATCTCACTGTATTGAGTGTATGGAGGGCTTGAATCACTGCCTAACAAACTTCTTGTTTAATTTAAAAAAAAATCCTATAGTGTTTCTCATTTTTATCCTCTCCTATTCAAATCTTCTTCCTAAGGACTAAATTCTTTTCTCAGATAGGCACACACAACTCTCACGGAAGTTAAGGGCAGTTGTGCATGGGCATCTGAGGGCACAATTACTAAGGCAGAAGTTAAATCTGGTGCAGGGTGAATGGATTTGGGCCAGTACTGCTACTGCAGTTACTAATATTGTGAGGACTGGATTTTGCAGCCTTGACTACCAAAATCAGGGGCACAAGGTCACCCAGCCTTTTCAACAGCTACATTTCCATGGTGTGTGAAGTGACTTGGCTCCTGTGGAGATTCAGTTTGTAATTCTGTAAAGCTTTAATGAAAAGAAGGCATTATACTATATAAACCAATATTTGATATGGCCATATACACATATCTATTAAATAATTAATAATTCACGTATCTTAACAGAGGCATACCAACACTCAGATATATACTTGTAGAGGGATAATTTGTAACCAAATGATAATTAAACAAAACAATAGCAAAAGACACGACAGTAATAGCCAAAATGAGCCTTGACTATATAATAATTAGTAAGCAAATATCTTTGTTAAGCAATAGATATGGTTGAAAAGAATTACAGTGGATTCTGCTTAACATGCAGAAACCACATTAGAATTGCCATAAGATAATTTTCTACTGTGAAAAAATCAAAAGTAGGAAAGTCTGGAGGTGAATAGTGAAGGGATGCAGCCATTTCACTCATGTCATACGTTACTTCACTTGAAGTAAATATGACTCCAGCACTACCCATTTCCAAAACAAAATGTGACAAGCTCAAATGAAAAAATCAAAATATGCTAAACTTGCAAAAGCTTGAGAGAATAATTCTATGTGAATGATGCCTAACTGAAGAAACCCAGGCACCTCTGAGAATAAAATCTTGTTGAGACTATAGAGCTGAACTTTGCTGTGTAAAATCGGTTTCTTCACATGACACCTAACACCTCACAGCATGAGGTTAGAAATACTAAACGTAATCAGCAGTACCCACCTGGATATCAAGGAATACAAGAACAGATCCCAACATGTCCCCCTCTCTGTACCAGCTTGCAGAGTTGAGCTCACATACTGGCAGGGGTGAAAGTAACTGAGGCCACTTACTGGTACGGGGTGGGGTGACTCCGGCCCCCGGAAGGGGCGGGGCCTCGGGTGGAAGGGGCAGGGCTGGGGGGTCAGCATCCCCAGCCAGCCCTTCCAGTCCGGCTGGCCTGCGCTGCCCAGGGCTCCCGTGTTGATTTAAAGGGCCCAGGGCTCCGGACGCCACTGCTGCCATAGCAGCAGTGGCGTCCGGAGCCCCGGGCCCTTTTAAATCACCGGTCCCAGGGCAGCTGTTCCCTTTGGCCTCCCGCCTGTCGGCGGCCGGGGGGGCAAAAGGGGCAGGAACGTTAAAGCACTGCAGGGTCCTTTGCTGCGGCCCCGCCGACATGGGGGTGCAGCAACATTAAAGCGCTGCAGCGGCAAAGGACCATCCTTAAAGTGCTGCTGCGGCAGTGCTTTAATGTCCTTGCCCCTTTTGCCTCCCCTGTCAGTGGCTGTCATAAATATAAAGGGAAGGGTAAACACCTTTAAAATCCCTCCTGGCCAGAGGAAAAACCCTTTCACCTGTAAAGGGTTAAGAAGCTAGGATAACCTCGCTGGCACCTGACCAAAATGACCAGTGAGGAGACAAGATACTTTCAAAAGCTGGGGGGAGGGAAAAACAAAGCCTCTCTCTCTCTGTCTGTGTGATACTTTTGCCGGGGACAGAACAGGAATGGAGTCTTAGAACTTAGTAAGTAATCTAGCTAGATATGCGTTAGATTCTGATTTCTTTAAATGGCTGAGAAAATAAGCTGTGCTGAATGGAATGGATATTCCTGTTTTTGTGTCTTTTTGTAACTTAAGGTTTTGCCGAGAGGGATTCTCTATGTTTTGAATCTAATTACCCTGTAAGGTATTTACCATCCTGATTTTACAGAGGGGATTTTTACCTTTTTTTTTTTTAAATAAAATTCTTCTTTTAAGAACTGATTGATTTTTTTCAGTGCCAAAGATCCAGGGATTTGGGTCTGTGTTTACTTTGTAACCAATTGGTTAGGATGTTATTCTCAAGACTCCCTAGGAAAGGGGGTGTAAGGGCTTGGGGGGATATTTTGCAGGAACAGGAACTCCAAGTGTTCGTTTCCCTGTTTCTTTGTCTAAATCACTTGGTGGTGGCAGCATACTGTTCAAGGACAAGGCGGAATTTGTGCCTTGGGAAAGTTTTTAACCTAAGCTCGTAAAAATAAGCTTAGGGGGTCTTTCATGCGGGTCCCCACATCTGTATCCCAGAGTTCAGAGTGGGGAAGGAACCCTGACAGGGCCTAAGAGTGGAGATTTTATAGAGAAAACTTAATACTTCAAGCAAATTAGATTATATCCTGGCAAACCCCTCTGTGCTAAATTATAATGTTAAATGAATTGAGCTAATTGAACATTGCCACCTCTCATACTACTTCCTTTGGCCTTTGGTCATTTGTCCCAGTACTGCTGGTAGTAATGTAAGCAGAGTCAGAATGAGCTCTACCCTGACATCTGGTGGTGAGCTGTGGAAAAGGACTTCAGGGGCTGATCTCGTTTGCATGGGCATACCCACCCTGCCTAGCATGATGAACTGCTTGCCCAAATGGTCACTTTGGCTGCTGTGTGATCCCCAATCTCTTTGTTATTGAGGCAGGAGTAATAAAGGGTTGTTATCCTGGTTATGTGACTCAAAGACAGTAGAACTGTACTTGGCATTTTATGTCGGAGGGACTCACCCTCAACTAAGTAGCACTAGCTAGGCAAGGGACATGGGTTCCAAAACCCAGTGAATTGGGAGAGTTGGGGGATAGGTATGTGGACATGGCAGTGTGTGCCCTGACTTCTCTAAACGCTACTTTGACCTCTCCACTGTGTAATAACAGAGCTAATTATCCACTGGGAGTCTTGTCACATGCTGCAGAGCTGAAATCACTGATACCTAGGTCTAAGCATTAGACCTACTTTGGGCTAGTGGTGCACCAGCACTGAGGCTCCCCTACTACCAGCTAAAATTACTGAGAGCTGAAGTTACTGAGAGCTGCGTTAAGTGGGGAGGGTGCCTGAGGACAAGTTGGTGAGTGGCTAGCAGAGAGGTGTGGAGAGCAGAGCGCATAGCAGGGCAGCTGGCGGAGAGGAGTTGACAGCAGGATAGCTAGCGGAGAGGTGCGGAGAGTGGAGAGGAGCAGCCAACAGGATGGCTGGCGGAGAGGTGTAGCTGGTGGTGAAGACTGCAGCAGAACCCCATGGAGAGGTGTGGCACTTGGCTGTCAACCCAAGCAGTGGAGCATGTAAGATGCCCCCCATACCTCCCTCCACTTTCATGCAGGCTGGGAGGTAAACTCTGCAGATGAACTTCTGAACTCTGGGGGCTGCACTGACCAAGGACAGAAACTGGGGGGGGGGGGGGGAGGGGAAAGAGTGACTATTGGGTTGCTGGACTTAAGACCCTAAGGGGAAAAGGACACTGCCAGACTTACTTGGGGGTGGGTCTTTTGCTCATGGTTTGTGTTATGAATCCTGTTTGTGGTATTTCCCCAATGAAATGCCGCATTGTTTCCCTCCTTTATTAAAGGGCTTTTGCCACACTCAGACTCTGTGCTTGCGAGAGGGGTAGTATTGCCTCTTAGAAGCGCCCATGGGGGTGGTATGTAATTGTCCCAGGTCACTGGGTGGGGGCTCGAGCCGGTTTTGCATTGTGTTATTGAAACGGAACTCCTAGATACTGAACCTGGCCCTTGTTGTTGCCAACTCTGATGGGCAGAAGGGTTACAGTAATAAAGCATAAATATAACAATTATGATTATGTAAGCACATATGGGATTGCAACTGCACTAGAGAATACTAAAATCCGAGCGTTGGCTATTTTAAGCATTCAACTCAATAAACTAATTGACGAGACAGTTTAAACATCGGTCAATGAATATTTTCACTAAGATCAGAAAAACTGTGGGGATTTTTGCCGTAAACTCTCTAAGTAAAACTTGTTTTCACATCATTCCAGTCATGAAGAAGCTGAAATTTTAAATTATTTTTTCCATCCCACTCCCCCACCCCAAAAAAATGATAAATGCTGTTCTGAGAATCATACCTTGCAGAACCCTTATGAAGTCTGTTCTCAGAAAAATAACTAGATCTGATTAGAGAACATAGCCTGCATTTTAAAATCTGTCCTTATTTTGGTACAAAGATACATAGTAGTTAGAACAAACTGCATAGCAGAAGGCCTATTTCAGAGCTTTAAAAGGTAGCATTGAGTGAGAAGGATGTCCCTTGTCCCCCATTTATTCTCCTAGAAAGGTTGGCTCAGCTCCAACCTTTCCTAAATATAGCTATATGTGATCAGCTAGCAAATTATTTCAGAAATATCTTATCTATAAATATAAGAAAATTAAATTATTCAACCACTTTACCTTTCAGGGATCATTTTCCTTGAGGTCTGTTTCATATTCTTACTCTCCATGAGAGTCACATGATATTTATATAAAATTAATGTCAAACAAGTGCAAGCAATACCTGCCATGTAACTGCTATTGTATTTACAGTATAACTGCAATGTAGCAATCGTTTTTAACATAGTAAAGGAAGGTGCAGCTTTGCACTTGACAGAGGGTCTGTAGGACCTTTTTAAAACAGAGGGAACCCAACAGTATTTTTATTTGAGTGACAGGAGCTGTTTGAGTGATGATGGTATTTATAGGATGAGGTCACATATTCAAGCTGTTCAGATACAAAAGTGTTCAAAGCTGTCAGTCAGGCTCAAAGTAGATAAAAAGAGCATCAGCTTATCAGTCAGGCATTTCTAGTGCTACTACGATAGTCACATTTATTAATGCAAGCCATGTACAAGAGACTCAACTCCCTGACAGGAAGGACTGTTCTAAAGCCTGATTCCTTTATCACTATTTACCAAAGTTAAAAAATGTGGACTATAGAGGGAGGTGCTTGTGCACACACATTTCAATGCTTCAAGGAAAACAATATATTTCATATTTTAAGTAACATATTTTGGTCCAAATTGAGAAAGCTCTAGGGAGGAGAGAGGAGTTTTAACACAGCGGCGGGCAAACTTTTTGGCCTGAGGGCCACATCGGGTTTCTGAAATTGTATAGAGGGCTGGTTAGGGGAGGCTGTGCCTCCCCAAACAGCCGGGCATGGCCCGGCCCCTGCTCCCTATCCGACCCTCCCTGCTTCTCACCCCCTGACAGCCCCCCCAGGACTCCTGCCCCATCCCCATGGTGTTCCATGAAGGAGGAGTGCTGGGCAGAGACGGGCTCCACCTAACGAAGAGAGGGAAGAGCATCTTTGCGAGCAGGCTGGCTAACCTAGTGAGGAGGGCTTTAAACTAGGTTCACCGGGGGAAGGAGGCCAAAGCCCTGAGGTAAGTGGGCAAGCGGGATACCGGGAGGAAGCACAGGCAGGAACATCTGTGAGGGGAGGGCTCCTACCTCATACTGAGAATGAGGGGCGATCAGCAGGTTATCTCAAGTGCCTATATACAAATGCACAAAGCCTTGGAAACAAGCAGGGAGAACTGGAGGTCCTGGTGAAGGCAAGGAATTATGACATGATTGGAATAACAGAGACTTGGTGGGATAACTCAGATGACTGGAGTACTGTCATGGATGATTATAAACTGTTCAGGAAGGACAGGCAGGGCAGAAAGGTGGGGGAGTAGCACTGTATGTAAGGGAGCAGTATGACTGCTCAGAGCTCCGGTAAGAAACTGCAGAAAAACCTGAGTGTCTCTGGATTAAGTTTAGAAGTCTGAGCAACAAGAGTGATGTAGTGGTGGGAGTCTTCTATAGACCACCGGACCAGGGGGATGAGGTGGATGAGGCTTTCTTCCGGCAACTTGCAGAAGCTACTAGATCGCACGCTCTGGTTCTCATGGGCGACGTTAATCATCCTGATATCTGCTGGGAGAGCACTACAGCGGTGCACAGACAATCCAGGAAGTTTTTGGAAAATGTAGGGGACAATTTCCTGGTGCAAGTCCTGGAGGAGCCAACTAGGGGGAGAGCTTTTCTTGACCTGCTGCTCACAAACCGGGAAGAATTAGTAGGGGAAGCAAAAGTGGATGGGAATCTGGGAGGCAGTGACCATGAGCTGGTCGAGTTCAGGATCCTGACACAGGGAAGAAAGGTAAGCAGCAGAATACGGACCCTGGACTTCAGGAAAGCAGACTTCGACTCCCTCAGGGAACTGATGGGTAGGATCCCCTGGGGGAATAACATGAGGGGGAAAGGAGTCCAGGAGAGCTGGCTGTATTTCAAAGAATCCCTATTGAGGTTACAGGGACAAACCATCCTGATGTGTCGAAAGAATAGTAAATATGGCAGGCGACCAGCTTGGCTTAACAGTGAAATCCTTGCGGATCTTAAACATAAAAAAGAAGCTTACAAGAAGTGGAAGATTGGACAAATGACCAGGGAAGAGTATAAAAATGTTGCTCAGGCATGTAGGAATGAAATCAGGAGGGCCAAATCGAACCTGGAGCTGCAGCTAGCAAGAGATGTTAAGAGTAACAAGAAGGGTTTCTTCAGGTATGTTGGCAACAAGAAGAAAGTCAAGGAAAGTGTGGGCCCCTTACTGAATGAGGGAGGCAACCTAGTGACAGAGGATGTGGAAAAAGCTAATGTACTCAATGATTTTTTTGCCTCTGTCTTCACAAACAAGGTCAGCTCCCAGACTGCTGCACTGGGCAACACAGCATGGGGAGTAGGTGGCCAGCCCTCTGTGGAGAAAGAAGTGGTTAGGGACTATTTAGAAAAGCTGGACGTGCACAAGTCCATGGGGCCGGATGCGTTGCATCCGAGAGTGCTAAAGGAGTTGGCGACTGTGATTGCAGAGCCATTGGCCATTATCTTTGAAAACTCATGGCGATCGGGGGAAGTCCCGGACAACTGGAAAAAGGGTAATATAGTGCCCATCTTTAAAAAAGGGAAGAAGGAGGATCCTGGGAACTACAAGCCAGTCAGCCTCACCTCAGTCCCTGGAAAAATCATGGAGCAGGTCCTCAAGGAATCAATTCTGAAGCACTTACACGAGATGAAAGTGATCAGGAACAGTCAGCATGGATTCACCAAGGGAAGGTCATGCCTGACTAATCTAATCGCCTTCTATGGTGAGATTACTGGGTCTGTGGATGAAGGGAAAGCAGTGGATGTATTGTTTCTTGACTTTAGCAAAGCGTTTGACACGGTCTCCCACAGTATTCTTGTCAGCAAGTTAAAGAAGTATGGGCTGGATGAATGCACTATAAGGTGGGTAGAAAGTTGGCTAGATTGTCGGGCTCAATCGGTAGTGATCAATGGCTCCACGTCTAGATGGCAGCCGGTATCAAGTGGAGTGCCCCAAGGGTCGGTCCTGGGGCCGGTTTTGTTCAATATCTTCATAAATGATCTGGAGGATGGTGTGGATTTCACTCTCAGCAAATTTGCGGATGATACTAAACTAGGAGGAGTGGTAGATATGGTGGCAGGTAGGGATAGGATACAGAGGGACCTAGACAAATTGGAGGATTGGGCCAAAAGAAATCTGATGAGGTTCAACAAGGATAAGTGCAGGGTCCTGCACTTAGGACGGAAGAATCCAATGCACCGCTACAGACTAGATAGGCAGGCTAGTTCTGCGGAAAAGGACCTAGGGGTGACAGTGGACGAGAGGCTGGATATGAGTCAACAGTGTGCCCTTGTTACCAAGAAGGCCAATGGCATTTTGGGATGTATAAGTAGGGGCATAGCCAGCAGATCGAGGGACGTGATCGTTCCCCTCTATTCGACATTGGTGAGGCCTCATCTGGAGTAGTGTGTCCAGTTTTGGGCCCCACACTACAAGAAGGATGTGGAAAAACTGGAGAGAGTCCAGCGAAGGGCAACAAAAATGATTAGGGGTCTGGAACACATGACTTATGAGGAGAGGCTGAGGGAACTGGGATTGTTTAGTCTGCAGAAGAGAAGAATGAGGGGGGATTTGATAGCTGCTTTCAACTACCTGAGAGGTGGTTCCAAAGAGGATGGTTCTAGACTATTCTCAATGGTAGAAGATGACAGGACAAGGAGTAATGGTCTCAAGTTGCAGTGGGGGAGGTTTAGATTGGATATTAGGAAAAACTTTTTCACTAGGAGGGTGGTGAAACACTGGAATGCGTTACCTAGGGAGGTGGTGGAATCTCCTTCCTTAGAAGTTTTTAAGGTCAGGCTTGACAAAGCCGTGGCTGGGATGATTTAATTGGGGATTGGTCCTGCTTTGAGCAGGGGGTTGGACTAGATGACCTCCTGAGGTCCCTTCCAACCCTGATATTCTATGATTCTATGATTTTATGATCCACCCCTCCCTGTCCCCCGACCGCCCCTGTACCCACCGCCCCTGACTGCCCCCCGCCACCCCATCCAACCCCTCCTCTCATTCCTGACTTCCCCCCCAGGACCCCTGCCCCATCCAACCACCCCTTCTCCCTGACTCCCCCAGAACCCCTGCTCCTGACTGCCCCCCGCTGCCCCATCCAACCCCCCCTCTCCTTCCTGACTGCCCCCCCGGACCACTGCCCCCATTCAACCCCCATGCTCCCCACCCTCTAACCGCCCCGACCCCTGTCCACACCCCCGCCCCCTGACCACCACCCCAAACTCCCCTGCCCTCTATCCAACCCTGCCTGTTCCCTGCCCCTTTACTGCACTGCCTGGAGCTACAGCTGAACTGCCCAGAGCACCAGAACAGGCAGCCATGCTGCCCAGCTGGAGCCAGTCATGCCACCGTGCAGCACAGAGCACCGGGTCAGGCCGCGGCTCTGCAAGAGCCCCACCACCCAGAGCATTGCACCAGTGGCACAGGGAGCTGAGGCTGCGGAGGAGGGGGAACAGCAGGGGAGGAGCCGGGGACTAGCCTCCCGGGCCAGGAGCTCAGGGGCTGGATGTGGCCCGCAGGCCATAGTTTGCCAACCTCTGTTTTAGCAGAAAATCCAAGGCATCATAGTGCATTTCAACTGACATATTAATGGAAATTCTTCAGTAATGCAGACTACAACATTCTGCATAAGTGTATCTTGATCTAATAATAATAATAATAATTAATTAATTAATAATATAAAAGTGATGAAGATTTGTAACTATTGGGTCAGGTCCACAACAGGATTACATTGGCATAGCTCTACTTCAGTGGGAGATCTGGCTGAATAAGCTCCCTGTATTAGGGCATATTTGAATATCTCAGTTTCCACACAGGAAGGGCTAACCACCAGTTTTATCATTATCCCATTAGCCCAATAGACTGGGTTTAATCATAGAGAATCATAGGGAGAGAGAATCATAGAATATCAGGGTTGGAAGGGACCTCAGGGGGTCATCTAGTCCAACCTCCTGCTCAAAGCAGGACCAATCCCCAATTTTTGCCCCAGATCCCTAAATGGCCTCCTCAAGGATTGAACTCACAACCCTGGGTTTAGCAGGCTAATGCTCAAACCACTGAGCTATCCCTCCCCCCAATTTAAGCCTAATTTAGACCTGGTGTAAGTGTATGCAATTTCACTAATAACACCACGGCTGAATTTGACCTTATGTGTTAAAGGCACTTAAGTAGAGAATTTAAACAACTGTTAATACATTGGGACAAATTTTAGATTTGGTGTAAGCATGTACAATTAAACTAAACTCAGTGGAATTGTACCTACTTACACAAGGCCTGAATTTGGCCCACTGTCTCTAGGACAAAGTTCCTTTCAAAAGTAATTGGTTAAAAAATTCTCCTTTTTTCTAACCCCAAGCAATCTTAGACAGACTGATATCTAGTTGGTGGCTGGTGGTGATGGCTATGGAGGACAGCCAGGAATATGGCTGTTTTAGTACATTACAGCAGTACAGCACAAAGGCACACTGCATTTAGGAGCAGGTTCTGGGGAGCAGCAGTTTTGCGAATGCAAAGTAGTCTGGCTGGAGATTTGAACACCAAACTGTTTTGCTGCAGCTCTAAAAGTGGTGCTACGTCTGTGTAAGCTTTGCTGATGCTTTTATTGTTGATTATACATCCATGTCCAAAGCAATAATAGCAACAATATCCAACATTGTGCATAAAAATAGACTAGGAATAACTATCCCAACTCTATGCCCACTCATTTATCACAAATACTAATGATTCTTGATTACTAAGAGACAACAGTAGCAAGAAAAAGAGTAGGAGGAAATGGGAAAAAGTGAGTCAGAGGATTCATAGCATTTCTTATTAAAGGAGATGCAGATTATCTATTTTCTTTGAAATTCCTGGAAAAAGAAGTACAAGTTAACTAAAAACAAAACTATGTTTAACTGAAAATTTTAAACTATATCATGCAATTTACATAAAAATGGTCCAATGATTTTACACTGATTTCAATGCAAAAGGATTTACTTCCTGCCCTGATTTTAATTTCTTCCTTCCTGTTAGCAGATAAATGGCAGCCTCAATAGAAAAAGCTCATTGATATCAACAATCACAGAGAAGTCTAAATTTCAATAAGCGTTCCTCGAACAATATTTGTTATTTAAACATTTTAACTGGTATGGTTTATGTATATAAAGCTGGATATGAGTCAACAGTGTGTCCTTGTTGCCAAGAAGGCCAATGGCATTTTGGGATGTATAAGTAGGGGCATTGCCAGCAGATTGAGGGACGTGATCGTTCCCCTCTATTCGACACTGGTGAGGCCTCATCTGGAGTACTGTGTCCAGTTTTGGGCCCCACACTACAAGAAGGATGTGGAAAAATTGGAAAGAGTCCAGAGGAGGGCAACAAAAATGATTAGCAAAAAGAAAAGGAGTACTTGTGGCACCTTAGAGACGAACCAATTTATCTGAGCATAAGCTTTTGTGAGCTACAGCTCACTTCATCGGATGCATCCAATGAAGTGAGCTGTAGCTCACGAAAGCTTATGCTCAAATAAATTGGTTAGTCTCTAAGGCGCCACAAGTACTCCTTTTCTTTTTGCGAATACAGACTAACACAGCTGTTACTCTGAAAAATGATTAGGGGACTGGAACACATGAGTTCTGAGGAGAGGCTGAGGGAACTGGGGATGTTTAGTCTATGGAAGAGAAGAATGAGGGGGGATTTGATAGCTGCTTTCAACTACCTGAAAGGGGGTTCCAAAGAGGATGGCTCTAGACTGTTCTCAGTGGTAGCAGAAGACAGAACAAGGAGTAATGGTCTCAAGTTGCAGTGGGGGAGGTTTAGGTTGGATATTAGGAAAAACTTTTTCACTAGGAGGGTGGTGAAGCACTGGAATGCGTTACCTAGGGAGGTGGTGGAATCTCCTTCCTTTGAAGTTTTTAAGGTCAGGCTTGACAAAGCCCTGGCTGGGATGATTTAATTGGGGATCAGCCCTGCTTTGAGCAGGGGGTTGGACTAGATGACCTCCTGAGGTCCCTTCCAACCCTGATATTCTATGATTCTATGTATAATAATTTTTATTACACTGGAACCCAAAATGTGCTAGGCATCGCAACAATTATGTAGGGACAAAATTAGAAAGGTCAAGGCACAAAATGAGATTAAGCTAGCTAGAGATATGCAGGGTAACAAGAAAGCATTCTACAAATACATTAGAAGCAAGAAGAAGACCAAGAAAAGGGTAGGACCATTACTCAATGAGGTGGGAAGAACAATAACAGAAAATGTGTAAATGGCAGAGGTGCTTAATGACTTCTTTGTTTCAGTTTTCACCAAGAAGGTTGGTAGTGATTGGACGTCCAACAGTGAAAATGAGGTAGGATCAGAGACTAAAATAGGGAAAGAACAAGTTAAAAATTACTTAGACAAGTTAGATGTCTTCAAGTCACCAGGGACTGATGAAATACATCCTAGAATACTCAAGGAGCTGACTGAGGAGATATCTGGGCAATTAGCAATTGTCTTAGAAAAGTCATGGAAGACAGGTGAGATTCCAGAGGACTGGAAAAGGGCAAATCTATAAAAAGGGAAATAGGGACAACCTGGGGAATTACAGACCAGTCAGCTTTACTTCACTACTGAGAAAGATAATGGAGCAAATAATTTAACGATCAATTTGCAAGCACCTCGAAGACAAGGTGATAAGTAACAGTCAGCATGGATTTGTCAAGAACAAATTGTGTCAAACCATCCTAGTAGCTTTCTTTGACAGGGTAACAAGCCTTGTGGATGGGGGGGGAAGTGGTCTATCTTGACTTTACTAAGGCTTCTCGCATGACCTTCTCATAAACAAACCAGAGAAATACAACCTAGATGGAGTTACTATAAGGTGAGTAGATAACTGGTTGGAAAACCATTCCCAGAGAGTAGTTATCAGTGATACACAGGCAATCTGGAAGGGCATATCAAATGGGGTCCCGCAGGGATTAGTTCTGGGTCTGGTTCTGTTCAATATCTTCATCAATGACTTAGATAATGGCATACAGAGTACACTTATAAAGTTTGCAGATGATACCAAGCTGGAAGGGGTTGCAAGTGTTTGGAAGATAGGATTAAAATTCAAAATGATCTGGACAAACTGGATAAATGGTCTGAAGTAAATAGGATGAAATTCAATAAGGACAAATACAAAGTACTCTACTTAGGAAGGAACAACCAGTTGCACACATACAAAATGGGAATTGACTGCCTAGGAAAGAGTACTACTGAAAGGGATCTGGGGGTCATAGTAGATCACAAGCTAAATATGAGTCAACAGTGTAACACTGTTGCAAAAAAGCAAACATCGTTCTGGGATGTATTAGCAGGCGTGTTGAAAACAAGACATAAGAAGCAATTCTTCTGGTCTAGTCCACACTGATATGGCCTCTACTGGAGTACTGTGTCCAGTTCTGGGTGCCACATTTCAGGAAAGATGCAGACAAATTGGAGAAAGTCCAGGGAAAAGCAACAAAAGTGATTAAAGATCTAGAAAAGATGACATGTGAAGGAAGATTGAAAAAATGGGTTTGTTTAGTCTGGAGAAGAGAAGACTGGAAGGGGACATGATAACAGTTTTCAAATACATAAAAGGTTCTTACAAGGAAGAGGGAGAACAATTGTTCTCCTTAACCTCTGAGGACAGGACAAGAAGCAATGGGGTTAAATTGCAGCAAGCGAGGTTTAGGTTGGAAATTAGGTAAAACTTCCTAGCTGTCAGGGGAGTTAAGCACTGGAATAATTTGCCTAGGGAGGTTGTGGAATCTCCATCATTGGAGATTTTTAAGAGCAGGTTAGACAAACACCTGTCAGAGAGGGTCTAGATAACACTTAGTCCTGCCATGAGTGCAAGGGACTGGACTAGATGACCTCTTGAGGTCCTTTCCCGTCCTACAATTTTATGATTCTATGAATTATATAGGAAGGCACACTTGCTCTTTTGAAGAGTTTTCATGATCTAAGGCCCTGATGCTGAAAACATTTATGCACATGTGTTGTCATAAATATAGAGGGAAGGGTAACAACCTTTATGTATGCAGTAGCATAAAATCCCTCCTTGGCAGCTGTACTGAATCACCTTACCTGTAAGGGCTTAAGCAGTTCAAATAACCTAGTTGGCACCTGACCAGAAGGACCAATGAGGAATGAAGATACTTTCAAATCTGGGGGGGAAGGATTTGTTTGTTGTTCTCTTTTGTTGTTCCCTCTCTGGACGGAGGGAGAAGCCAAGCAGGTACAACATCTCCTGAAAATATACCTGGAATAATCCATCTAAAACCACAAGAAATTGTAAGTAGGGTAAGGAAATGCGTTAGGTTAACTTTTGTTTTGGCTTGTGAATTTTTCTGTGCTACAGAGGTAGTTTTATTCCTATTTTTGTAACTGTGAAGCTGAGCCCAGAGGGGAATTCTCTGTGTTTTAAATCTTTTTATTAGCCTGTAAAGTTACCTTCCATCCTGATTTTGCAGGTGTGATTCTTTTACGTTTTTCTTTATAATAAAGTTATTTCCTTTAAGAACCTGATTGATTTTCAGTCTCCTGAACACAAAGGGTCTGGTCTGTGCTCACATTGCTAAGGCAATTCGTTGGTATACTATTCTCAAGCCTCCCCAGGAAAGGGGGTGAAAGGGCTTGGGAGGATATTTTGGGGGAATAAGGATTCCAAGTGACCCTTCCCTGAATTTTTGTGTAAATCACTTGGTGGTGGCAGCAATACCCTCCAAGAACAAAGAAAGGAATTTGTGGCTTGGGAAAGTTTTAACCTAAGCTGATAAAAAATAAGCTTAGGGGGTCTTTCATGTGGGTCCCCACATCTGTACCCCAGAGTTCAGAGTGGGGCAGGGGGAACCCTGACATGAGTAATCCCATTTTGTTCAATGGGACTACTCATATGCATAAAGTTACTCATATGCATAAGTATTCATAGGTTTGAGCCTAAAATGTTTGACAGAAAATAGTGGAGATAAACATTGGCTGAAATTTAGCTGTCATTCAGAGGTTTCTCTTGTAATCTTTTATGTAACATTTTATATCACATATATTTTCTATGGCTTCATAAGTTTAGTGTAATTAATTACCAACATCTCACACTGAGACGGTATTTATATTGGAGTTACTTTATATTATTATAGGCACACTTGGATTGGGTCTATTTTTCTAGCAATTATATCAGTAAATCTCATTACTGCATTTGTAGCTTATTCTAAATCAGAGGTGGGCAAACTATGGCCCGGCCTGTGGGACCATCCTGCCCGGCCCTTGAGCTCCTGGCTGGGAAGACTAGCCCCTGGCCCCTCTCCTGCTGTCCCCCATCCCCCACAATTACACCACCGCGCGGGGCTGCGAGTTCCTGCCGCTCTGAGCGGCATGGTAAGGGGGCGGCAGCAGAGGTGCATGCGTGCGGCAGCGAAGGGGGTGGATGGGGGTCCCAGGGGGCAGTCAGGGGATGGGAAGCAGGGGGCGGTTGGATGGGGCGGTCTGGGGTCGGGGAACAGGGGGGTTTGGATAGGGCATGGGAGTCCTGGGAGGGTCTGTCAGGGGGCGGGGGTGTGGATAGGGGTCGGGGCAGTCAGGGGACAGGGAGCAGTGGGGGTTGGATGGGGGTGGGGTCCCGGGAGGGTGGTTAGGGGCAGGGGGTGCTGGGAGGGGGCGGTTAGGAGACAAGGAGCGGGGTGGGGGTGGGGATTGGATGGGTCAGAGGTTCTGAGGGGGCAGTCAGGGGGTGGGAAGTGGGTGGGGGTGGATAGGAAGTGGGGGCCAGGCTGTTTGGGGGCACAGCCTTCCCTACCCGGCCTTCCATACAGTTTTGTACCCCTCTGTGGCCCTGGGGCCAAAAAGTTTGCCCACCCCTGCTCTAAATTCTATTTTACTGTGTAGTGTATTGCTGAAATGTTACAAAACAAAGGTTTATGGCCTATTTTCACTTGTATTGTTCCCTATTTACATATTATAAGCCAAAAGCTTTTACAAATGTACAGCTCTATTCCTGCAAACTCTTATGCATATGAGTAATTTCGCTCATGTGAATAGTCCCATTTTACTCAATGGCACTACTAATGAGAGAAAAGAATTGGACCCAAAGAAAGGAACTGAATGGCTGGCACTGAATGTAAGAAGTCAGCAATCCTTAAAGGCCAGATTCTGTAGTTTCCGCTCCAAGGGGACTTTTGGCAGCCAGAGTTAGCAGAAGTAGGGCCTAAATAGATGCCAGAAGTTCATGTATGAAAAGGGATAATTGCAAGATGACAAACTTTTCAAAATTTGATACCAAACTTCAGTGTTTGTCTTTGTTAATCAAGCAATAAAAGTGGGTCAAGGTGGGTGAGGATCTTTAATGAGGTCTGAGTTCATCATTATGTTCTTGCCCTTGCATAATATAATCCCTTTAAATGATTTTTTATCATATTACCTGTGAAATATACCTAAAATAGCAACTAAAAGAACAGTATTTTTAATTACTTTTACTCCACTATGACTATTATCATAAATGTGATGATGTAGCAACTCACTTGTTTCCCACCTCCTATTTTAGACAGAAACTAGCTGAAATGGAAGATATTCAGATTTTCCTTGATTATTTCTACTACACAGAAAGAGGAAATATGTAACGTCAATCCTCCATGAATGATCGGTGAAGATCCTGGGACCTGAATACAAAACCCACTGGAGTAATAAGTCTCATCAACTGATGGGATATTTCAGTAACTTATTTGCTACTGGAAAAATATTATCACTGGCATGAAAAAAATTCTTCTGGTTTACTTCAGGAGTGATTAAGTTATTTTGCTCTCTCTTTTTCCCCATGATGACCTTATATAGTTCTCTCTTTGTGCCTTCCTTGTTATAAAATAAAAGAAATCTACACTGAAAAATACATGTTTTGCTCTCTGGTGTGTGGAAAGATATAACAGCTTACATTTCCTCTTGCGGTATGAATACTGTTCATTATCTCCTCTGTTTAGACCTACATATATTTATCTCAAACAGAAAAATTGTGACTAGGCTAAATAAAGATAACAAGACTCTCTATCTTGGAGACTCTTGCTATCTGAAATGCAAATAATTTATATTTGCTGAAAATGGTAGAAACCTACCACTGCCAATCAAAAATTTCCTTTCAGTGGACAAATAAACTTGATGTAAAATAATTGCACCAAATTTACACTTCCTGAGCCTGAAAGGATGCAAGGGCTTGTGACTCCCACTGAAGACATTTGTTTCTCTTAGGGTCACTGTGCCTCACCACAATAGCTGCAATCATAGAATCATAGAATATTAGGATCAGAAGAGACCTCAGGTGGTCATCTAGTCCAACCCCCTGCTCAAAGCAGGACCAATCCCCAACTAAATCATCCCAGCCAGGGCTTTGTCAAGCTGGGCCTTAAAAACCTCTAAGGAAGGAGATTCCACCACCTCCCTAGGTAACCCATTCCAGTGCTTCACTACCCTCCTAGTGAAACAGTGTTTCCCAATATCCAACCTAGACCTTCCCCACTGCAATTTGAGACCTTGCTTCTTGTTCTGTCATCTGCCACCACTGAGAACAGCCGAGCTCCATCCTCTTTGGCAGGGCCGTCCCTAGCTATTCTGGGGCCCTATGCAGCCACCCCATGGGGGTGGAAGGGTGGGGCCCCAGGCCTCTGCAAGGGGGGGCGGGGCTGGCCCCAGGCCTCCGTGAGGGGCGGTGGCTTGGGGGGTAGTGGGAAACCACCCCCCAGCACTTACCGGAGGTGCAGCTGGGGCTGGGACCCTGCACTTCCGACCGCCAGTGAGTGCAGGCCTGGCCCTGCTGCACTCCTCAGGGGCTGGAAGAGGTGGGACTGGGGCGGAGCAGGGCGGGGGCTTTGGGGAAGGGGTGGAGTGGGGGTGGGGCTGGGATGGGGCAGGGGTGGGGGGCCTGGAGAAGAGGCAGGGTAGGGGCTGGAGTAGCACACAGCTGTGCAGGGCACCAGGAAATTTGGTGCCCCAAGTTTCCTGGTGCCCTACGCAGCTGCATACTTTGTGTATGGGTAAGGATGGCCCTGCTCTTTGGAACCCTCCTTCAGGTAATAGAAGGCTGGTATCAAATCCCCTCTCACTTTTCTCTTCTGCAGATTAAATAACCCCAGTTCCCTCAGCCTCTCCTTGTAAGTCATGTGCCCCAGCCCCCTAATCATTTTCGTTGCCCTGCGCTGGACTCTCTCCAATTTGTCCACATCCCTTCTGTAGTTGGGGGACCAAAACTGGATGCAATACTCTAGGTGTGGCCTCACCAGTGCCGAATAGAGGGGAATAATCACTTTTCTCAATCTGCTGGCAATGCTCCTACTAATACAGCCCAATATGCCATTGGCCTTCTTGGCAACAAGGGCACACTGCTGACTCATATCCAGCTGCTCGTCCACTGTAATCCCCAGGTCCTTTTCTGCAGAACTGATGCTTAGCCAGTTGGTCCTCAGCCTGTAGCAATGCGTGGGCTAAGTGCAGAACTCTGCACTTGTCCTTGTTGACCTCATCAGATTTCTTTTAGCCCAATCCTCCAATTTGTCTAGGTAACTCTGGACTCTATCCCTGCCCTGCATTGTATCAACCCTTCCCCCCAGCTTAGTGTCATCTGTGAACTTGCTGAGGGTGCAATTAACCCCATCATCCAGATCATTAATAAAGATCTTGAACAAAACCGGCCCCAGGACCGACCCCTGGGGCACTCCATTTAATACCGGCTGCCAACTAGACATCGAGCCGTTGATCACTACCCATTGAGCCTGACAATCTAGCCAGCTTTCTATCCTCCTTATAGTCCATTCATCCAATCCATACTTTTTTAACTTGCTGGCAAGAATACTGTGGGAGACCATATCAAAAACTTTGCTAAAGTCAAGATATATCACATCCACCACTTTCCGCATATCCAGAGAGCCAGTTATCTCATCATAGAAGGCAATTCGGTTGGTCAGGTATGACTTGCCCTTGGTGAATCCATGTTGACTGTTCCTGATTACCTTCCTCTCCTCCAAGTGCTTCAAAATGGATTCCTTGAGGCCCTGTGTCAGGGTTCCCTCCCCACTCTGAACTCTAGGGTACAGATGTGGGGACCCGTATGAAAGACCCCCTAAGCTTATTTCTACCAGCTTAGGTTAAAAACTTCCCCAAGGCACAAATCCTTCCTTGTCCGTAGATGGGTATTGCTGCCATCACCAAGTGAGTTAGACAAAAATTCAGGAAAAGAACTACTTGGAGTTCCTGTTTCCCTAAAATATCCTCCCAAGCCCCTTCACCCCCTTTCCTGGGGAGGCTTGAGAATAATCTACCAACCAAATAGGTAAACTAGATTCTTAAAAAACAGCACTTTATAATAAAGAGAAAAAAAAGTAAAAGAAGCACCTCTGTAAAATCAGGATGGAAGGTAACTTTACAGGGTAATCAGATTCAAAACACAGAGGATTCCCCTCTAGGCAAAACTTTAAAGTTACAAAAAAACAGGAATAAACCTCCCTCTTAGCACAGGGAAAATTCACAAGCTAAAAACAAAAGATAATGTAACGTGCCTTGCCTTATTTACTTACTCTTTTTGCAATATTGAGACTCATTTTAGGATGATTTTAGGAGAAGGAGTTTTCTGACCTGATGCTTCTCTGCTTCCCCAGGGAACACACAAAACAAAGAGCACAAACAAAGCCTTCCCACCCCCCAGATTTGAAAGTATCTTCTTTCCCCATTGGTCCTTTTGTTCAGGTGCCAAACAGGTTATTTGAGCTTCTTAATCCCTTACAGGTAAGGAGGAATTCTAGGCTACCCTTAACTGTGTGGTTATGACAACCTGCTCCATGATTTTTCCAGGGACTGAAGTTAGGCTGCAGTTCCCCGAGTTTTCTTTTTTTCCGTTTTTAAATATGGGCACTATATTTGCCTTTTTCCAATCATCCAGGACTTCCCCTGATCGCCACGAATTTTCAAAGATAATGGCCAATGGCTCTGCAATCACATCAGCCAACTCCCTCAGCACCCTTGGATGCATTATAGCTGAACCCATGGACTTGTGCATGTCCAACTTTTCTAAATAGTCCTTAACCTGTTCTTTCACCACTGAGGGCTGCTCACCTACTCCCCATGCTGTATTGCCCAGTGCAGCAGTCTGGGAGCTGCCCTTGTCTGTGAAGACCGAGGCAAAAAAAGCATTGAGTACTTCAGCTTTTTCCACATCATCTGTCACTAGGTTGCCTCCCCCATTCAGTAGGTCCCACACTTTCCCTGACCACCTTTTTGTTGCTAACATACCTATAGAACCCCTTCTTGTTACCCTTCACATTCCTTGCTAGCTGCAACTCCAATTGTGCCTTAGCCTTCCTGATTACACCCCTGCATGAATTATTATTATTATTATAATTAATAAACACATTTTACAAAAACTAAAGACATCAGGTCAGATCCTCAGCTGATACAAACTGGTATAACTACATTGACTTCAAGCTCCAACAAAGTTTTTGACTTCAACGGAACAATGCCCATTTATATCAACAGATGTGGCCCATGGTCTTATAATCTAGACTGCTTTGACCATGCCTTTCTCCAGTCCTTGCTGCCCACTCTTTGGGCAACACTGGCCATCTGTGGTCCTCCCAATGCCTCACAGGGGAGATTACAGACACTTTGTCACTGGTCCTGGCAGAGGGCAAGTTGATTTTACACCTTTGCCCTCTCCTGCAGCAACCAGGATTCCACATGAACTCTGATGGTGGAAGCTAGCCAGGGGATAAATTGAATTAATATATGTAAAATAATCAGGCAGACTTTGACTGTGACTCTTTTATTACTGGGGAAGATGCACAATCCAGAGAGAACATAGCCCTGTTGGGAACTTCTTAGCCATATATTTGACAACCAGTTTCAAACATAGTAGTTGTTGCTCTTAGCATGATTCAAGCCACTGTGCAGACAGACCTTAGAATCTCATTCCTTAGATGCACCCAAGGCATCATAATAAGCTCCCAGAAACATGTTTCTTGCGGGCGGGCATGGGGGGGGGGGTAATTTAATCGTTGGTCAACCTGTGATGGATTGTATTATTAAACACAATCAAGTGTATGTTAATAAGGATTCTGAAAATCATAAATCTATTTTAAAGCTTTTGACTGAAATTTTCCCATGGCTAATTCCAGTCTCTAGAATATAGTGAATGTCTGAATAACCACTGAGATAAATTAAACATTCTCTAAGATTTCCACAAAGTACTTTTTAACCAAGGTCATTTATTTCCATGACATCTGATTTGTGGGGTACTAGGAAGAATTTTACCATCTTCATATTTCATGGTGTTGACCTGCCAGGTGATCCAGTTTATTCAAGGGTCCTACTGAATACAGCTGTTACAGTACCTTTAGATATCTGATTCATAACATTTGCTATCACTTCTTACACATGGAGTTTAGAGGAAGGTGGCTTGTGTCAGTTACTTATCAGATATACCTCTAGTTATGTTCTGAAGTAACTGTATGGAATCATTTCTAATTAGCTGTTAATTGAAGACAGTGGTTTGTTAGAATTCTGATTACAAACTGCACTTACTATGGGCCAGATCCTCAGCTGTTGTAAATCAGCATATCTCCATCCAAGTCAATGGAACTACACTGATTTACATGAACAGACTATCTGGCCCTATGAGTTTTCTTTCAGAAAAGATGTACTTTTAAAACATACTGGGCCTGACTCTACTCTCGTTTACACCAGTGTAAACTGGAGTATCTCCCTTGAAATCAGTGGAAGTATCCCAGCGTTAAACCAGTGTGAGTTCAGAATAGGCACTTGATTTTTCTAATGTCATTGGGATTTTGTCAAACTCCAACATGAAAAGAATAACCCCTCAATTGGAAAGTGTCATTATCTATTTGAGCCATTTATAGGATATGTCACCTTATGCAGCACTGTCCCATCTGACAACCATAACAAGTAGTTTGTACTGCTAGTTGCTTCAGGCTTTCGACATCAGATCCCTGAGAATGCTGTTGGAAGACTGATTCAGCACTATCAAGTAACACTGCTATGCCACTTCAATCCCCAGCCTGACTAGTCTCTGCTGAGACACATTTCCTGAGGAATAAGCCTTCTTGCTAACCCCCACATTCTTTGCTGAATCACTGATGAGTTCACAGTGCACCTGGCTGTAAAACGTCTCTCTTTCCTTTTTGAAAACAATTGTAATGAACTGCAAAGAGCCAAATCTCTATTAGATCATAGATTCCATACACTGAAGAAAGCAAAAAGCCACTTATGATATTATTGCAGCTTTGTCTGCCTTTTTTCTTCAGCTTCCACTTTTTCTTCTGCCTCTTTCTTCCCTCTTCTTCAGGGCTTGTTTCCCTCCAAAAAATGGCGATCTACCTTTTTGTAACTGTTGTTCTTCGAGATGTGTTGCTCATGTCCATTCCATTCTAGGTGCATGCGCGCCCCCGTGCACAGTCGTCAGAGATTTTTGCCTTAGTGGTATCCATAGGGTCAAAAATAGCTCCCCCTTGAGTGCCATGCTCATGTGTTGGTATAATAGGCACTGCCAACCCTACGCCCTCTCAGTTCCTTCTTGCTGGCAACTCCAACAGAGGGGTTGGAGGGTGGATAATGGAATGGACATGAGCAACACATCTCAAAGAACAACAGTTACAAAAGTTAACAGTTTTTTCTTCTTTGAGTGCTTGTTCATGTCAATTCCATTCTAGGTGACTCACAAGCAGTATCCTCGGAGGTGGGCTCAGAGTTCAGTCTAGTGGCTTGCAGCACTGCTCTACCGAAGGCAGCACCATCCCAGGTCTGCTGGGTAAGTGAGTAATGGGACTTGAAAGTGTGGATGGATGACCTGCTGGCCACCCTACAACTGTCCTGGATAGGTACTTGGGCTAGGACAGCTGCCGAGGAGGCTTGCGCCCTGGTTGAATGGGCAGTTACAATCGCCAGAGGTGGCACCTTTGCCTTATCATAGCAGCAGTGAATGCAGGCAGTGATCCAAGAAGAAATTCTTTGAGCAGGCACTGGACGACCTTTCATCCTGTCAGCCACTGCAACAAACAATTATGTCAACTTGCGGAACGGCTTGGTCCTTTCAATGTAGAAGGCTAGCATCCTCCTGATGTCTAGGGAATGCAACTTACACTCCTCCTCCAACTTATGCAGCTTTGGAAAAAAGACAGGTAAGTAAATGTCCTGTCCCATATGAAACTGTGAGACCACCTTGGGCAGGAAAGCCGGATGCAGCTGTAGCTGGACCCTGTCTTTGTAGAAGAATGTATAGGGCGGTTCTAAGGTAAGCACCCTAATCTCAGAGACATGGTGGGCAGGGGGGAGTGTTATCGCAACTAGAAATGCGACCTTCCAGGACAGGAGAAGGAGAGAGCAGGAAGCCAGAGGCTCGAAGGGAGATTCCAAGAGTCATGACAGCACAAGATTCAGGTCCCATGGTGGAACGGGGTCCCTGAAATGTGGGTAGAGGTGCTCAAGGCCCTTGAGTAACCTGGCAGTCACCCTCGAGTGGTGGACGGAAGGCCGAAATAGCAGCCAAGTGGACCTTAATAGATAATAAGGACAGGCCTTGGAGCTTGAGAGGCAGAAGGTAGTCTAGGATCAACTGCAAGCAAGGCCTGCTTGGTCAGAATACCTTTATCTGAGGTCCAACAAGCTAACGGCTTCCATTTGGCAAGTAGGTGGCTGTGGTGGAAGGCTTTCTCCTGCCCATCAGGATCTGCTGGACAGCGGCCAAGCACTCCTGCTCCTCCACATTTAACCATGCAGCAGCCAAGCTGTCAGGTGCAGCGCTGCTAGGTTTGGATGCAGAAGACTGCCAGGGTTTTGGGACAGCAGGTCCGGCCTGAGTGGCAGCTATAACAGAGCGGCCACCAAGAGGTCCAGCAACATGCTGAACCAGTGATGGCACAGCCAAGCTGGAGCTATGAGGATCACCTTTGCCCAATTTTTATGAGGACTCAGTGAATAAGTGGCACTGGAGGAAAGGTGTACAACAGTGCCCCTGACCACGGGAGCAGAAAAGTGTCCAACAGGCAGCATCTGTCGATCCCCCAAAATGAGCAGTAAACATGGCATTTCCTGTTCTGCCTGGACACGAACAGGTCTGCCTGGTGAGTCCCCCACCTCTGGAAGATGAAGCTGACCACTTCCAGATGGAGGGACCACTCGTGGTGAGATGAGAAGGTCCTGCTGAGGTGATCTGCGAAAGCATTCCTAGCCCTGGAGAGGTGTGCGCTATGAGATGGATGCTGTATTATACACAGTAGTTTCAGAGACTAAGAGCTTCCTGGCAAAGGGAAGACAATCTGACTCTGCCCTGCTTGTTGATGTAGAACGTAGCTGTTGCATTGTCCATCAGGACCTGGACCACCCTGCCTTTTATGTGAGGTAGGAAGGCTTAGTAGGCAAGGCGAACTGCTCTGAGCTCCCTGACGTTGATATGTAGGGAGCAATCATGACTTGACCAACGACCTGGCATACTGAAATCGACCAGGTGGGCTCCCCACCCCAGGTCTGACACATCGGAGACGAGGGTCACCAACGGGGACAGAACCACGAAAGGAACCCCTCCAACACCAGTGCAGTACTCTGCTACCAGGTGAGTAATGACAGTACGTGGTCCGGAACCCTGACCACATGGTCCATGCTGTGTCTGTTGGGGACATAGACTGACACCAGCCATGCCTGTGAGGGCCTGAAGTGGAGCTGCGCGTGCCAGATCACATAAGTGCAGGCCACCATGGGTCCCAACAATTGCAGACATGTGTGAGCAGTGGTGAGAGGGTCGGCTTGCATGCACAAGATGAGGTCCACCATGGCTTGGAACTGGGCCTCGGGGAAGAAGGCTCTGGCCTGAGTAGAGTCGAGGACCACTCCAATGAACTCTATGCATTGCATCAGGATTAAGGTAAACTTTTTCTCATTTATTAA
This sequence comes from Chelonia mydas, assembly GCF_015237465.2. Lineage (NCBI taxonomy): Eukaryota > Metazoa > Chordata > Testudines > Cheloniidae > Chelonia > Chelonia mydas. The sequence goes on from NC_057851.1 coordinate 178,663,651, forward strand.
GAGCCCCAGGTTGTGACAGATGGAACAAACTAGATCGAGATGCCACCGCACATGATCCTGGGACTGACCCTTTATTAGCCAGTCGTTGAGGTACAGGTAAATTTGAAAACCCCGGTGCCTCAAGTAAGCGGATACTGGTGCAATGCACTTTGTGAACTCTCTTGGGTCTGACGAGAGACCGAATGGCAATGCCATGAATTGGAAATGGCGCTGGCCCAGCGTAAAATGAAGGAAGCCCCTGTGCTATGGGAAAATAGAAATATGGAGGAATACGCATCCTTCAAGTCGAGGATGACATACCAGTCTCCTGGATCCAGGGAGGGGATGATGGAGGCCAGGGAGACCATGTGAAACTTCAACATTTTGAGAGACTTGTTGAGATGATGCAGATCCAAAATGGATCTGAGGCCCCCTTTTGCTTTCGGGATTAGGAAGTAGCGGGAGTGTCGTAGAATCATAGAATATCAGGGTTGGAAGGGACTTCAGGAGGTCATCTAGTCCAACCCCCTGTTAAAGCAGGACCAATCCCCAACTAAATCATCCCAGCCAGGGCTTTGTCAAGCCTGACCTTAAAAACTTCTAAGGAAGAAGATTCCACACCTCCCTAGCTAACACATTCCAGTGTTTCACCACCCTCCTAGTGAAAAAGTTTTTCCTAATATCCAACCTAAACCTTCCCCACTGCAACTTGAGACCATTGCTCCTCATTCTGCCATCTGCTACCACTGAGAACAAAGAGTAGAACTTCTGCTTTCATGTCTCAAGGGACCTTCTCCACTGCCCCTAGGCGCAGGAGGTTCTCAACCTCTTGGACGAGGAGTTGCTCGTGAGAAGGGTCCCTGAAGAGGGACAAGGAAGGGGGGGTGGGAGGGAGGTTCAGCCACGAACTTCAGGGTGGAGCCTGAGAATATTACTTTGAGCACCCAACGGTCTGAGGTCAGCTGAGACCAATCTGACTGGATGGGGCGGAGGTGGTTGAGGAAAGAGTGAGAGAGTGGATCCTGGGAAGAGACTGGGGCATCCTCCTCTAGCACACCCTCAAAATGACTGCTTCTAGCCTCCTTAGTTTCTGGAAGGGCCAGGCTGAGCAGATGAACAGGAAGACAACAGGTGTTGCCATTTAGACCACTTGTCTCTATCCTTTCTCCTGTAGGTGCCCAGCTGGGGAGTCCCCCCAGGACCTAGACTGTGGAGGTGGAGGAGGCAGAGGGCGTAACAAATTCCTGGCCTGCTAAGAAGTATGAAGGCTTAAGGAGTGGAGGGTGGCATGCGAGTCTTTAAGGCCATGGAGTCTCGCATCTGTGAGCTAGGAGAAGAGCCACGCCGCCTCAGACAGGAGGTCCTGAATTGTGTCTTGTATCACCTGGGATAACCCAGAGGACTGCAACCAGGAACTGCTCCTCATGGCCACCGCGGAGACGACCACCCTGGCCACTAGGTGTATCCCAAGCCATTTAAAGGACCCTTTTTGCCACCACTATGCCCTCATCCACCAAAGCGGCAAACTCCTGGGCTCCTTGAACTTGTTAAGGGAGTCCCACAGGTTAAAATTGTACTTGCCTAACAGGGGCAGGTGGTAGACACCTGAAATTGCAGGCTTGCTGTCAAATAAATCTTCCTGCCAAATAAGAACTGTCTCTTGGCATCTTTGTTTTTCGGCATGCTGCTGACTTGACCCTGCCTGTCCCTTTCATTAACAGCAGACACGACCAGTGACACCCCTTGAGGTTGTGTATACAGATATTCAAACCCTTTTGCCGGGATGTAATATTTCTTTTCCACCACCTTAGAAGTAGGCAGAATCGAAGAGAGGGTCTGCCACAGCAATTTGGCAATCTTAAGGACCCCTGGGTGCATAGGCGCCAACTCTGGGGCTCAGGCACCCACAGAAAAAAAATACTGGGTGCTCAGCACCCAGGAGTCAGGGCTTGAGTATGGAATCTGATGAGTTCTGGGCTGCTAACAACTTCTGCCCTTGGGGCAGGGAGTTTGTTTATAACCAGAGGCAGGGTGATTAAGACAACAAAAGGCTTGTCATTAAATTAAATTAAGGAGCATTAGATGATCCTGAAAGCATTCCCAGGTACTCAAGTTAAAAGATAGGAAACAAAGGACAGGAATAAATGGTCCTTTTTCAGAATGGAGAGAAGTAAATAATGGTGTCCCCCAGGGGCTTGTACTGCTCTGGGACCAGTGCATGTTCAACATATTCATAAATGATCTGCAAAAAGAGTAAACAGTGAGGTGGCAAAGTTTGCAGATGATACAAAATTACTCAAGTTTCAGAGTAACAGCCGTGTTAGTCTGTATTCGCAAAAAGAAAAGGAGTACTTGTAGTCTCTAAGGTGCCACAAGTACTCCTTAAAATTACTCAAGATAGTTAAGTCCAAAACAGACTGAAAAGAATTACAAAGGGGTCTCACAAAACTGGGTGACTTGGCAACAAAATGGCAGATGAAATTCAATGTTAAATGCAAAACAGCTGTCATGGGGGTCACTAATAGGCATCATCCTGTTGCATGATGAGCATGATTTGAAGCCGGGAGAGTGGGCCATGCCCTGCTCCCAGGCGAAGTCCCAGCTGGGACTCTAACTATCAAACTAACCTAATGCTTAACTTAATGGCTAACTAAGTACCTACAAACTATGTACAAAGAAGACAGACAACAGCTGTGAAGAACCACTAATGCTCTTGTGATGCAAGACAAGGCGCTCCAACCAACTGTCATGGGCAGTAAGAAGGAACTGAGAGGGTGTAGGGTCGACAGCACCTAATATACCAATGCATGAGTGTGGCACTCAAGGCGGCACCACAGCCATCCCTACGGATACAGCTAAGGCAAAAATCTCTGATGACTATGCACGTGGGTGCTCACACACCTACTACCTACTACCTACATGAACAAGCACTCAAAGAAGAATACATTCTCTATAAATGTTCACCCTTTTAAGTATTTTTAAAACTTTCCTTTCCTCTTTTCTTTTTCTTTATGACAATTTTTGTTCTTATTTTGCATTTCTCTCTTATCTTTTCTTACTACAGCAAACAGGGGAAGATTAAGAATGAGCTCTCAAAAATGGATACTCTCATAAAAAACCAACCTTCCACACAAACTTCCTCGTGGCTGGATTTTACTAAAACTAGACAAGCCATTTACAACGCACACTTTTCTTCTCTACAAAAGAAAAAGGACACTAAATTTTCTAAACTACTACAGGCTACAAGGGGCCACAGCAATGGTTCCCTCAACCCACCCAGCAATATTGTTAATCTATCCAACTATACTCTCAGCCCAGCAGAAGCTGCTGTCCTATCTCGGGGTCTCTCCTTCTGCCCCTCCACCCCCTCGAACATGATACAGTTCTGTGGTGACCTAGAATCCTATTTTCGACGTCTCCGACTCAAGGAATATTTCCAAAATACCTCTGAACAACATAATGATCCACAGAGGCCTGCCTACCAACATTACAAAAAGAAGGATTCTAGGTGGACTCCTCCTGAAGGTCGAAACAGCAGACTGGACTTCTACATAGAGTGCTTCCGCCGACGTGCACGGGCTGAAATTGTGGAAAAGCAGCATCACTTGCCCCATAACCTCAGCCGTGCAGAACACAATGCCATCCACAGCCTCAAAAACAACTCTGACATCATAATCAAAAAGGCTGACAAAGGAGGTGCTGTTGTCATCATGAATAGGTCGGAATATGAACAAGAGGCTGCTCGGCAGCTCTCCAACACCACTTTCTACAAGCCATTACCCTCTGATCCCACTGAGAGTTACCAAAAGCATCTACAGCATTTGCTCAAGAAACTTCCTGAAAAAGCACAAGATCAAATCCGCACAGACACACCCCTGGAACCCCGACCTGGGATATTCTATCTACTACCCAAGATCCATAAACCTGGAAATCCTGGGCGCCCCATCATCTCAGGCATTGGCACCCTGACAGCAGGATTGTCCGGCTATGTAGACTCACTCCTCAGGCCCTACGCTACCAGCACTCCCAGCTACCTTCGAGACACCACTGACTTCCTGAGGAAACTACAATCCATTGGTGATCTTCCTGATAACACCATCCTGGCCACTATGGATGTAGAAGCCCTCTACACCAACATTCCACACAAAGATGGACTACAAGCCATCAAGAACACTATCCCCGATAATGTCACGGCTAACCTGGTGGCTGAACTTTGTGACTTTGTCCTTACCCATAACTATTTTACATTTGGGGACAATGTATACCTTCAGATCAGCGGCACTGCTATGGGTACCCGCATGGCCCCACAGTATGCCAACATTTTTATGGCTGATTTAGAACAACGCTTCCTCAGCTCTCGTCCCCTAACGCCCCTACTTTACTTGCGCTATATTGATGACATCTTCATCATCTGGACCCATGGAAAAGAAGCCCTTGAGGAATTCCACCATGATTTCAACAATTTCCATCCCACCATCAACCTCAGCCTGGTCCAGTCCACACAAGAGATCCACTTCCTGGACACTACAGTGCTAATAAACGATGGTCACATCAACACCACCCTATACCGGAAACCTACTGACCGCTATTCCTACCTACATGCCTCCAGCTTTCACCCTGACCACACCACACGATCCATCGTCTACAGCCAAGCTCTGCGATACAACCGCATTTGCTCCAACCCCTCAGACAGAGACAAACACCTACAAGATCTCTATCAAGCATTCTTACAACTACAATACCCACCTGCGGAAGTGAAGAAACAGATTGATAGAGCCAGAAGAGTTCCCAGAAGTCACCTACTACAGGACAGGCCTAACAAAGAAAATAACAGAACGCCACTAGCCGTCACCTTCAGCCCCCAACTAAAACCCCTCCAACGCATTATTAAGGATCTACAACCTATCCTGAAGGATGACCCAACACTCTCACAAATCTTGGGAGAAAGGCCAGTCCTTGCCTACAGACAGCCCCCCAACCTGAAGCGAATACTCACCAACAACCACATACCACACAACAGAACCACTAGCCCAGGAACCTATCCTTGCAACAAAGCCCGTTGCCAACTGTGCCCACATATCTATTCAGGGGACACCATCACAGGGCCTAACAACATCAGCCACACTATCAGAGGCTCGTTCACCTGCACATCCACCAATGTGATATATGCCATCATGTGCCAGCAATGCCCCTCTGCCATGTACATTGGTCAAACTGGACAGTCTCTACGTAAAAGAATAAATGGACACAAATCAGATGTCAAGAATTATAACATTCATAAACCAGTCGGAGAACACTTCAATCTCTCTGGTCACGCAATCACAGACATGAGGGTCGCTATCTTAAAGCAAAAAAACTTCAAATCCAGACTCCAGCGAGAAACTGCTGAATTGGAATTCATTTGCAAATTGGATACTATTAATTTGGGCTTGAATAGAGACTGGGAGTGGCTAAGTCATTATGCAAGGTAGCCTGTCTCCCCTTGTTTTTTTCCTGCAAAACCCCCCCCAAGATGTTCTGGTTAAACTTGGATTATTGCTGTGCACATTGTAAGATGAGCTGTTGCCAGCAGGAGAATGAGTTTGTGTGTGTGGTTTTTGGAAAGGGGGGGGTATTGTGGGGGGGGGGGGGTGAGAAAACCTGGATTAGTGCTGGAGGTGACCCACCTTGATTATCATGCACATTATAAAGAGGGGTTTCAAAGGGGGATGGGCTGTTGCCAGCAGGAGAGTGAGTTTGTATGTGTGTGTGGGGGGGGGGGGGAAGGGTGAGAAAACCTGGATTTGTGCTGGAAATGGCTCTACTTGATGATCACTTTAGATAAGCTGTTGCCAGCGGGGGAGTGGGGTGGGAGGAAGTTTTGTTTCATGGTCTCTGTGTGTATATAATGTCTTCTGCAGTTTCCACGATATGCTATGCATCTGATGAAGTGAGCTGTAGCTCACGAAAGCTCATGCTCAAATAAACTGGTTAGTCTCTAAGGTGCCACAAGTACTCCTTTTCTTTTTACTTATAGGGAGTGCACTCCCTCTCATCCTTTCCCTATTCTTTCCCTCCTTCCATCCCCATTTTCCTCCCCCTTCCCTTTCTTCCCTCCATATTATCCATCATCTTTGTCTTCATCCCTTCCATCCATTCCCTTCCCTTGGTTCTTTGTCTGCCCACATTACCTCAGGCAACTCCCTTCCTCTCTGTCCCCTGTGCCACTAGTTGTGCTACCACCAAGTTCCCTTTCCCTTTCCTTTGTCACCAATTTCCCCCCCCCCCCAGATCCCTTGTTCCCTCAGTTCTTTTTCCCTTTCCCCAAGTTCTGTCTTCCCATTTCTTTGCCAAGCTTTCTTTCTTAAATTCTGTTTCCTCGACTCCCCAGTTGATCCATGTACTTACTCTCCAGTTGTTAGGTACAGTGAGGAGGAAGGAACAGGGAGCTATAGGAGAGCTATGCTGTGCTCTCTCCCCTCTGTAAAGTAGCCCTGCAGTCTTGGGCTGATCCAAAGCCATGTGACTCAATGGAAGCTTTCCCAATGACTTCAGTGGCTTTGGATCAGGCCCCAGATGGGTTGTTTGCAGGAGGTGCTCAGACACTTGTAGGATTCGGTCCAGTGGGAGATGGTAACAGTCTCAAATTTGGTTAAAACATAGAACTAGTTACAGATGTTAAATAAGAGATATATACTTTCTTCCAGTGTTTGTGGTGTGCTTGCTGCTTGATTGAAATATACCATGTGGTCTGTTTGTTTGGGGTACTGTGTGCTGAGCCTATCAGTCTACTAGGCAAGGCTGAGAGCTTCTTAACCAGATTTTGATCCTCAGCCCTTTAGCACCCATCAACCCTTAACCAGGGGGTGGGGCTACTAAGGAAGACCCCAGGGCTTTAAAAAGCTTGCTCCTAAGCAACCAGAGGAGCTAGCAACCAGGAGCTGCTAACAGGGGAGTTTTGTGAGGGAGTTTAGAGAGGGAGTGTGTGTGTGTGTGGCGGGGGGGGGGGCTGGATAACTTAACGTTCTTTAAACTTCTTTAAATTTAAGGCCAGAAACATCCCTGATCATAGAATCATAGAAGATGAGGGTTGAAAGCGACCTCAGGAGCTCATCTAGTCCAACCCCCTGCTCAAAGCAGGACCAAAAAAAAAAGAAAAGCATCAACAAAGGAATGAGCTGCAGGAGTAAAAAGAGAATGCTGGCAGAAGTCCAGCAACAAGTGGGGGCCATCCAGTTTATTGCACCCAATGCAGCATGTATGATTACCTGCCCTATGGGCAGGTGGCATATGTGTGCATTCAGTGCAAGGAGCGCCTGGTTCTCAGAGACCGTGTATGGACTTTGGAGACCAGTGTGGCTGAACTGTAGAAGCTAAAGGAGACAGAAAGGTACATAGATGAGACTTTCTGGGACACAGTAGAATGGTCCCACCCCTAGTCTGACAGCCACTGTGCAGTTGAAGGGGATGAAAGTCTCAGAGAAGGAGAACATCCAACTGGGGCACAAAGAAACAATCCCATAGTTCAGACCCTCCTTCCAGATGATGTCGTGGTATCCTCTCGCACTGAGGATACCTCTCCGGGGGAGGGAACTCCAGTTATTAGGAAGAGACAGGTAATAGTTATGCGGGATCTGATCATTAGAAACATAGATAGCTGAGTTTGTGATGACTGGGAGAACCACATGGTGACTTGCTTGCCTGGGGCGAAGGTTGCGGATCTCTCAAGACATCTGGATAGACTTATGTGCAGTGCTGGGGAGGAGTTGGTACCTGTGATACATGTAAGTGCCAATGACATAGGGAAGAATAGGAGAGAGGTCATGGAGGCCAAATTTAGGCTGCTAGGAAAGAGATTGAAGTCCAGGACCTCCATGGTAGCATTCTCTGAAATGCTTCCAGTTCCATACGCAGGGCCAGTTAGACAGGCAGAACTGCGGGATCTCAATGCGTGGATGAGATGATGTTGCAGGGAGGAGGGGTTTAGATTTGTTAGGAACTGGGGTGACTTTTGGGAAAGGGGGAGCCTATACAGGAAGGATGGGCTCCACCTAAACCAAAATAGAACCGGGTTGCCGGCACTTAAAATTAAAAAGGGAATAGAGCAGTTTTTAAACTAGGGGCTGAGAGAAAGCCAAAAGGTGTGGAGGAGCACGTGGTTCAGACAGAGACATCCCTTAAGGGAGGATCTATTAATGGAGATTCTCTATGTCTAGGAAGGAGGAGAGGATGGAAGATGATAAAATAAGGGTAGGATCTGATGAGAAACAGTCAAATGAAAAAGAGTCCCATTCAATTACATCATGTAATGGCAGACAGCTAAAAAGTGACAAGTTTTTAAAGTGGTTATATATAAATGCTAGAAGTTTATATAATAAGATGGGTGAACTAGAGTGCCTTGTATTAAATGAGAATATTGATATAATAGGCATCCAAGAAACTTGGTGGAATGAGGATAATCAATGGGACACAGTCATACCAAGGTACAAAATATATCGAAAGGACAGAATAGGATGTGCTGGTGGGGGAGTGACCCTATATGTGAAAGAAAGCATAGAATCAAATGAAGTAAACATCTTAAATGAACTAAACTGTACCATAGAATCTCTATGGATAGTAATTCCATGCTCTAATAATAAGAATATAGCAGTAGGGATATATTACTGACCATCTGACCAGGGAGATTAGAGAGGCTATAAATATAAAAAACTCAATAATAATGAGGGATTTTAACTATCCCCATATTGACTGGGTACATGTCACCTCAGGATTGGATGCAGAGATGAAGTTTCTTGACACCTTAAATGACTGCTTCTTGGAGCAGCTAGTCCTGGAACCCACAAGAGGAGAGGAAATTCTTGATTTAGGGGAGCACAGGATCTGGTCCAAGAGACATATATAGCTGGACAGCTTGGTAATAGTGACCACAATATAATTAAATTTAACATCCCTGTGGCAGGGAAAACACCACAGCTGCCCAACACTGTAGCATTTAATTTCAGAAAGGGGGACTACACAAAAATTAGGAAGTTAGTTAAACAGAAATTAAAAGGTATAGTGCCAAAAGTGAAATTCCTGCAAGCTGCATGGAAATCTTTTTCAGAAAACATAATAGAGGCTCAACTTAAATATATACCCCAAATTAAAAAACATAGTAAGAGAACCAAAAAGTGCCACCATGGCTAAACAACAAAGTAAAAGAAGCAATGAGAGACAAAAAGGCATCCTTTAAAAAGTGGAAGTTAAATCCTAGTGAGGAATATAGAAAGGATCATAAACTCTGGCAAATGAAGTGTAAATATATAATTAGGAAGGCCAAAAAAGAATTTGAAGAGTAGCTAGCCAAAGACTCAAAAAGTGACAGCAATTTTTTAAAAGTACATCAGAAGCAGGAAGCCTGCTAAACAACCAGTGGGGCCACTGGACGATAGAGATTCTAAAGGAGCACTCAAGGATGATAAGGCTATTGAGGAGAAACTAAATGAATTCTTTGCATTGGTCTTCACGGCTGAGGATGTGAGGGAGATTCCCAAACTGGAGTCATTCTTTTTAGGTGACAAATCTGAGGAACTGACCCAGATTCAGGTGTCATTAGAGGAGGTTTTGGAACAAATTGATAAACTAAACAGTAATAAGTCACCGAGACCAGATGGTATTCACCCAACAGTTCTGAAGGCACTCAAATGTGAAATTGCAGAACTACTAACTGTAGTTTGTAAACTCTCATTTAAATCAGCTTCTGTAGGACTGGAGGATAGCTAATGTGACACCAATTTTTTTCAAAAAAAGAACAAGGAGTACTTGTGGCACCTTAGAGACTAACAAATTTATTTGGGCATATGCTTTCGTGGGCTAAACCCACTTCATCAGATGCATGCAGTGGAAAAAAATGGGGGTTGCCATACCAACTCTAACAAGAGTAATCAACTAAGGTGGGCTATTATCAGCAGGAGAAAAAAACTTTTGTAGTTATAATCAGGATAATCAAACTGTTTGAAATGGGCCATCCTGATTATCACTACAAAAATTTTTTTCTCCTGCTGATAACAGCCCACCTTAATTGACTACTTTTGTTAGAGTTGGTATGGCAACCCCCATTTTTTCATGTTCTCTCTCTCTCTCTCTCTCTCCCCATCTATCTATATATATCTTCCTACTGTATTTTCCACTGGATGCATCTGATGAAGTGGGTTTAACACATGAAAGCTTATGCCCAAATAAATGTATTAGTCTCTAAGATGCCACAAGTACTCCTTGTTCTTTTTACTGATACAGACTAACACGGCTACCACTCTGAAACCAATTTTTTAAAAGGGCTCCAGAAGTGATCCCGGCAATTACAGGCCTGACTTCAGTATTGGCCAGACTGGTAAAAACTACAGAAAAGAACAAACACATAGATTAACATAATTTGTTGGTGGAAGAGTCAACACAGTTTTTGTAAAGGGAAATCATGCCTCACCAATCTACTAGAATTCTTTCAGGGGGTCAACAAGCATGTGGACAAGGGGGATCCAGTGGATATAGTGTACTTAGAATTTCAGGAAACCTTTGACAAAGTCCCTCATCAAAGACTCTTAAACAAAGTAAGCTGTCATGGGATAAGAGGGAAGGTCCTCTTATAGATTGGTAACTGGTTAAAAGATAGGAAGCAAAGGGTAGGAATAAATGGTCAGTTCTCTCAGAATGGAGAGATAAATAGTGGTGTCCCCCAGAGGTCTGTACTGAAACCAGTCCTATTCAACATATTCATAAATGATCTGGAAAAAGGGGTAAACAGTGAGGTGGCAAAATTTGCAGATGATACAAAACTACTCAAGACCCAAGCAGACTGCGAAGGGCTACAAAAGGATCTCACAAAACTGGATGACTGGGGAACAAAATGGCAGATGAAATTCAATGTTGATAAATGCAAAGTAATGCACATTGGAAAACATAATCCCAGCTATACATATAAAATGATAGAGTCTAAATTAGCTGTTACCACTCAAGAAAGATCTTGGAGTCATTATGGATAGTTCTCTGAAAACATCCACTCAATGTACAGTGGCAGTCAAAAAAGCAAACAGAATGTTGGGAATCATTAAGGAAAGGATAGATAATAAGACAGAAAATATCATATTTCCTCTATATAAATCCATGGTAAGCCCACATCTTGAATACTGTTTGCAGATATGGTCACCCCATCTCAAAAAAGATATATTGGAATTGGAAAAGGTTCAGAAAAGGGCAACAAAAATTATTAGGAGTATGTATGTATGTATGTATAAGACTTGGACTTTTCAGGTTGGAAAAGAGACGATTTGAGGGGAGAATATGACAGAGGTCTATAAAATCATGACTGCTGTGGAGAAAGTAAATAAGGAAGTGTTATTTACTTCTCATAACACAAGAACTAGGGATCACCAAATGAAATTAATAGGCAGCAGGTTTAAAACAAACAAAAGGAAGTATTTTTTCACACAGCACATATTCAACCTGTGGAACTCCTTGCCAGAGGATGTTGTGAAGGCCAAGACTATAACAGGGTTCAAAAAAGAACTAGGTAAGTTCATGGAGGATAGCTTCATCAATGGCTATTAGCCAGGATGGGCAGGGATGGTGTCCTTAGCCTCTGTTTGCCAGAAGCTGGGAATGGGCGACAGGGGATGGATCACTTGATGATTACCTGTTCTGTTCATTCCCTCTGGGGCACCTGGCATTGGCCACTGTTGGAAGACAGGATACTGGGCTAGATGGACCTTTGGTCTGACCCAGTATGGCCGTTCTTATGTTCTAATATTTAGGATTTTAAAAAATTACTTTATGAATTTCATTTTTCAAACAATAACAAAACAGCAATCTGATTTAGGTAAATAACAAATTAGCCCACAGGTGATGTTATTACATGTTGGAAAAGTGTACCCAAAAAAACCCATCCCACCCTTTCTCACTTTCCTCAAACATCATCAATATTTTCTTTAAATTTCCCAATTTGCCTAGTTCATTTTCCATTGGCCTTGCCCATTTCCAACTGCCTGATCCATCTGGCCCCGTCAGCTTGTTGATTTTATCTGCTACTTTAAATCTGAAAGATTTCCATATTCCAATATTCCATATTCAGGGCAGCAAACAATCTAACAGCACTCAGCTCTTAATCAGATTTCATAATGGATGTTACTGGCATTCATAATTCTACAATTAGCAACCCCCGCAGCTGTAACCCAGTAAGGAACACATATTAATAAAAGATCACTAACAAGAATCTATTTGATGCAAACAACTTAAAATGTAATTTTCCTACCGATACCAAGGCCATGGAAAATTGAAAACGCTGTTTGTTCCTATTTCTCCCATTACATTTTTTTTACAAACTTACAATTAAACAGAGAAGTCCCTACAAAGCAATTAGTACCAAGAAAACTATAAATTAGAAAACTATAATAAGTTTAGCCCATCACTTACTATCTAGCTATCAAATAGCATGCACTGAACTGTATACACACAATGACATAATAGAATAAAGCCCCACTTCTGCAACTGGATCGAGGTGGGTGGATCACTGCACCCACATGGAGCCCTATGGACTTCAAGGAGTCTCTGATGACTTTGAATCTGGTTTTTGGACTGAATTGGCTGACTATGCCAGTTTACAGATACATGACAGAATTATCCCAAACCAGGATCAGTTCCTTACTCTTACTTCTGTCTTATTGTTAGGGTTCTCAGGTGTATATTTTGTATCAAATTGTCTGTCTTAAAACACTTAAAATTCATCCTCTTCCATGACAAAGCATTCTACGAATCCATCTTTATTCATTCTTTATTTAAGAAGTGTGTGGGTTTCCTTTTTCACTACTAAGAGAGGTTGACAATGAACATACACACTGTTTTGCACAGACAGCTTATTTTTTTTCAGCTTATAATGATGGTGAATGTCAGTTTGCTCTCAAACCATACAGCACCCCGTTAGCTTTTGAGACAAAAACCACCATCTGTCATAGAATTATAAAGATAAAAACTGGAGTATTGTAGGGCAACAAGTGCTGACTTCAGATTAAATGTCATGCACTATAAGCGAAAAGGGCTACAATGTGTCCACTTTCAAGAAAGAATGATTTACAGCAAAGCAATTTTTTTAACCCGGTGGGATAGGATTGAGTGTGGGAGGAACATGAAATCAGAAAAAAAAATTTTAAACTGGTCAGAACAGAAAGTGAAAAAACACTCAGCCCTGGTCTACACTATGAGTTTAGGTCAAATTTAGTAGCGTTAGATTGATTTAACCCTGCACCCGTCCACACAATGAAGCCACTTTTGTCAGCTTAATGGGCTCTTAAAATCGATTTCTGTACTCCTCCCCAACGAGGGGATTAGCGCTGAAATCGACATTGCTGGGTCGAATTTGGGTTAGTGTGGACGTATTTCGACGGTATTGGCCTCTGGGAGCCATTTCACAGTGCTCCATTGTGACCACTTTGGACAGCACTCTCAACTCAGATGCACTGGCCAGGTACACACAAAAAGTCCCGCAAACTTTTGAATTTCATTTCCTGTTTGACCACCATGGCGTGACCATGCAGAGCTCATCAGCAGAGATGACCATGGAGTCCCAGAATCACAAAAGAGCTCCAGCATGGACCGAACGGGAGGTATTGGATCTGATCACTGTATGGGGAGATGAATCCATGCTATCCGAACTCCATTCCAAAAGACGAAATGCCAAAATATTTGAAAAAATCTCCAAGGGCATGAAGGACAGAGGCTATCACAGGGACCCGCAGCAGTGCCATATGAAAATTAAGGAGCTCAGGCAAGCCTACCAAAAACCCAAGAGGCAAATGCCCGCTCAGGGTCAGAGCCCCAGACGTGCCACTTCTATGATGAACTGCATGCAATTCTAGGGGGTGCCCCTATAAATACCCCACACCTGTATGTGGACTCCTGCAAGGGAGTCTCATGCAACAGGGATGAGAATTTGGGGGATGAGGAAGATGATGATGAGGGGGAGGTTGAAGATAGCGCACACCAGGCAAGCAGAGAAACTGTTCTCCTCGACAGCCAGGAACTGTTTATCACCCTGGAGACAATACCCTCCCAACCCTCCTAACCTGGGCTCCTGGACCTTGAAGGCAGAGAAGGCAGCTCTGGTGACTGTACCTTTGTAAATATGATACATGGTTTAAAAGCAAGCATGTTTAATGATTAATTTGCCCTGAAGACTTGGGATGCATTTGCGGCCAGTACAGCTACTGGAAAAGTCTGTTAACTTGTCTGGGGATGGGGGGGAAATCCTCCAGGGACATCTCAATGAAGCTGTCCTGGAGGTACTCCCAAATCCTTTGCAAAAGGTTTCTGGGGAGGGAAGCCTTATTGGGTCCTCCATGGTAGGACACTTTACCACAGCAGGCCAGTAGTACATAGTCTGGAATCATTGCATAAGAAAGCATGGCAGCGTGTGGTCCCGGTGTTTGCTGGCATTCAAGCAACATCCGTTCTTTATCTCTCTGTGTTATCCTCAGGAGAGTGATATCATTCATGGTCACCTGGTTGAAATAGGGGAATTTTATTAAGGGGACATCAGAGGTGGCCGTTCCTGCTGAGCTGTTTGCCTGTGGCTGAAAAGAAATCATCCCCTCTGTCAGCCACATGGTGGAGGGAGGGGTGAAGTGATCATCCCAGAGAATTGGCGGGGGGGGGGGGTGGTTAGTTGGGTTTGTGCTGCATGTTAACTCGAAAACATCAGATCCTCCTTTTAAATGGCCAATGTGTCTTTTTCAATTTTAATCTCCCTTTTTTCCTCCCACAGCTGCAAATGTTTCAGTGCTGAGACTAGCATCTCCATCCCAGAGGCTAGCGCAGATAAGAAGGCGAAAAAAATGCACTCGCGATGAAATGGTCTCTGAGCTCATGCAGTCAACCCAAACTGAAAGAGCCCAGCAGAATAAGTGGAGGCAGACAGTGGCAGAGTCCAGGAAAGCACAAAATGAACATGAGGACAGGAGGGATGCACTAGAGGATAGCTGGCTGGAGCAACAGGAGAGGTGGCGGGATCAAGAGGAAAGGTGGCGGCAGCATGATGAAAGGAGGCAGGATGCAATGCTGAGGCTACTTGAGATCAAACTGATATGCTCCGGCGTATGGTTGAGGTGCAGGAAAGGCACAGACCGCCACTGCAGCCCCTGTGTAACCAACCGCCCTCCTCCCCAAGTTCCATAGCTTCCTCACCCAGACGCCCAAAAATGGGGGTGGCCTCCGGGCACCCAACCACTACACCCCAGAGGACTGCCCAAGCAAAAGAAGGCTGGCATTCAATAAGTTTTGAAGTGCAGTGTGGCCTTGTCCTTTCCTCCTCCCCTCATTCACCACCCCACCCGGTGCTTCCCTCCTCCCCCATCCCTCTCGGGATACCTTGGCAGTTATCCCCCTATTTGTGTGACGAATTAATAAAGAATGCATGAATTTGAAACAACCATAGCTTTATTGCCTCTGCAAACGGTGATCAAAGGTGGGAGGGTAGGGCGGTTGGCTTATAAGGAAGTAGAGTGAACCAAGGGGGCGGGTTTTCATCAAGCAGAAACAAACCGAACTGTCACACAGTAGCCTGGTCAGCCATGAAACCGGTTTATAAAGCTTCTCTGATGCACAGCACGCCCTGCTGTGCTCTTCTAACCGCCCTGGTGTCTGGCTGCACATAATTGGTGGCCAGGCGATTTGCCTCAACTTCCCACCCCAACATAAACGTCTCCCCCTTACGCTCACAGATATTGTGGAGCACACAGCAAGCAGTAATAACAATGGGAATATTGGTTTCGCTGAGGTCTAACCGAGTGAGTAAACTGTGCCGGCGCACTTTTAAATGTCCAAATGCACATTCTACCACCATTCTGCACTTGCTCAGCCTGTAGTTGAACAGCTCCTGACTACTGTCCAGGGTGCCTGTGTATGGCTTCATGAGCCATGGCATTAAAGGGTAGGCTGGGTCCCCAAGGATAACTATAGGCATTTCAACATCCCCAACGTTATTTTCTGGTCTGGAAAGTAAGTCCCTTGCTGCAGCCGTTCCCACAGACCAGAGTTCCTAAAGATGCGAGCATCATGTACCTTTCCCGGCCATCCCACGTTGATGTTGGTGAAATGCCCCTTGTGATCCACCAGTGCTTGCAGTACCATTGAAAAGTACCCCTTTCGGTTTATGTACTGGCTGCCTTGGTGGTCCGGTCCCAAGATAGGGATATGCGTTCCATCTATTGCCCCACCACAGTTAGGGAATCCCACTGCAGCAAAGCCATCCACTATGACCTTCACATTTCCCAGAGTCACTACTCTTGATAGCAGCAGCTCAGTGATTGCGTTGGCTACTTGGATCACAGCAACCCCCACAGTAGATTTGCCCACTCCAAATTGATTCCAGTAGCTGTCTGGTGTTGCAAGCTTCCAGAGGGCTATGACCACTCACTTGTGAACTGTGAAGGCTGCTCTCATCTTGGTATTCTTGCACTTCAGGGCAGGGGAAAGCAAGTCACAAAGTTCCATGAAAGTGCCCTTATGCATGCGAAAGTTTCACAGCCACTGGGAATCATCCCAGACCTGCAACACTTTGTGATCCCACCAATCTGTGCTTGTTTCCCAGGCCCAGAATTGGCGTTCCATGGCATGAGCCTGCCCCATTGCCACCAGGATAGCCAAATTGCCGGGACCCATGTTTTGAGAGAAGTCTATGTCCATGTCCTCATCACTCTCGTCACCACGCTGCCATCGCCTGCTCTCCTGCTTTTGCAGGTTCTGGTTCTGCATATACTGCATTATAATGTGCGAGGTGTTTACAATGCTCATAACTGTCGTGGTGATCTGAGCGGGCTCCATGCTTGCCATGGTATGGCGTCTGCAGGACAGCAGAGTTGCAGCGGAAGCGGTTGTTGGATGACCAGTTTTGCAGACCTACTGCACTGACTGCTGCCAGGACACAACAGCTGAGCGGGCTGCACACTTGCCGTGGTATGGCGAGACACGAGCAGCTGAGCAGAGTTGCAGTGGAAGCGGCCCTCCGAGACCACCAGGAGAGCAGGAGAGCAGAGTGCCAACAGAAGCGGTGGATGATGACAGTCATATAGAGGACCTGTGAGGTGGATTCATAGCATCAGGAGAGCAGGAGAGCAGAGTGGCAGCGGAAGTGGTGGATGATGACAACGGTTAGCAGTCCTACTGCACCGTCTGCTGAAAGCAGTATGGCGCCCGCACAGAAAAAAGGCGCGAAATGATTGTCTGCCATTGCTTTCATGGAGGGAGGGGTGACTGACAACATGTACCCAAAACCACCCGCGACAATGTTTTTGCCCCATCAGGCATTAGGAGCTTACCCCAGAATTCCAATGGGCGGCGGAGAGTGCGGGAACTGTGGGATAGCTACCCACAGTGCAATGCTCCGAAAGTTGATGCTAGCACTCCACCGACTTAATGCGCTTAGTACATTAGTGTGGGGGGACACACAATCGACTGTATAAAATCGCTTTCTAAAAAATCGACTTCTATAAATTCAACCTAATTTTGTAGTGTAGACATACCCTTAGAGAAAGGTGCTGATGCTCTATGCTCCAGTTCTAGTCTTAAGGGCAGCTGACAAGGGGAAAATAATCCAGAGATATCCGGTGAATATAGATTTAAGACAGAGGGGGGGAAAAAGAGAGAGAGTGATGTTTCAAGAACTTCAGGAGAGACCAGATCCTGTCAGCAGAAAGAGGCTGAGTGGCCTACCCTAGAGGAATGGAAATGCATGACAAATATCCCCAGAAACTGCCAGAGATTGAGGAATTTAACCAAGAGAATGAAAAGGAAATTCACAGGAAGAGGAAATGGGAATTCAGAGCAAACACTGGGCAAATTGGCTGATGGAGACAGTAAAAGTGATAATTTTATACTGTATGGGGAAAAGTCTGTTAATATTTACATTGTGCAGTTCCAGTGAAATCACTGGGGTTTCATAGGTATAATTATGAGAGAAACTTGCCCCAACATGGAATAAAATGAGTTTTGGTATAATAATGTTTCACTCTCATAACAATTATCATAGACAATAAGGACAGAGAACTGGAGTAATGGGAGCAAGTGTGTATTTATTTTTAAATGGGTATATTAATTAAAATATTAAGGGCCAAATTCTGCTCTCAGATATACAGGTATAACTGTTACTAAGTCAGGTGGGAGTTGCATGTGTGTATCTAAGTTTGTCCCTTAGAAGATATACTGAATTCACCCATTTTATATGAAGTAAACTTAGGGACTAAAAATCATTTGTAATTGATTTTGCTAGATAGTCCCATTTGAGGGTCTAAAAATGGAAACTCTTTTATTGACAGAGCACAAACCAAAAGAAAAAAAATCCCAATATTTCCAAAGAAGATGAAGTCTCTTATCCTACACACAGAGTTGAGTATTTTGTTACATTGGATGGACACCGACCATAACTAGTATACTCACTTAGCATATGCATTTACCACTGTCCTCTCCTGGATGGAACATAACATCTGTTTTAAGTGTGTGATTTCTAGTGACTGCATCATACAAAGCATATAAGCGCTACTGCTTTTAGTTCCATCAGTCTATCTTATATATGCATATGACCACCATTATCATAGAATGTGAGTGCCTCACAGTCCACAGTTATCCCCATTTTTTGAGAAACCGTGAGGCTAAATGACTTACCCAAGGTCACACTGGAAGTCTGTGGCAGAACAGGGACATGAACCCTTGCTTCCCAAGTCTTAGGCTAGTTCCCCCAGCCACTGAACCATCCTTCCTCTCCTCAAATATGACTTGTAGAGGTCAAAAAATCCTGTGTTCTATCACCAGTAATGGAACTCCTCTGGTGTCTCCATTGGCAAGTATATAATCACAGAAGATTCGGGTTGGAAGAGACCTCAGGAGGTCATCTAGTCCAGCCCCCTGCTTAAAGAGGAGCAACACCAACTAAATCATCACAGCCAGGGCTTTGTCAAGCTAGGCCTTAAAAACCTCTAAGGATGGAAATTCCATCACCTCCCTAGGTAACCCATTCCTGTGCTTCACCACCCTCCTAGTGAAATAGTTTTTCCTAATATCCAACCAAGACCTCCCCCACTGCAACTTGAGACCGTTGCTCCTTGTTCTGTCATCTGCCACCCTTGAGAACAGCCTAGCTCCATCCTCTTTGGAACCCCCCTTCAGGCAATTGAAGGCTGGTATCAAATCCCCCCTCACTCTTCTCTTCTGCAGATTAAATAAGACCAGTCCCCTCAGCCTCTCCTCATAAGTCATGTGCCCCAGCCCTCTAATCATTTTTGTTGCCCTCCGCTGGACTCTCTACAATTTGTCCACATCCCTTCTGTACTGGGGGCCCAAAACTGGACACACCAGTGCCGAACAGAGAGGAATAGTCACTTAGAATCACAGAATCATAGAATCATAGAATATCAGGTTTGGAAGGGACTTCAGGAGGTCATCTAGTCCAACCCCATGCTCAAAGCAGGACCAATCCCCAACTAAATCATCCCAGCCAGGGCTTTGTCAAGCCTGACCTTAAAAACTTCAAGAGAAGGAGATTCCATCACCTCCCTCGGTAACGCATTCCAGTGTTTCACCACCCTCCGAGTGAAAAAGTTTTTCCTAATATCCAACCTAAACCTCCCGCACTGCAAGTTGAGACCATTACTCCTTGTTCTGTCATCTGCTACAACTGAGAACAGTCTAGATCCATCCCCTTTGGAACCCCCTTTCAGGTAGTTGAAAGCAGCTATCAAATCCCCCCTCATTCTTCTCTTCCACAGACTAAACAATCCCAGTTCCCTCAACCTCTCCTCATAAGTCATGTGTTCCAGTCCCCTAATCATTTTTGTTGCCCTCCGCTGGACTCTTTCCAATTTTTCCACATCCTTCTTGTAGTGTGGGGCCCAAAACTGGACAGTACTCCAGATGAGGCCTCACCAATGTCGAATAGAGGGGAACGATCACGTCCCTCGATCTGCTGGCAATGCCCCTACATATACATCCCAAAATGCCATTGGCCTTCTTGGCAACAAGGCACACTATTGACTCATAACCAGCTTCTCGTCCACTGTAACCCCTAGGTCCTTTTCTGCAGAACTGCTGCCAAGCCATTCGGTCCCTAGTCTGTAGTGGTGCATGGGATTCTTCTGTCCTAAGTGCAGGACTCTGCACTTGTCCTTGTTGAACCTCATCAGATTTCTTTTGGCCCAATCCTCTAATTTCTCTAGGGCCCTCTGTATCCTATCCCTACCCTCCACCGTATCTACCTCTCCTCCCAGTTTAGTGTCATCTGCAAACTTGCTGAGAGTGCAATCCACACCATCCTCCAGATCATGTATGAAGATATTTAACAAAACCGGCCCGAGGACCGCCCCTTGGGGCACTCCACTTGATACCGGCTGCCAACTGGACATGGAGCCATTGATCACTACCCGTTGAGCCCAAGGATCTAGCCAACTTTCTATCCACTTTATAGTCCATTTATCCAGCCCATACTTCTTTACCTTGCTGGCAAGAATACTGTTGGAGTCTGTGTCAAAAACTTTGCTAAAGTCAAGGAACAACACGTCCACCGCTTTCCCCTCATCCACAGAGCCAGTTATCTCATCATAGAAGGCAATTAGATTAGTTAGGCTTCATTTGCCCTTGGTGAATCCATGCTGACTGTTCCTGATCACTTTCCTCTCTTCTAAGTGCTTCAGAATTGATTCCTTGAGGACCTGCTCCATGATTTTTCCAGGAATTGAGGTGAGGCTGACTGGCCTGTAGTTCCCAGGATCCTCCTTCTTCCCTTTTTTAAAGATGGGCACTACATTAGCCTTTTTCCAGTCATCCTTAGACTTCCCCGGATCGCCATGAGTTTTCAAAGATAATGGCCAATGGCTCTGCAATCACAGCCGCCAACTCCTTTACCACTCTTGGATGCAGCGCATCCGGCCCCATGGACTTGTGCTTGTCCAGCTTTTCTAAATAGTCCTGAACCACTTCTTTCTCCACAGAGGGCTGGTCACCTCCTCCCCATGCTGTGCTGCCCAGTGCAGTAGTCTGGGAGCTGATCTTGTTTGTGAAGACAGAGGCAAAAAAAGCATTGAGTACATTAAGCTTTTTCCACATCCTCTGTCACTAGGTTGCCTCCCTCATTCAGTAAGGGGTCCACACTTTCCTTGGCTTTCTTCTTGTTGCTAACATACCTGAAGAAACCCTTCTTGTTACTCTTAACATCTCTTGCTAGCTGCAACTCCAGGTGTGATTTGGCCTTCCTGATTTCACTCCGGCATGTCTGAGCAATATTTTTATACTCTTCCCCGGTCATTTGTCCAATCTTGCACTTCTTGTAAGCGTCTTTTTTGTGTTTAAGATCAGCAAGGATTTTACTGTTAAGCCAAGCTGGTCGCCTGCCATATTTACTATTCTTTCTACACATCAGGATGGTTTGTCCCTGTAACCTCAATAAGGATTCTTTAAAATACAGCCAGCTCTCCTGGACTCCTTTCCCCCTCATATTATTCTCCCAGGGGATCCTACACATCAGTTCCCTGAGGGAGTCGAAGTCTGCTTTTCTGAAGTCCAAGGTCCGTATTCTGCTGCTCTCCTTTCTTCCCTGTGTCAGGATCCTGAACTCGACCATCTCATGGTCACTGCCTCCCAGGTTCCCATCCACTTTTGCTTCCCCTACTAATTCTTCCCGGTTTGTGAGCAGCAGGTCAAGAAGAGCTCTGCCCCTAGTTGGCTCCTCCAGCACTTGCACCAGGAAATTGTCCCCTACACTTTCCAAAAACTTCCTGGATTGTCTGTGCACCGCTGTATCGCTCTCCCAGCAGATATCAGGGTGATTGAAGTCTCCCATGAGAACCGGGGCCTGTGATCTAGTAACTTCTGTGAGTTGCTGGAAGAAAGTCTCGTCCACCTCATCCCCCTGGTCTGGTGGTCTATAGCAGACTCCCACTATGATATCACCCTTGTTGCTCACACTTCTAAACTTAATCCAGAGACTCTCAGGTTTTTCTGCAGTTTCATACTTGAGCTCTGAGCAGTCATACTGCTCCCTTACATACAGTGCAACTCCCCCACCTTTTCTGCCCTGCCTGTCCTTCCTGAACAGTTTATATCCCTCCATGACAGTACTCCAGTCATGTGAGTTATCCCATCAAGTCTCTATTATTCCAATCACATCATAATTCCTTGACTGTGCCAGGACTTCTTAGAAAAGCGCTAGCCCATTATCCCCGCATGTTCTGCCAGAGACAACTATGGTCCTTGTATCCCAGTGCTGTCCTGAGAGAACAGAAAAGCAGTTGTGTTTGGAACCAGAATGTAACACAGTGTGAATGCTAGTCCCTGAATTCTCACACGTTGGGTCAGTCCTGGCTTGAGCATGGGAGCAGAAGTATCAGCTCCAAGGAGCAGAATCAACATCCTTTGGGAACTCCCCCACTTTTGTCTATAGACCTGAAGTACAGCCTCAGAAGCAGTAACCCTGTCCTCTCAGCTGTGGGAACAGGAGCATTGCAGAAGTAGCGTTACTTTCAGAAGAAGGAAGAAACTATGCAGTGGGAACTGGTGGTGCATAGGAATGTCAGAGTCACTTTGCAGAGGCTCTGCTTTAACCCAGTCAGAAAACTCATATGCAGATCCTGGATGTGGGAATGTGCAAAGAATTCCATGGACAGTAGAGTTGGAAAATACTTTGAAGAATATTCGATCCAGCCCTGTAATTAAGAAGGACTGTCAGCTTTGGTGCATTTTATGTCCAGTTCTAAAGACCCAAGAGATGGATGGGACTAGGGCCTCCTTCCTTGGGAGAACATTCCACAGCTGGATAGAACTAAACCTTATGGTATTTCCCCCTAAGATTCCATTTATATTTTCCTTTTCCTCATTACTTCCCATTATTCCTTGTTGCAGTAACCCCCCCTTGCCCCAATTCGAACCCTATTTACTGGTGTCTTCAGGACAGTGCTGCCCTTTGTGTTGCACAGATCCTAACTAAGTGACTAGATAGTTCATTTTTTCCTTTTCATCCTTTGTGATAAAATCTTGTTCCACAAAAGCTACTAGTAGGGCCCCAGTCTCCAGTAGCTCACATACGGCACAAACAGACCACTCCCACCCCCTTGATAATAGGGAAGATGCCTGCCTACCATTAAGCTTCACATGTCATGTGCTGTAACTCAGTGAATACAGGGAAGCGAGATCATCAGAACTAAGTTACTAATAAAGGGTTATGTTATTGTTTTTCAAACTAAACAGCTGCCACAGTCACTCCTTTCCCAGGAAGACCACATCAGGAGCTGGAGGACCAGAAGGACACCTCCCAGGAGGGATGTAATGCAGCAGTGGGAAATGCATCAAAATCCATTACAAAAAGGGAATTTCTACTTCTCTTAAATATTTTTGCCATCGCTCCAGCCCACCAAGCTAATGTCTGTAGGGGCACATTCAAAACAATGGACCCCCTGCTGTTGCCAACGAGGGTTGCAGCGCTACTGTTTTCATCACAGCAAACACAGGGCATTGCCAGCTGCATGGTATGAGCTTATTATTCAAGACAGTGCAGGTTCATACAGTCACCTCAGCAGAGTAAACAACTAGCAGACACCTTTGCTCTGCCACGGAGCCAGGTGAGTTTCCTCACAGACAGTAGGAGGGATGGACATTAGAGACTGTGTGCAGGAATGTCAAAGAGGGGTCACTGTTGAGAAGTGAGCTCTGGGGAAGAATGTGAAGAAGGAGTGGGAAGTCCCAGGACACATGGGAAGAGGGAGAGACTGTTCCATGCAGAATGGGGCAGGGAAGGCAGCATAATGGTGATGGAGAGAGGTTTACCAAGGGCCTGTGAGGAGGGAGGCCTGGGCTAAGTAAGGGGGAGCAGGAGGAGATGTAGGCAGGAGGAGTGGGGTAGGGCCTTGCAGGTGAAAAGTCTGACCTTGATGCAGGAGGCATGGGTAGGGCAGTGCAGGGATCTGAAGAAATAACTGACATGAGCAGAGCATCAGGGGAGGAAGGTGATTTTAGCAGAAGCCTTTTGGCTGAGCAAAGGGAGAGGCTAAACCAGGGAGGAAGAAGCTACAGGAGTCAAGGGGAGAGATGTCCAAGGGAGCAAGGTCTAGTGAAGAACAGAGAAAATTCAATGCCAGCCTGGGCATGGGAAGTGGGGGAGTAAAAGGCAAAATGGAGGTTGCAAGCCTGGGTGGTGTGCAGGTCAGGGACAGAGAGGGAGCAGGATGGGATCAGGACTTCAGCTGGCTCATGTCCCTTTGTCTCCTGTTGGTACAAGGAGGGCAGGGTATTCAGATTCAGGGACAGAGACTGCATGCTTTCTCTCCCCACCCGTCACTTGCCTGCAACAGACAATTCTGCTGGTCCTCAGTAATCCCATAAGATTTATCCTGAAGGATTATTGTGCTGCACACCTGATCAGTTCCAAAATGTCAGGCAATGTTCTAACATCAATGGGCAGAACTCTACTGATTTTGGCAGGCCCAGATTAACCAATGTGCACTTGGGGCACTTGCACAGGGTCTCCATCTGAACAGGGCCCCTGATCACTGCGGGGAAGGAAGCAGTGCTGTGACACCATGTACCTGGTCGCAATGCCACTCACTCAAATTTGACACAGCTGCTCTTCTGGTCATGATGAAGCAGGGGCTGGGCAAAACCTGAGCAGTGTAGATCCGTGTAAGCATAGTGATGGGAGAAAACAGAGCTGGGTGGCTGGGATTGGGAGGAGCCACCATAGCCCAAGATGGTAGCGTAGTGAAGTGCTGAGTGGGGAAGGGTTGTGGTGAATGTACAGGAAGGTCCTGGGGGTAGTGGGTGAGGGGCTGGGGGCAAACTGTTGGTGGCCAGAAGGCTTGGGGGTAACTGGGGGATGTTGGGGGTTGTGGCTGGTGGGGCTGAGGTGAGCAGGCTGTATGTCAGGGCTGCTGGGATGCATGTGGGTGCTGTCAGGATAAGTGGGGGCTGGTGGAGGGTTGTTGAGGTATAGGTGGGGTGAGAAAGGCATTAGGAGCACTTTGCTGAGTGATCCCTGTGCAAGAGCTCAGCATACTCAGGAAATGTGGTCTAGATTAAATTATTATAAGGTGGGTGCCCAAGTGGTTGAATGACCAAACTCAAAGAGTAGTTAGCAGTGATTCACTGTAAGATAAGGAGGGTGTATCTAGTAAAGTCCCACATGGGTCAATCCTGTCTGTTACTAGTCAATATTTTCATTAATGGCTTGGATAATGGAGTTAAAATATGCTTATAAAATTTGCAGATGCCACCAAGCTGGGAGGGGTTGCAAGCACTTTGGAGGACAGGATTAAAATTCAAATGACCTTGATAAATTGGAGAATTAGTCTGATTCAATAAGATGAACTTCAAGAGGCGGGGCTGGGACAGAGCAGGGGCGGGGGCCCTAGGGAAGAACCGGAGCAGGGGCTGGAGCAGCACACAGCTGCACAAGGCACCAGGAAATTTGGTGCCCAAAATTTCCTGGTGCTGTATGCAGCTGCATACTTTGAGTATGGGTAAGGACGGCCCTGCCTGTGCTCTGCTATACAGCTTTTACCTAGCAAAACAAGTTTCCTCACAGCAATTCCTTCTAATAGACAAATAATTTCTTGTTATGAGTCTGAGGATTTTCAGTACAAAAAGGACATTTCTGAAATCTCTAGGTATATTACTCCTCTTCTGTGCATTCCTTTTAAACGATTGTTTCAATTCAACCCCCATTTACTGGTGTCTACAGGACAGTGCTGCCCTTTGTGTTGCACAGATCCTAACTAAGTGACTAGATAGTTCATTTTTAAGTCAAGATTGAATGTTTTTTTAAAGATATGCTCTAGTTCAAATGGAATTATTTTAAGGAAGATCTATGGTCTGTGTTATACCAGAAGTCAGACTACATGACCACAGTGGTCCCGTATGGTCCTAGAATCTATTCATCTATATGCATGTGTGGTTTCCCTTTTGTCATAATTCCTCCTCTGAACCCCAATGTTCTATCTTTCTTTGTAGGACAATAATGGGTAAGGTCAAGTTCACTGCCTTAGTACAGACACCTTGTCTTCTTTTCTCCCTCTCCCATGGAAGAGGTAGAGGGGTCACACTGATGTTAAAGTATGGAGAGATTCTGAAAAAACTTTCAAAGACCCATACTCTATGACCACCATTCCATATTGAAACAAATGTTGTTTGCAATTGGTAAGGCTAACCAAAAATTGTGAGAGCTTTATGTTTGCATTTCCAAGGGGGCTTATATAGAGAGAAGCTTCATTCAGATAAGTAAAATATTAACATTTAAGATGCATAAATATTGTGTATTTGCATTCCTGAATTTCCAATACTCTTCTGAGTTCCCCAGTGATTAGTTGGCACGAGAGATGGGAAAATAGGCAGCATGAAGGGAAAGCCTTCCAGTGCCGTATTCCCACAGGACATTTTAAAAGTTTATGGATAGTTAATAATTAAGGTTATGTTTCTGCCTTGGAAATTTTTGATAAATTACATGGCATAGGTGTCAGGTCTCAGAGTGGTAGCCGTGTTAGTCTGTATCAGCAAAAAAACCAAGGAGTACTTGTGGCACCTTAGAGACTAACAAATTTATTTGGGCATAAGCTTTCATGGGCTAAAACCCACTTCATCGGATGCATGCAGTAGAAAATACAGTTGGAAGATATATATTCACAGAGAACATGAAAAAATGGGTGTTGCCATACCAACTGTAACGAGACTAATCAATTAAGATGGGCTATTATCAGCAGGAGATTATCACTTTTGTAGTGATAATCAGAATGCCCCATTTCAAACAGTTGACAAGACAGCCCCCCAACCTGAAGCAAATACTCACCAGCAACCACACACCACACAACAAAAACACAAACCCAGGAACCAATCCTTGCAACGAAGCCCGTTGCCAACTCTGTTCACATATCTATTCAAGGGACACCATCGTAGGACCTAATCACATCAGCCACACCATCAGAGGCTCGTTCACCTACACATCTACCAATGTGATATATGCCATCACGTGCCAGCAATACCCCTCTTCCATGTACATTGGCCAAACCGGACAATCTCTACGCAAAAGAATAAATGGACACAAATCAGACGTCAAGAATTATAACATTCAAAAACCAGTCGGAGAACACTTCAACTTCCCTGGTCACTCAATTTCAGACCTAAAAGTCGCAATTCTCCAACAAAAAAGCTTCAGAAACAGACTCCAATGAGAAACTGCAGAATTGGAATTAATTTGCAAACTGGACACCATTAAATTAGGCTTGAATAAAGACTGGGAGTGGAGGGGTCATTACACAAAGTAAAAATTATTTCCCCATGCTAATTTTTCCCCTACTGTTACTCACACCTTCTTGTCAACTGTTTGAAATGGGCCATCCTGATTATCACTACAAAAGTGTTTTTTTCTCCTGCTGATAATAGCCCACCTTAATTGATTAGTCTTTTTACAGTTGGTATGGCAACAACCATTTTTTCATGTTCGCTGTGTATATGTATCTTCCTACTGTATTTTCCACTGCATGCATCCGGTGAAGTGGGTTTTAGCCCATGAAAGCTTATGCCCAAATAAATTTGTTAGTCTCTAAGGTGCCACAAGTACTCCTCATTTTTTTTTTACAGCATAGGTGTAACGCTATAAGGCATGGAAAGGTGGAGCTGAGGGTGAAGAGATGAGAGCAACCCCACCTTGCACTCACCCAAGATATCAGCTGCTCCTGGGTCCCACCGGGCTGGCCCACATGGTCGCAGCACACAGGTTTAGTGTCTCCACCCTCCATCTCCGTCTACAGAGAGGTGGCTCACCAAAGAAATGTTGTGACCACATGGGCCATGTCACAATGCCCAGAGCAGGGAGCCAGGCCCAATCCCACTGGACACAGGAGCCACTGATGCAGGGTCACTGACTTTATTGAAATTCAGTTATCATGAACACCGTGACTGCCAAGCCAAAATTATTAGTGACAGTATGAAAATTAGGATGGCTGTAGTATAATCTGCTGTCCAGAGTCATAGGTAAGTTCACATCCACATTCTCCCTCACCAAGGAAAACATATTCAAAATTCAGTTACATATTAAATGCCTGTGAAAGAGCATGTGAGCTATATGACTATGCTGGTAATGTCATACATTAGGCAAAAACTTTAAATCTATGAGAATTTGGTTCTATAGCAACTCCTCTAAATATAATGACAGGCATTATTCTGGATATTTCTTTTAGACAGTGGATTTATACCCCATTTCTTAAGCCTGTGCAGCCTCTTCTGGGTGCCAAATTCAGTGCTGCCACATGGATAGCATAGACTTTCACTAAGGCTATGGCTACACTTGCAGATGTAGAGTGCTGGGAGTTAAACCAGCCCTTGGAGACCGCAGCAGGGAAAGTTCTGCCATGTGTTTACACTGTCAGCTGCAAGCGCAGTGGCGTGGCCACATTAGCAGCTCTTGCAACGCCACAGAGAGCAGTGCATTGTGGTAGCTATCCCAGTGAGCAAGTGGCTGCAACATGCTTTTCAAAAGGGGAGGGGGGGGTGGAGTGTGTCAGGAAGTGTGTTGTGTGTATGTGGGGTAGAGAGTGTGTCAGCATGCTGTCTTGTAAATTCAGACAGCGGCAGGGGAAAGGGGTAAACCCCGACATCAGCACACACACCCCTGCCTTTCTTTCACACACACGCACACATGCCTGCCTCTGTAGCAGGAGCATTCCACAGTAATGGTTTGCTTTGTCCTGGAGCAGATAAGCATGCTGGCTATCAAAAACGGAGCTTTGAAAGGGGATATCCACATGCCTGCAGCTGACTTCAAAACAATGACCAGAGTGGCCATTTGACTTCAAGGGATTATGGGACATTTCCAGAGGCCAATCACAGTGCAGTAATGCAACACATTGTCCACACTGACACCCAGGTGTTTCAGCCAGGGCACAGCAAGCTCTATGCTTCTCAGGGAGGTGGATTACCAGGAGCGCTCCAGCCACAGAGTCCAGGCGCTCAAAGCACCTTGCCAGTTTAGACACCTCAGGAGTTAGGGCACCTGGGGCTGATTTAATGCTTTCTAACTTGCAAGTGTAGCCAAGCCCTAACACACTCACTCTTTATTCCTCCAAACAACTCTGGCATCAATAGAACTGGGTGATCTTACTACTGATGTACCAGAGTATGTCTCATTCAGAATTTATCCCTGGCCCTAATTGTGATTGTTTGTCTGGTATTAACTGAGTCTATGTAAGTTATGTAGGTTTCAGAGTAGCAGCCGTGTTAGTCTGTATCCGCAAAAAGAAAAGGAGTTCTTGTGGCACCTTAGAGACTAACAAATTTATTTGAGCATAAGCTTTCGTGAGCTACAGCTCACTTCATCGGACACATGCAGTGGAAAATACAGTGGGGAGATTTTATATACACAGAGAACATGAAACAACAAGTGTTACCATACACACTGTAATAAGAGTGATCAGATAAGGTGAGCTATTACCTCGCACCCCAGGCCTGCCCCATTCCTTGCCTCTTGATCACAGCACCCCCCGACCATGGCATCCTGGGTGATGGCCCATGTTGCCCACCCATCAGGCCAGCCCTGCATACAACTCCATACTGTATGAGTTGGTTTTGTTTGCAGATGCCAGTGTTACTCAGCATAGAATCTGAAACAGAACCAGCGTGTGCCATTAAGACCACAGCAAGATTTTGCTTGGGTAGTTTTCTTTTCATGCATTTTCACTAATCTCTAATCTGCTTCTTGCCTGCAAGGTACCACACAATCTCTCAGATGGTGTTTCAGAGACAGTCCAAATCAATTGGACAGAAATATACCAAAAAAAAAAAAAAAAAGAGAGAGAGAGACAGAAAATTTACACATATAAGTTACATAGCTCGTCTTTCTCCAGTGGCTATGACCTACACAGAAATACTTCTAAGACCTGTTCGACATTACAGAGTAAACTCAGTTTTAGCGCTTTGCTCGAACTGGATGTTCTGGTGTTTTGCCACTGCTCATTTCTGTTCCATATCTGCTACCCAAAAGCAGACAGGAAGACAAAGTTATTAGACATAATGGAAAAAACAGGACTCTGATCATCAGTTTCAGGGTGCTGTGAATACTTACATACATTAAAGAGTGGTTTAAAACTGTATTTTTAAAATAGTAATATGTCAAAGTAGAATCATAATATTTTTAAACAACAAATACTTTAAAATCAATAGTTAACTTTTAGTTCATGTTTATTCTTACACCCTGTATTCACTTCCTGATTGAAGATAGAGATGGGGGTCACAAAAGGCCTACCAGCATTTTTATAAATTTGATTCAGGGCAAAAATGGATACATCCACACTTTGGAATTAGAGATGGGCCCAATCAGTAAAGTTCAGGTCCAGATCCAAACTTCTTCAAAATTCAAGGGTATTTGGATCTATGTTTTGGTTGACTCAACATAGAGAAACGGGTTAGCTGCAAAATTCACACTAGAGCCAAACTTCCCCTAAGATAGAATGTTCAGTTCCAGGGTTTTGGTTCAAGTTAAAATAATCAACAATTAGGCCTATTTTGGAGTGTTGTCCCGCTCCATACACATCAAGGAGGACAAGGTACTCACATGGCTTCTGCTGAAATTCCTCCAACAATGATGTCACTGTATTGTTTAGCTTTGGAAGGAGGCTTCAACAGTGGTGCAGGAGGCCTTCTTCTTGCTCACCCTGGAGATTAATTATGTCCCAGACCGAGGATCCTCAGATGAGATCCTAATAAATAATTGTGACACTCTGTACCTCACGGGAGTGCCCTGTAACCCCCATATTCCTCATTTATATATAATTGTGATCTTGCATATAAAGCATGCCAGGTAAGGTATCAGGGGAAAGGTTATCATCTGCAGAAAGTCATTGTTCTATTTAAATATGTATGTCATTAGTGCATATGAAGTTATGGGATTGTATTGTATGGTTATCACTAAAACATGCTGTAAGTTGGGGAATCAGCCAGATATTAGGTCTCCAGAGACAACACCTGGGCGGGTGTCAAACAACGATCAACAGCCATAGGTCAGCAAGGAAGCTACAATGTACTTACTCACTTGCACAAGGCCACACCAGGAGAATTGCTCAAGCTTGCCTGGGGAGTCAGCAATGCCCACCAGACATGCCTGGACTGTTCTCCAAGCACATGGGACTAAAGATATAAAACAGAACACAGTGGCCCCATGCTTCACCTTTTCTCCTCCCGCCATGGTGCAAGCAACAAGGACACTCAGAAGACCAAAGACTCCAACAGAGGAGACTGGCCCAGGTTTCAAGGGTGAAACCTGTGTACTATGAATTGCAATCTCCAGTGGGGTGAGAAAAACTGCTTAATCTAGATGTTGCCCAGTCTAACAGGGTTAAGAGTTTAAACTGTGCTTATATATTATTTTTCTTTTGGTAGCCACTCTGACTTTTTGCCTATCACTTATAATTACTTAAAATCCATCTTTTGTAGTCAATAAACATGTTTTACCAGTGAGTTTTCCTGAAGTGTTTGGTAAATCTGCATAGGTTTACAAAGGCTGGTGTATATCCACTTTCCATTGTGAAAGTGGTGAACCAATTAATAAATTTGCACAGCTTGTCTTGAGCAGTGCAAAACAGTATATTCTTGAGGTACAAGGCTGGGAGCTGGGGGGATTTGGCTGTGTTACCAGATTTGCCTGTTACTTTGGGGTATGCTCATTTATTAGGGTTACTCTTCTGGTGAGGGGGGTGTTCTGTAATTCTATCAATGTACTGCTGGTGTCACTTGTGTTTTCATATGGAGCTCTACTTCTCCCTTCTGCAAGTCCCCTCCCCTGGAGCTATCCTGCAGGACCTAGGTTCCCCAGGGCTGGGTTCCTCCAACCCCAGAATCAGATGAACACACACACACACACACATACACTCTAATAGAGCAAGTCTGAGTGGACCGGGTCAATCAGCACTCTCAAGCTGACCCCTTATATATTCCTGGACTCAGTGGCTGGGTCAAGCAGGATTTTCAAGCTGCCACCTTTACATGCCCCTAGACTCAATAGACTGAGTCAAGCAGCACTTTCAAGCTGCCACCCTCATGGCACGTCCCTAGCCCCACTTTCACGTTACAATTGTTCCGGTAGTAACCCACTTGATGAGCAAACCCCACAGTAGTTTGGGGCACTACAGGGATCTTTAGCTTAGGTAAGAGGAGCGTTGCTGCAGAGTAAATGGGGAAGCCACAAAACAGTAAAGTTCACAGAGAAAGGGAGGGAAGCAAGCAGCTTAACCATAGAAGTTATTTATTGAATAATAGTAATAACCACACAAGGAGAGCCTAAACAAACATAACAGTTACCTTATTAAAGATTACAAAGGTCAGATATAGAAAACTATATCTGATCAAACAATTCAGGGTTAAAAAGTTATACCTGAGGTAGAAAAAAAAAACAGAGAGAGAGAGAGAGAGCACTGGGGTCTCACCACTCCATGAAGCTTGAAGCTTGAACTGGTCGGAGTTCCCAGGTGATGGTGGTAGCTCAGGGCTCTGAGTGCTGGAGACAGGCAGAGCCCCCAGCATGATCAGTCAGGAGAAGATGAAGTCCCAGTGCAACTGATACAGAGTTTGGATCCAGGCATCAGAACCCTTACTTGAGCATGGGTAGGGGTTTTTGTAGGGAAAGAACAATGGTTCAAGGGAGAACACTAGATTTGTTTATGGGTAAACTGATGACTCAAGGGTTTTCTTTAGGATAGACAATAGGAACTTATCATTCCTGGCTATGGGTGGTGCTCCTTCAAGGGAGCTCACAATGCAATTAGGCAGCTTCACTATTTTGGATATCAGTCAAGGATTCATTACTAGAATTGGTCTGATAATTGCTGAGCTGGGTGTGTGTAGGTGTAGGTTCATTAACATCTGGAGCAGAGATCCCCCATGATGCAGTGCTTCCCTGCTTTTCTGCTCCCAGAGTTCAGTGCGGTTCTTGCCTTGGAATCTCTGTTCTCCATTCTGTATGCTAATGAAGATGCCTCCCTGTCCCATCTTTGATGCAGATGAGGCTAGGGGAATCACCATAATCCTGTCACCCTTGTCAGGAGGGGTTTAGGTGTGTCTCCCACTGCCTTTTCATTGCTTTCTGTAAGTCTTTCTTCTGGTCAGATTTGGTTCAAGCAGAGGCTGGAGGGGAGGGGTGTCCTTCATGAGTCAGACTGGCTGGATACTGCACCCTGGTTCCCCAAGAACACAGAGCTGACTGGTATCAGCTGGTGTTTTTCTCTGTGTGATTCATGAGTGGCTCTGGGAGCATTGATGCAATCTAGCTGCGTGTGGGGCTCCACATGCGGTTGTGCTGAGTGATAACAGTGCCTGGAGGGGTTTGCTGCTTGTCACTAGCAAAGCATTGTGAGAGGCAGCCCAGGCTGGACAGTTAAGAGGACAGACCCAGGTGCACCCCAGGGATCCCATCACAATAACCCAAAGCAGCCCCAAAACAGAGATAGAGTATCCATTCACAGTGCACTGTTTACAGGGCTAACCTTAAGCACAAACAAAGCAAGTGAAATCTTGAGAGTCACCACTTTTCTGGGCCCCATAATCTACATGGATGCTGAAACTCACTGACCAGCTCTATCTCCATTTCCAGTAGTACAACCACAGTGTGGTAGGCTGACTGCTAGGCCTGATCTTCCCTCTGGTAGTTGGCCTGGAGTAGGGAAGGAATTTAATGCTAGACATCCCTTTCCCCCTTGAAGAGGGAGTACTGTAAAAGGAAGTAATTCATAGATTGATTTCCTACTTCCCATAAGCTTGGGTACCTGCATGTTGTCAATCCAGCCCTGATCGTTTATGTCATTACCAGTCAACATACTGTGTCCTTTCACTAACTGGCAGGTAGAGAGAATTTTCCCAAGAGCCAACCAGCTGCTGCTGTGTTCTGTCCTTTCCAAAGGTTCAACTACACAATCATCAGCAGGATAAAATAGAGATAGATCAAGAAATGCAAGGGAAATTTTCATGTTTCTGTTTTCATCCTTGGGGCAGCATTTACAAGCCAAGTAAAGGGAGCCAAATTCATTCACAGTTACAAGTTCCAAGGGCACAGGAAGCTGCCAGTATGACATCTGCCTCAACTGCACCAGGGAAGCTGCCAGCACTTTGGATCCAAGACCTGTAAGAGAAGTTTTATCAGGGGACTCCATAGGAATAATAATATTTGCTGCATTGGTAACTAAGTTTATGATGAGGGGAATTATAGTATTATTACCAGCAAGAGAAAGATGACCTCAAGCTGGCCAGACAACAAGCACTCTGCCTGATCTAGCAGGTGATCAGATTCAAACAGAGTGTGAAACATTTCTGAATTGTTATGTTATGGAACAACCCACCCTAATTGTTCAGCTACATCTCAGCTATGTGACTAAAGAAATTGCAATAGAAATTCTGATGTCTATATCATTCTTTTAATTTGGTGTCTGCTAAACTGACATTTGGCCAGGTGGGCTGGGTTCAACAGATTCAGAAATTGTGACATCTGCCCTGTTCTTTCGCAGCAAGGAGAGAGGAATAGGAAAATGTATCTATGTTTACCTGAAAGTGTTCTTTCTTCTATTTATAAGATCCATGGATCCATTACAATGAGTACTTCAGCCTGATTGCAGCTGTGGGGCAGAACGAGACCTGTCAGTCATTAACAGCAAGGTACTCTCTTGCTCCCTGGAGTTCCCTCCAACTGAGATAATTTCCACAGCCAGGATAATTCACTTCTACTTTCCCAATTTACAGATTGTGTTAACTGTACTTTGAGGAAAAAGCACAATTTCCCCATGCTCCTCAGTAAGAAAATTCCCCCTAATGACAACAAAACCAAATTATTTTATGTCAATTTCCATCTCTAGTCTTGATGATCTGTTTGTCTCCAAGGTGGGCTGGATCTGTGGACCTTATTACTCAAAAAGGGGAATTTTTAGGTAAACAGATAAATTTTCCTATTCTTCATCATGCTAAAGGTCTACAGATCTGTTACAATGGGATCTTCACAGAAGCATGCCTGCAGGGTGGGAAGCAGGATCATCCTTTAAATATGGACAAACAAAATGAGGATATTCCACTGGGAACTAAGGCATGTCCAAAAAAAAAGTCATTGGCTGCAACTGGATGACCAATATGCAGAATTTGGTGAACTTATGTATTGATGGCCATGTGGTCATCTAGCAGCTCTCAGTACAGAAGCCATGATTACTCTTCCCTGTCAGTGCTCCTTAGGACTGGACTTTGGTTAAGCCTCAGAGAAAGAATATTTCTTAAATGTACTTGGGGACTGAATGTTATGACAGTTGTGAGGACTACCTATCTGAATTAAAAAGTACAATAGTGGCTCTCTGTAGAGAAAGCTCCCAATTTCAAATAAAAAACCCTCATCTGATTGGAGATAGTAGCCATCAGGAAGTTTACTCTAATGGGTATGAAGTATGTCACCTCCTGAAGGTTTCCAAACCTGGTGGTGCTGAACAGGAATAGAATAGAGGTTCCAAGATAGTGTTTTATTCCAACCCCGCGTCACAGGCCATGAAATCTGGTCTTTTGTGTGCTTTTACCCTATACTATACAGATTTCATAAGGGAGACCAGCGTTTCTCACATTGGGGGTCCTGACCTGTGTTCTCTCTAATTTTTTACATCCATGTGCAGAATGAATTTTGTTATGCATACCAATCTGGAGGTGATGTGTGGTGGGAGTGGGACTAAGGGGTTCGGAGCGCAGGAGGGGGTTCAGGGCTGGGGCAGAGGGTTGGGTGCAGGGGGTGCAGGCTCTGGGGTGGGGCCAGGGATGAGGGGTTTGGGGTACAGGCTGCCCCCTGACTATGGCAACTCCAATGGGGTTGGGCTGGGCTGGGGCAGAGGCTTCTCTTCCCGGCAAGCCTGGGCTGGGCCAGGCCAGGGGAGGGACTCCTCTCCCCAGCAGCTACAGTGGGGCAGGGCTGGGACAGGGGAGCGGTGCCTCTCCCCGCCTGCGCAGCCCTTGATAGCCTGCTGCGTGGCCACACAGCTTACAGGGAACATAGGTCCTGACCCAAAAGGGAGTTTCAGAAGAGTCATATGGTTATTTTGTGGGGGTCATGGTATTGCCAAACTTACTTCTGCTCTGCTGTTAGGGTTCCTTCCCCACTCTGAACTCTGTGGGGGACCCGCATGAAAGACCCCCTAAGCTTATTCTTACTAGCTTAGGTTAAAACTTCCCCAAGGCACAGATTCCCTTCTTGTCTTAGGATTGTTGCCACTACCAAATGATTTAACAAACAATCAGGGAAAGGACCACTTGGAATCCTATTCCCCCAGAATATTCCCCCAAGCCTATACACACCCTTTCCTGGGGAGGCTTGAGAATAATATCCTAACCAACTGGTTACAAAATGATCAAAGACCCAAACCCCTGGGTCTTGGAACAATGGAAAAATCAGACAGGTTCTTAAAAAGAAGGATTTTACTTAAAGAGAAAAAGGTAAAAGAATCACCTCTGTAAACTTAGGCTGGTAGTTAACCTGACAGCATAGCAGAAAATTCAAAGAGCACAGAGGAACCCCCTCTAGCCTTAATTTCAAAGTTACAACAAAACAGGGATAAACCTTCCTCTAGCAAAGGTGTAGCAGGATGGCTACCCCGCTCCTAAAAGAGAAGAGGTTAAAAGCAGCCCTAGAGAGGGCTGTGGCTGGGGATGGCTGATTGGGGAAGCAGCCGCAGCTGGGCCACACCCCAATCAGGCCCCAGCTGGACTGTATAAAAAGGCTGTGAGCCAGCAGCCCAAGGAATCTCTCTCCAGGCTGGGAGAGAGCAGGGCCTGCCTGACAGGGTACTGATAGTGCTGCAGTGCTGGGGAAGGAGCAGGCTGAGCAGGGTGCTCCAGGCTGGCAACTCCCCAGGCTGTAGGGCCTGGTCCAAGGCCCATAGAGGTACTGGGAGGCAGAGGAAGGCAACGTGTCCGAACCCCCTTGCCTATGATGAGTGGCCTTTACACTGCAGTCTGCCCCAGGGAGCGGGGGCTTGGTGATGACTGGCAGTAGCCCAGACTGAGGCAAGGTGGGGATAGTGGGTTGGGGGTTCCCCAGGAAGTGGAGACCTAGAGGCAGGGTGTGGGGGTACTACCAGGGGGGAGAACCACAGAGAAAGGGGCACCAGGGTCTGTGAGGGACATGGGGGCCAGAGCTGTGTGGATCACCAGCCTGCAGAGGACGCTCCATGCTGGAAAAGAGCTAATTCCCAATGACCAGCAGGAGGTGCTGCAGGGGTGATTCCGCTCCTTTAGAAAAGGGAAAATTCACAAGTTGAGAAAACAAAGATAAACTAATAAGCCTTGCCTGGCTGTTACTTACAAGCTTGAAATAAGAGAGACTTGTTCAGAAAGATTTGGAGAACATGGATTGATATCTGGCCACAGAAAACAAAGAACCCAAAACGAAACCTCTCTTTCCCCCCCCGCCCCGCCACCAGATTTGAAAGTATCTTTTGTCCCCATGGGTTTCTTTAGTCAGGTGCCAACCAGGTTACTTAAGCTTCTTAACCCCTTACAGGTAAGGAGGAATTTAGGCTACCGCTATGGTTATGACAGCTGCCTTGAGGTCTGGAGGGCACCTAGCTCTGAAGGCAGCGCCCGCTAGCAGCAACACAGAAGTAAGGGTGGCAATACCATACCATGCCACCCTTACTTCTGCGCTGCTGCCTTCAGAGCTGGGCAGTCGGACAGTGGCAGCTGCTGATTGAGGGTGCAGCTCTGCAGGCAGCAGTGCAGAAGTTAAGCTGGCAAAATCATATCCTGCCATCCTTACTTCTGTGCTGCTGCTGGAGGCAGCTCTGCCTTCAGAACTGGGCTCCCAGCCAGCAGCCGCCGTTCTCCAGCTGCCCAGCTCTGAAGGCAGCACCACCGCCGGCAGC
Organism: Chelonia mydas; assembly: GCF_015237465.2. Lineage (NCBI taxonomy): Eukaryota > Metazoa > Chordata > Testudines > Cheloniidae > Chelonia > Chelonia mydas. The sequence goes on from NC_057851.1 coordinate 178,701,516, forward strand.
AGCGCAGAGTAAGGATAGCAATACCGCAACCCCCCTACAATAACCTTGAAATCCCACACACAACTCCTTTATGGGTCAGGACCCCTACAATTACAACACTGTGAAATTTCAAATTTAAATAGCCTAAATCATTAAATTTATTACTTTTTAAATCCTATGACCATGAAATTCACCAAAATGGACCGTGAATTTGGTAGGGCTCTATATATAAATGTAGTAATTGGCTCTTTTATTCTTCCTGCTTGGGCCTGCAAGAAGTTTCTTACATTCCTCCTTCCCTAGCCCTTGTGCATAGAGCCAATGGAAGTTTTAGCTTGGGATTTGCATAGCTTCACTACTGTCTGCATATCTGCTGGAGAAGGGGTGGAAAAATGAGGACTAGGGCCATGGCTTATCACCCCGCCTTTCAAGGAATGCTGCAGCTCTCTATGGTCATGATGCCTCCTAGAGATTCCATAGGTACGGTGCTCCTCAAACACCACCCTGGCTGTGGCTGACCCACTCTCTACACCAGCAAACACATTTAGTACACACATTAAATAAAACTTGCTCCTTCTGTGCTAAAGAATCAGTCTTTAGGCTACATGAAATGCCTGGCTGATTAGTATGACTCTCTGTAAAAAATATATGTTCTATATACACTGTATAATTGTAAGTAAAAACAATTTAAAAAAATTTCTGTACCTAATACTCATTAAATTAAAAATAAAGGTGATTTTGCCTCATATTTGCTTATAGAATTATTTTTAATAGGTTATAATAATCCCATGCAATTTTAGAGTACAGAGGCAACCAGGTTTGTGCAGTGGTTAGGTAGGGATGGAACACAGCTGTTTTGCACTTGCTACCTTAGTCTATGCACCGAAATGGTGGCCACTTCATAGACGACTCATGCCTCCCCATACTGGGGGGACATAATCTAAAGGGGAGGACACATTATGATCGGTTCGGTCACAGAGACCCCCTTTTGGACTGTCACCTGATGTGTTGAGACTATCTCTGAGCCCTTTTTCTCTGCCAGTTTGGGCCTCCAGAACTCTGCCTTGTTGAGCCAGACACACCAGTCTGCTCCAACACAGACCCAGGGTCTGAACCACATGCCCCAAAGCTGCAGACTTAACTGAAAACAGCTTAGGAAGTGCTCCTGTCTCTAGCACCCAGACACCCAGCTCCCAAAGGGATCCAAACCCCAAATAAATCTGTTTTACCCTGTGTAAAGCTTATACAGTGTAAACTCATAAATTGTTCACCCTCTATGACACTGATAGAGAGCTTTGCATAGCTGTTTGCCTCTCCCCCTCCCCCCCCCAAGTATTAATACATACTCTGGGTTAATTAATAAGTAAAAAGTGGTTTTATTAAATACAAAAAGTAGGATTTAAGTGGTTCCAACTAATAACAGACAGAACAAGGTAAGTTACCAAGCAAAATAAAACAAAATGCGCAAGTCTAAGCCTAATACATTAAGAAACTAATTACAGATGAAATCTAACCCAGAGAGGTTCCAATAAGCTTCTTTTACAGACTGGACTCCTTCCTAGTCTGGGTCCAGAAATCACTCACACCCCCGTAATTACTGTCCTTTGTTCCAGTTTCTTTCAGGCATCTCTTGGGGGTGGAAAGGTCACCTCTTGAGCCAGCTGAAGACAAAATGGAGAGGCTGCCAGGGCCTTTTATATTCTCTCTCTTGTGGGTGGAAGCTCCTTTGTTCTTCTGTGCAAAGTCACAGCAACAAGATGGAGTTTGTAGCCACCTGGGCAAGTCACATGTCCATAAATGATTCAGCTTTTTGCAGGCCAACACCATTGTTTACATGTTAGTTTGAACATTCCCAGGAAAGCTCATATGTGGATTGGGGTCTCCCAAAGTCCATTGTCAGTTAAATGTTTCTTGATTGGGCATTTACTGAGAATAATCCTTTCTCAAGAAGCTTACCAAATGGTTCACTGAGGCTACTTAGAATCAAATGCATTGAGATACAAGTACATAGCCAATATTCATAGCTTCAAATACAAAAATGATACACACATACAGACAGCATAATCATAACCAGCAAACTACAACCTTTCCATAGACACCCCACTTGTCCTCCTCTGTACAAGACCTGGTACAACCATAGTAACCTGGTTGCAACAATGTTCTATACAGTCACAGGTCATGTCAATAACGTCACACATTTGACCACCCCATGTATCCCCTCTGCCCAATGACTCCCTCCCTGTGCCTCACCTGAGGCCCCTGAACTCTCTTCACCCCACATTACCTGCAGGAGGAAAGGCTCTGTACTTCTCCTGCTGCTCCACCCTGCCCCTGGCATATTCAGCCAGTCTCCCTGGCAGCTGGGTCCAGGAGGGAAGCGTGACAGAGCCACCTCTCATGACTGAAGGTGGCTGCACTAGGTCACTGCTCCATGAAGCACAGCAGCTTCCTGAGAGAGAACATGTCTAGGGAGGCGGCGGTGGCCCGCTCCCTGCCCAGGCTCAGCTGCTGGTGACAAGGGCCAAGCATGCCAGAGGAGACGGGGCTCTGGCTCGCTCAGCCCCAGTCCCTGGAAGCCTGGCCTGGGCAGGCCACTGCCGCCTCAGCCAGGCTCTCTCAGGTGGCTGCTGCATTACATAGAGCAGTGACCCAGCGACTGGTGCGAGAAACAGCTGGTTCTGCCCCTTCCGCTCCCCACCCAGCCCGGCTGCCAGGGACGGAGCTGAGCATGCCAGGGTGGGGTGGGGAGGGCAGGCACAATGGGAAGACAAGCCCCTCTCCCACCCTTCCCAGCTGGCCAATCTGCAGGGACACTTAGCGGCCTATTAAAATCTCCTGGATTGGTTTCCGTAGCCACCAGGAGCTCGATTCCGATTCCGGGAGACTCCTGGCCAGTCCAGGAGGGTTGGCAACCCTAGCTACTATAAAGATGGGTGCATAACTGGTTGGAAAACCATTCCCAGAGAGTAGATATCAGTGGTTCACAGTCATGTTGGAAGGGCATATCGAGTGTGGTCCCTCAGGAATCAATTTTGGGTCCAGTTCTGTTCAATATTTTGATCAATGGTTTAGATAATGGCATAGAGAGAACACTGATAAAGTTTGTATATGATACCAAGCTGGGAGGGGTAACAAGTGCTTTGGAGGATAGGACTAAAATTCGAAATGATCTGAACAAACTGGAGAAATTATCTGAAGTTAATTGGATGAAATTCAATAAGGACAAATGCAAAGTACTTGTTTTAGGAAGGAACAATCAGTTGCACACATACAAAATGGGAAATGACTGCATAGGAAGGAGTCCTGTGGAAAGGGATCACAAGCTAAATATGAGTCAACAGTGTAACACTGTTGCAAAAAAAAAGCAAACATAATTCTAGGGGTATGTCTACACTACGAAATTAGGTCGAATTTATAGAAGTCAGTTTTTTAGAAATCGGTTTTATATATTCAAGTGTGTGCGTCCCCACAGAAAATGCTCTAAGTCCATTAAGTGAATTAACTCGGCGGAGCGCTTCCACAGTACCGAGGCTAGAGTCTACTTCCGGAGTGTTGAACTGTGGGTAGCTATCCCACAGTTCCCGCAATCTCCGCTGCCCATTGGAATTCTGGGTTGAGATCCCAATGCCTGATGGGGCTAAAACATTGCCGCGGGTGGTTCTGGGTACATATCGTCAGGCCCCCGTTCCCTCCCTCCCTCCCTCCGTGAAAGCAAGGGCAGACAATCGTTTCGCGCCTTTTTTCCTGAGTTACCTGTGCAGACGCCATACCACGGCAAGCATTGAGCCCGCTCAGGTAACCGTCACCGTATGTCTCCTGGGTGCTTGCAGACGCGGTACTGCATTGCTACACAGTAGCAGCAACCCATTGCCTTGTGGCAGCAGACAGTGCAATAGGACTGGTAGCTGTCATCGTCATGTCCGAGGTGCTCCTGGCCACATTGGCCGGGAGCGCCTGGACAGACATGGGCGCAGGGACTAAATTTGGAGTGACTTGACCAGGTCATTCTCCTTAGTCCTGCAGTCAGTCCTATTGAACCATCTTATGGTGAGCAGGCAGGCGATACGGATTGCTAGCAGTCCTATTGCATCATCTTCTGCCAGGCAGCCATGAGATGTGGATGGCATGCAGTCCTTCTGCACCGTCTGCTGCCAGCCAAAGATGTAAAAGATAGATGGAGTGTATCAAAACAAGAAATAGACCAGATTTGTTTTGTATTCATTTGCTTCCCCCCCTCCCCTGTCTAGGAGACTCATTCCTCTAGGTCACACTGTAAAAAGAAAAGGAGTACTTGTGGCACCTTAGAGACTAACCAATTTATTTGAGCATAAGCTTTCGTGAGCTACAGCTCACTTCATCGGATGCATACTGTGGAAACTGCAGAAGACATTATATACACAGAGACCATGAAACAATACCTCCTCCCACCCCACTCTCCTGCTGGTAATAGCTTATCTAAAGTGATCACTCTCCTTACAATGTGTATGATAATCAAGTTGGGCCATTTCAAATCCAGGTTTTCTCACACACCCCCTTTTTTTCCAAAAACCACACACACAAACTCACTCTCCTGCTGGTAATAGCTTATCCAAAGTGGCCACTCTCCTTACAATGTGCATGATAATCAAGGTGGGCCATTTCCAGCACAAATCCAGGTTTTCTCACCCCCCCCAAGAAACACACACACAAACTCACTGTCCTGCTGGTAATAGCTTATCCAAAGTGACCACTCTCCCTACAATGTGCATGATAATCAAGGTGGGCCATTTCCAGCACAAATCCAGGTTTTCTCACTCCCCCACCCCCATACACACACAAACTCACTCTCCTGCTGGTAATAGCTCATCCAAAGTGACCACTCTCCCTACAATCAAGTTGGGCCATTTCCAGCACAAATCCAGGTTTTCTCACCCCCCCCCACACACACACACACAAACTCACTCTCCTGCTGGTAATAGCTCGTCCAAACTGACCACTCTCCTTACAATGTGTATGATAATCAAGGTGGGCCATTTCCAGCATAAATCCAAGTTTAACCAGATCGTGGGGGGGGGGGGGGGGGGGGGGGGTAGGAAAAAACAAGGGGAAATAGGCTACCTTGCATAATGACTTAGCCACTCCCAGTCTCTATTCAAGCCCAAATTAATAGTATCCAATTTGCAAATGAATTCCAATTCAGCAGTTTCTCGCTGGAGTCTGGATTTGAAGTTTTTTTGTTGTAAGATAGCAACCTTCATGTCTGTAATTGCGTGACCAGAGAGATTGAAGTGTTCTCCGACTGGTTTATGAATGTTATAATTCTTGACATCTGATTTGTGTCCATTTATTCTTTTACGTAGAGACTGTCCAGTTTGACCAATGTACATGGCAGAGGGGCATTGCTGGCACATGATGGCATATATCACATTGGTGGATGTGCAGGTGAACGAGCCTCTGATAGTGTGGCTGATGTTATTAGGCCCTGTGATGGTGTCCCCTGAATAGATATGTGGGCACAGTTGGCAACGGGCTTTGTTGCAAGGATAGGTTCCTGGGTTAGTGGTTCTGTTGTGTGGTATGTGGTTGTTGGTGAGTATTTGCTTCAGGTTGGGGGGCTGTCTGTAGGCAAGGACTGGCCTGTCACACTGTAGTCACTCACAGACAAGGTGCAGCGAGGTAAATCTAGCCATGTATCAATCAGAGGCCAGACTAACCTCCTTGTTCCAATAAGAACAATAACTTAGGTGCACCATTTCTTATTGGAACCCTCCGTGAAGTCCTGCCTGAAATACTCCTTGATGTAAAGCCACCCCCTTTGTTGATTTTAGCTCCCTGAAGCCAACTCTTGTAAGCCGTGTCGTCAGTCGCCCCTCCCTGCGTCAGAGCAACGGCAAACAATCGTGCATCTGAGTTGAGAGTGCTGTCCAGAGCAGTCACAATGGAGCACTCTGATGGGGCTAAAACATTGTCGCGGGTGGGTCTGGGTACATATCGTCAGGCCCCTCCCTCCCTCCGTGAAAGCAAGGGCAGACAATCGTTTCGCACCTTTTTTCTGTGCAGACGCCATACCAAGGCAAGCATGGAGGCTGCTCAGCTCACTTTGGCAATTAGGAGCACATTAAACACCACACGCATTATCCAGCAGTATATGCAGCGCCAGAACCTGGCAGAGCGATACCGGGTGAGGAGGCGACGTCAGCGCGGTCACGTGAGTGATCAGGACATGGACACAGATTTCTCTGAAAGCATGGGCCCTGCCAATGCATGCATCATGGTGCTAATGGGGCAGGTTCATGCTGTGGAACGCCGATTCTGGACTTGGGAAACAAGCACAGACTGGTGGGACCGCATAGCGTTGCAGGTCTGGGACGATTCCCAGTGACTGCGAAACTTTTCATGCGTAAGGGCACTTTCATGGAACTTTGTGACTTGCTTTCCCCTGCCCTGAAGCGCATGAATACCAAGATGAGAGCAGCCCTCAGAGTTGAGAAGCAAGTGGCGATAGCCCTGTGGAAGCTTGCAATGCCAGACAGCTACCGGTCAGTTGGGAATCAATTTGGAGTGGGCAAATCTACTGTGGGGGCTGCTGTGATGCAAGTAGCCCACGCAATCAAAGATCTGCTGATATCAAGGGTAGTGACCCTGGGAAATGTGCAGGTCATAGTGGATGGCTTTGCTGCAATGGGATTCCCTAACTGTGGTGAGGCCATAGACGGAACCCATATCCCTATCTTGGCACCGGAGCACCAAGCCGGCGAGTACATAAACCGCAAGGGGTACTTTTCAATAGTGCTGCAAGCTCTGGTGGATCACAATGGACGTTTCACCAACATCAGCGTGGGATGGCCGGGAAAGGTACGTGACGCTCGCATCTTCAGGAACTCTGGTCTGTTTCAAAAGCTGCAGGAAGGGACTTTATTCCCAGACCAGAAAATAACTGTTGGGGACGTTGAAATGCCTATATGTATCCTTGGGGACCCAGCCTACCCCTTAATGCCACAGCTCATGAAGCCGTACACAGGCAGCCTGGACAGTAGTCAGGAGCTGTTCAACTACAGGCTAAGCAAGTGCAGAATGGTGGTAGAATGTGCATTTGGACGTTTAAAGGCGCGCTGGCGCAGTTTACTGACTCGCTTAGACCTCAGCGAAACCAATATTCCCATTGTTATTACTGCTTGCTGTGTGCTCCACAATATCTGTGAGAGTAAGGGGGAGCCGTTTATGGAGGGGTGGGAGGTTGAGGCAAATATCCTGGCTGCTGGTTATGCACAGCCAGACACCAGGGCGGTTAGAAGAGCACAGGAGGGCGCAGTACGCATCAGACAAGCTTTGAAAACCAGTTTCATGACTGGCCAGGCTACGGTGTGAAAGTTCTCTTTGTTTCTCCTTGATGAAACCCCCGCCCCTTGGTTCACTCTACTTCCCTGTAAGCTAACCACCCTCCCCTCCTCCCTTCGATCATTGCTTGCAGAGGCAATAAAGTCATTGTTGCTTCACATTCATGCATTCTTTATTCATTCATCACACAAATAGGGCAATGACTACCAAGGTAGCCCAGGAGGGATGGTGGAGGAGGGAAGGAAAATGCCACACAGCACTTTAAAAGTTTACAACTTTAAAATTTATTGAATGCCAGCCTTCTTTTTTTTGGGCAATCCTCTGTGGCGGAGTGGCTGGTTGGCCGGTGGCCCCCCCACCGTGTTCTTGGGCGTCTGGGTGTGGAGGCTATGGAACTTGGGGAGGAGGGTGGTTGGTTACACAGAGGCTGTAGTGGCAGTCTGTGCTCCAGCTGCCTTTGCTGCAGCTCAACCATACACTGGAGCATACTGGTTTGGTCCTCCAGCAGCCTCAGCATTGAATCCTGCCTCCTCTCATCATGCTGCCGCCACATTTGAGCTTCAGCCCTGTCTTCAGCCCGCCACTTACTCTCTTCAGCCCACCACCTCTCCTCCCAGTCATTTTGTGCTTTCCTGCACTCTGACATTATTTGCCTCCACGCATTCGTCTGTGCTCTGTCAGTGTGGGAGGACAGCATGAGCTCAGAGAACATTTCATCACGAGTGCATTTTTTTTCTTTCTAATCTTCACTAGCCTCTGGGAAGGAGAAGATCCTGTGATCATTGAAACACATGCAGCTGGTGGAGAAAAAAAAGGGACAGCGGTATTTAAAAAGACACATTTTATAAAACAGTGGCTACAGTCTTACAGGGTAAACCTTGCTATTAACATTACATACATAGCACATGTGCTTTCATTACAAGGTCGCATTTTGGCTCCCCCCACTGCGTGGCTACCCCCTCAACCCTCCCCTCTCCCCGTGGCTAACAGCGGGAAACATTTCTGTTCAGCCGCAGGCAAACAGCCCAGCAGGAACGGGCTCCTCTGAGTGTCCCCTGAAGAAAAGCACCCTATTTCAACCAGGTGACCATGAATGATATCTCACTCTCCTGAGGATAACACAGAGAGATAAAGAACGGATATTGTTTGAACGCCAGCAAACATACACTGCAATGCTTTGTTCTACAATGATTCCCGAGTACGTGTTACTGGCCTGGAGTGGTAAAGTGTCCTACCATGAAGGACACAATAAGGCTGCCCTCCCCAGAAACCTTTTGCAAAGGCTTTGGGAGTACATCCAGGAGAGCTGCGAATGCCAGGGCAAATTAATCCTTTCACATGCTTGCTTTTAAACCATGTATAGTATTTTAAAAGGTACACTCACCGGAGGTCCCTTCTCCGCCTGCCGGGTCCAGGAGGCAGCCTTGGGTGGGTTCGGGGGGTACTGGCTCCAGGTCCAGGGTGAGAAACAGATCCTGGCTGTCGGGAAAACAGGTTTCTCTGCTTGCTTGCTGTGAGCTATCGACAACCTTATCATCATCATCATCATCATCTTCTTCGTCCCCAAAACCTGTTTCCGTGTTGCCTCCATCTCCATTGAAGGAGTCAAACAACACAGCTGGGGTAGTGGCGGCTGAACCCTCTAAAATGGCATGCAGCTCATCATAGAAGCGGCATGTTTGGGGCTCTGACCCAGAGCGGCCGTTTGCCCCTCTGGTTTTCTGGTAGGCTTGCCTCAGCTCCTTAAGTTTCACGCGGCACTGCTTCGGATCGCTCTTCAGATCTCTGTCCTTCATGCCCTGGGAGATTTTGACAAAGGTTTTGGCATTTCGAAAACTGGAACGGAGCTCTGATAGCATGGATTCCTCTCCCCATACAGCAATCAGATCCCGTACCTCCCGTTCAGTCCATGCTGGAGCTCTTTTGCGATTGTGGGACTCCATCATGGTCACCTCTGCTGATGAGCTCTGCATGGTCACCTGCAGCTTGCCACGCTGGCCAAACAGGAAATGAGATTCAAAAGTTCGCAGTTCTTTTCCTGTCTACCTGGCCAGTGCATCTGAGTTGAGAGTGCTGTCCAGAGCGGTCACAATGGAGCACTCTGGGATAGCTCCCAGAGGCCAATACCGTCGAATTGTGTCCACAGTACCCCAAATTCGACCCGGCAAGGCCGATTTAAGCGCTAATCCACTTGTCAGGGGTGGAGTACGGAAATCGATTTTAAGAGCCCTTTAAGTCGAAATAAAGGGCTTCATCGTGTGGACGGGTGCAGGTTTACATCGATTTAACGCTGCTAAATTCGACCTAAAGTCCTAGTGTAGACCAGGGCTAGTATGTATTAGCAGGAGTATTGTAAGCAAGACACGAGAAGTAATTCTTCTGCTCTACTCTGCTCTGATTAGTTCTCATCTGGAGTATTGTGTCCAGTTATGCATGCCACATTTCAGGAAAGATGTGGATAAACTGGAGAAAGTCCAGAGAAGAGCAACAAAAATGATTAAAGATCTAGAAAATCTATGTGGGAAGATTGAGAAAATTGGGTTTGTTTAGTCTGGAGAAGAAAAGACTGAGAGGGGACATGACAACAGTTTTCAAGTACCTAAAAGGTTGTTACAAGGAGGAGGGAGAAAAATTATTCTCTTTAACCTCTGAGGATAGGACAAGGAGCAATGGGCTTAAATTACAGCAAAGGCTGCTTTGGTTGGACATTAGGAAAAGATTCCTAACTGTCAGGGTGGTAAAACATTAGAATAAATTGCCTAGGAAGATTGTGGAATCTCCATCATTTGAGATTTTTTTAAGAGCAAGTTAGACAAACACCTGTCAGGGATGGTCTAGATAATACTTAGTCCTTCCTTGAGTGCAGGGTACTGGACTAGAAGACCTCTCGAGGTCCCTTCCACTCCTACTATTCTATGTAGATCTAATTTACCTGGCAAGCACTCAGGTACTAGAGTGATGGACACTATAGAAAACCCTAAAACAGACAGATTGACATCAATAGAATGAAAAACTGTTTATTTCAGACAGTATTCCAGTTATAAAGATGCTGGTTAATCCAAGTTAACTTCAGAGTGGGTGGGAAAAACCCCAAACAAACAGATTTTAATAATATGCTTTTTACAGCTCTGAATGTCTCCTAGTACAAGCACAACAGCAGTTTCAGGCTGCTGATTTCTTTATGCAGAGGGATCCTCCATTATTCTTGCACCAGTAAATTGGAAACTGTGAAACATTCTTGGCTAGCAGAAGAGGAAGAAAGCTGCAGTCACATGTAGAGTCACACAGATGAAGTCATACACTGGCATAACAGCAAGTGTTGTCAGTTTTCAAAGGCCATCTGTAGCCAGCAGACTTAAACTGTCATCCCGGAAAAAGATGGAAACAACTCTAATGGGAGACTGCATTATCCCCTCCCTGGCAGTCTATGAAGTGAGGCTTGTTCTGTGAACACATACAGAAAACAAAGCACTACATTCTTTTTTTAAAAATGTTATTTTTTAAAGCTTAACAAAAAATTCAAATGACAGAAAAAAATGGGAAGAACCAGAGACAACACCAGATCTGAGGAGTCACTTTTGAACTACAAAATATATAAACTCATTTGCTGCAATAAGGGGAGAAAGATTGACCTGGTGAAGAATGCTTGCACTCCCGTGTGGACCTATGGGCTTTGGGACTCTTCTGTGTAAGCTCTTTGAGACAAGGACTTCTCTTCTGTTTTTACAGCACCCAGTCAGTGATCACCAGAAATATTATAAATAGCAGTTCAGTTCCCTGCAGCAGTAAATGGCTGCACATTCTGAGAGGATACATTAGTGTGACAAAGTGGGAATGTTCTTAATGTTTTCTCTGAATACTGTGTGGGTGCTTCAGTTTCCCCTATGCCTTTCTTAAGTATCTAGGTGGTGGGATAAGGGTGTGTGATTGTTGCAGAGCCCTAGAGGGCCAGTATGGTGCTGTCTGCACAGAGAATGGTCTACACCCTGTCTCCTGGCAACTGATGGTCTGGGCCCCTCCCCTGCAAGGTGCCAACTGAAGGTGTTGGAGAACAAAGAGATCAGGTGCCCTCCTGGCCTGGGAAAGAGACAAAAGCCAGAGGAGGGGCTGGAGGGGGTTTCTGTTTGGAGATGGTTTGGGAAACGGAGGGAGGCCGAGCACGGGGGTTTGGGTTCCCTACCCCCAAGATGGACCTGACTGAGGGGTCCTGTTTTCTGTACCTATAAGCTATGTTTTGGACTGTGTTCCTGTCATCTGATAAACCTTCTGTTCTACTGGCTGGTTGAGAGTCACGGTGGATCGCAGGAAATGGGGGGTGCAGGGCCCTGTCTCCCCCACACTCCGTGACAATTACATATTCCCAAGGAAAGATATGGAGGTGGCCTGAAATGTGTGTTGTATGTTCTCCAACAGGTAACTGTGATACAGGAGAGCCAGGGAGCAGTGGGAGAGTGCTAGAGGGGAAATATATAAACTCAAGGCTAATTAAGGCGTAGTTCCCTGTAGACTAGGGAAGGTGGCTGCAGGTTAATTGGAGCACCTGCAGTCAATTAAGGCCCTGTTAGGAACCTAATAAAACCCCCTGCGTCAGGCAGACAGAGGAAGAGGAGAAAGAACTGGAGCTTGGAGGTGTGTTGAGAGATTTGGAAGACCTGAGAACTAGAGCAAGGGAGACTCCTTTTCCCCCAGCATCTAAGGACCGAGAGTAACCTGACCTAAGGGGGATGAGGGTTATAAACCCACAGGGGTTGAGAGGGGCTGGGACTCAGAGCGAGGAGCAAACCTGGACCCCTCCCCTGCTTCTCTCCTCTATCACCTTCCTGGGCTAGTAGTGGGGCCCTTGGCACCCAAGAGCAGGGGCAAAGGGTGGCATCTTAACTCCCCGCCAAGAAAAGCGCAGGACCCACCAGACTAAAATCGGCCATCTTGCCACAGTAACATATTGAAAAATCAATCTGAAATTTGAGACAGGGGATCTGCAGGGGAAGAGGAAGCAGAGTATTGTCACTCTCTAATGCATGTAGGTTGCAGTAATGTGATAAGAGAAAAGAAGTCATCTCCTTCTTTATTCTTGAAGTGAATGATAAATATGCTTGTTTGGTTCCAGTGTGGGGAGGGGAAGAAGAACACTGAAGACTGCAAAATGAGTCTTGGGATCTGTGCCTGGCACTGATGCAAATGAAGGTACAACCATACAAACAATCAGACCATTCATTGCTCCTTCATTAGCAGCTTTTCTTTGCAATACCAACAAAAACAACTTTTTTTGTTTGAATGACCAACCAAGAGGATTGAAAGACAAAAAAGGGAGAGCCTAATTGGTGAGCATACAATGTGCACATAGTTTGTAAGATCTGTTTGTTATGCAAATAAAGTAATGCTGAATGTGTAGGTGCAGTTAGTGTAATTCAACTTACACAACAGACTTACGTGACATATCACTTTAACACACATGTTCTTAACAGAATATGTTCAGACACTAGACTAATCAGATATGAACTTCACACTGAGATCAAAGACCTGTTGTCTAGTTCATTTTTATATTAAATGACAGAATACCCATGTGAAAATCAAATATACAGGCTATGTTTGTTTTGTCATGTAAAAGGATGTTTATTATTAGTGGGAAATGATAAAATTAGTACTAAAAGCAATTCTGTGTAACTTTATTTAAAATGGCCAAATGATCCCTGGTGTAATTCTGTTCACTTAATGGTCTTACATTAGGTATGAATTTAGACAGATAGATAGGCTGGGTAGGCAGCACCACCTATTATTAAGGTTTTTCAACACTACCTATTATAAGACCCTGCTTTCAGTTACAATGTTGCAAAATTTTAACTGTTTGGGCTGCAACTTTTCATGCTGTCTGCCCAGGTTTTTTGTTTGTTTAATTTCAGCCAGAATGATTCAGCCATTTCATGAAGGAGGCTAGAGAAAAATATATTGTTTGCCCGTGTTAAAAAATTCTGCCTTTTCTTTTAAAAGCTCTAGTGCCCCCTATGCTTTGGGGCAGGGACTTGAAATTTGCTTTGTGTCAGTGATGTGCCTTTTGCTATTTGCATGAAAATCTGTCCAAGTTATAAGCCTTTGAAGACTCACAGTTTGTGTATGTTCAATAGAGACTTAGATTTTAGCAATTAAAATCTCTGACGATTCCATCCTCACTGACAATGTCAAGTCTCTCAGACCTACTCGTAGTGCTGACCAGACTGCCCATGCACCATCCCCATAGAGTAACTGAGCAGGCTCCAGCCCAGGGCCATGGGGGCTTAGGTCTGCATCGTAATTGCTGCTTCATACCAGGGTGCGGCTGGGTACCAGAACTGAGAACAGGGAGCCTCTCCTTCCTGTTTGCCCAATGACCCCCTGCTGGCACCCAGCCAGTGTGGAGGAGGAAGCTATCTGATTCAAAAGCAGAGAGCACAAAAGCCAAACCAAGGGGAGGGAACAGTGTAAACTAGAACAAAGAGTCTGGTGAAGGTGGGACTGGAGGAGAGGAGGAGAAACTGTGATTAGGAATTAGAGGAGAGGAGACTGACTGGAAGGAGTTGGAGACCAGGAGCCAGGGAGTGAGGAGGCCTGGGATTGGTTGGATTGGGATTGGGTGCCTTTTGTGGGAGGGTAGAGACTGGGCACCAAAGGGAAAAAAAACAGGGGATGCATGAGGGAGGGACTAGGTGTCAATATGGCACCACATGATGGAATTTCTGTTTTTAATTTTTTTCTAAGTATGAAATTACTCACAAAAATTATCTTAAAATAAGATGACTAAGGTTGCAAATCAAGCACTCAAAAGTTAAGAAATGCCAGAATCACGGTTGCTTGTGGAACCTTAATTTGCATCCCCTCGACATCCTCCCTCACCCTGTGCAGATGCATTATGATTTAGTCTTTACGTGAGCTCACACTATTTTTTCCACATGACAAGACCCCTGCCTCATTCAGAGCACACAATGGACTGCATGATGGACCTGCTTTGGGGATGAATCAGGGTTGTGCAGTGAGTGAGGTTGTTGTCTGCCTCAGTTGTCGCAAAAGCTGAAGGTGTGTAGTGAAGGAAACAGGGAACTGCAGGAAGAGAAAGGAGGGTCTTGATTAAGGCAATTGAATGCTGCCCTGGAGAATGGATTCTATCCCTGCCTCTGGCACAGGGTTCTTGTGTGATGCTAGGCAAGTCACTTAAAGCAAACTTCTCACAGGTGGTCACTAATTGTGTGTTCTTCATTTTCTGGGTGCCCAACTTGAGACTCTGGGATCTGATTTGTAGAACAGCTGAACGCTCACAGCTACAACAGCAGTCAATGGGAGCTCTAATTTGAACATACAAAATGCTACATAGTGTTAAGTACTCTGAAAGATCAGGTCCTAAGTGCCTCAAGTTGGGCACTCAAAATTGGTAGATACTTTTGACCTTAATCTGTTCCTCAGCCCCACATCTCTGAAATTGGAATAATAATACCCTCTAGTCTCTCAGAGTTGTTGTGAAGATAAATTCATTAATATTTGTGAAGCACTCTGATACTATAGTGATGAGCGCCATAGAAAAAGCTCATGAGGAAATTAATTCTGTCTTCAGAGCAAGGTTTGAATAGTATATAGTCACTGGGCATGGGGCTACCCATTGAACAAAGGAGAGAGCCAAATTATGAATAGCTGCTCATTAAGTCCATCCTGTGCACTGAATGAGGCAGGGGGTCCTGTGGGAAAAAACAGAATGTGATCATGTAATTAAAGACTGTAGAATAATGTATACACACAAGGAGGCCAAATTAAGATTGGTCAAGTAAACATTCTGGCATTTCCTAAATCATCTGAGTCAGATGCCACCAGCAGAAGGTTGATTTTTTTTTTATTTTTTTTTTTTTGGTGGTTCGGGTTCCTTAATTTCCACATCAGAGTGTTGCTCTTTTAAGACTTCTGAAAGCATGCTCCACACCTTGTCCCTCTCAGATTTTGGATGGCACTTCAGATTCTTAAACCTTAGGTTGAGTGCTGTAGCTTCTTTGCGTTTTGTCAGATCTGCAGTGACGGTGTTCGTAAATCAAACAACATGTGCTGGGTCATCATCCGAGACTGCTATAATAGGAAATATATAGCAGAATGTGGGTAAAACAGAGATGGGGACATACAATTCTCCCGCAAGGAGTTCAGTCAGAAATTTAATTAACACACTATTTTTTTTAACAAACATCATCAGCATGGAAGCATGTTGTAGGGGCAAGGTTGTGGAAGATTGGCGAGGAGCTAAGTGGCGGACCACGTATGTGACTGAATGTAAGCGGAGGATGCAGGCAGTTCAATGAACTTTGTCCAACAGACCCTGCCAAGATATAGTTTAGCATAGCTCAGCATATTTTTTGCCTGTAAACAAGTCAGTTTATATAATAAGCATAAATCATGAATGTAATTCATGTAACCAGCTGTTCACCCCATGTAACCTCGAGATAAGGGCGGCGAATATAACACTGCAGAGGACTCCCCCTCGGTGAAGTCCTACCTGGTCAGCTGTCCTGAATGGCCAGAGTCCCCTGCAGCCCCTCCACGAGCCCTAGGGATTCCCCGCGCAGCTTGGAGTGTAAGTTCTTCCTTCAATAAAGCATAGCTTGCTATTCTCAGGCCTGGGTGTCATCTTTTCGCTAGTATCTCCCCCGCCCTTGCAGGCACAATTGGCATCACAAACAGAATACCGGTGGGAGAATGCCTCTTTGGGGAAGGAAGGATAAGGGGGAGGGAGAGAGCCACATCCCCGGGTGGCCCTCCACGGGACGGTGGGCACCAGTGGCTCGCAAGCTGTTGGGGTTGGTTGCCCCTGCCGCATGCCCGAGCTTGAGCAGGAGCCTGGGGTTACCCCAGTTAGGCTGGAGGAACTGATATCCAAACTCCGGCTGGACAAAGCAGGACCCGCAGAGCGAAAAGTGGCGGGGGACCTGGGATGGGTCTTCCTGACTGTGCTCCACGCGGTGGACAAGGCGCTGCTGGTTCAGCACCAGAGGATAGGACGATTAGAGACTGATTTGCAGCAAGCAAACGAGGCCCGTTCACTAACCCAGGAAGTCATCACCAGTACAGCTGAACAGGCCGAGCAGTTAGAGCACCGATGCGCAGTTATGGCGGCTCGCATTGCGAATCCCCAGCAGCAAAAGGGAGGACAGCAGGACTTGCGCCCCCTTGCCCTATGCGCAAAAGCAACTGGGATCCAGAGACCTGGGATGGGGACATTTGGGAGACAAGTGAGGACGAGTCCCCCAGGGAGGGGGACGGCGGGATGGCAGGGCTATACCCGCAGCCGCAACCCATTGTCGAGACATAGTACGAGGGACTGCGCGGGGATAATGATAATATGGTAGGAAAGGATACTATCCAGGAATTTAAATCCTCCGAGATACAGGATTTTGTGCAGCATTTCAAGCAGCATCCCAAAGACTCTCTGCTGGCCTGGCTGCTACAGCTGTGGGTCGAGGGAGTGGATGTGATTACCTTTACCCCCTCTGAGCTAGGCAGTATGGGCTCGCTAACCACAGACCCCCTCTTTTGTAGAAGTCTCAAGGCAGGGGCCGCTATGGAGACGGAATACCCGTATCCCTCCCTTATGTCATAGTTGGCCATGGCTATCAAAACCATCTGGAGTTCACCCACAGACATGGATGATGGATTGGAGCAGTGGGCTTCCATCCCAGAGGGGGTTAGCCAGCTCCGACAGCTAGGCATGCGCACAGGCATATTTGCCGAGGCTTTTGAAGGGCCTGACGCCGTGGAGATGACCCGCACCATCCATACCCGGCTTCTGCGGAATGTGCCCCCACACCTGAAGGCGATGATCCTTCCGATGGTTGGGGGAGCCATAGGGTCAGTGGGAGATGCGGCACAGCTCATGATGCAATTAACAGAAATTGATGGTATGATGAAGACCACAAAGCTGCGGTAGGTGAATGTGAAGCAAAAGGAGAGGGTTAGCCACAATACCATGTTCAAAGACCTATTGAAAGCGGGGATTCCCCTGGAGGAAGTGGCTGGGAAAACCAATGCTGAGCTGTTAAGATGCTGGTTACAGCTCAAGCTGGAACAGTGTGCCAAGGAAAGGATGGGAGCCCCAATGAGAGGAGGGCCCTCAAACAAGGTCGATAGTACCCCTCAGCAGCCCCAACTGTCTGCCCTGCTGGCAGACTATATTGAGTGGAAGCTGCCCGCCCAATATTGACGGGATGGTGGGTCCCCGGCGCCCCCCATGGAGGTAAGGCGATATGTAGTGGAGGACCACAGCCCTTATGTCCCAGTAGAGATCTACTGGCCTAGCGGGGGGCGACAACGAGTAATGGCCCTTGTGGACACAGGAGCGGAGATGACTATACTACATGGCACCCCGCCCCCTCAGGGCCGGTCGGTAATGGTGAGCAGCCTTGGAGGGGTGGATGTTTGGGCCGCGTCAATGCAGTTAAGACTGGCCATCAGGAAGGCCCCCCCCATACAAGTCACCATCTTAATCGCCCCCATTCATGAATACATATGGGGTATAGACCTCCTCCAAGGGCAAACCATAGACAGTGGGGGCCCTTTTCCTTTGGGTGCCTGCTGTATGCCTGAGCGGTTGTAACCATGCTGTGGGGGCATCCCCGGTGGGACCCCATGGTGCTTCCGACCCCTACCACAGTGGTCAATGCCAAACAGTATCGGATACGCGGTGGGCACGAGGAAATAACCGCCACTGTTAAAGGACTGCTCCAGATGGACATCATTCGCCCTACCATGAGTGCATTTAACAGCCCAGTTTGGCCAGTCCATAAAAAGGACAGAACCTGGTGCATGACGGTCGACTACTGCAACCTGAATAGGGTCAGCCCAACCCTAATGGCGGCAGTTCCCGACATGGTCTCCATCATGGAGCGCCTCGCAAGTAGGGCAGTGGCATGTAGTGGTGGATCTGGCAAATGCCTTCTTCTCCATCACCAGTGCCCAGCAGAGCAAGAATCAATTTGTCTTTACGTGGGAGGATCGGCAGTACACGTTCACTGTGCTGCCCCAGGGCTATAAACATAGCCCTACCATCTGTCACCAGCTAGTTAGTCGAGACCTGGAGCAAGTGACTCTCCCAGAGGGAATGGTCCTAGAGCACTATATTGATGATGTCTCGCTGAGCGGGCCCCATGAGGTGGCACTCTCCGAGGCCAAGAACAATGTCTTCCAGGCTCTGACGGCCAGGGGATGGGCCGTCAACCCTAGTAAAATCCAGGGGCCCAGCCAGGAGGTGATCTTCTTGGGCATACTTTGGTGAACCTCAACGTAAAATCCCACAAAAGGCAATTGAAACAATTACCCACTTCCCAGAGCCCACTATTGTGTGCCAGGCTCAAACTTTCCTGGGTCTCCTTGGATATTGGCACACATTTATTCCCCAACTAGGGTATATTTTGAAGCCCATACAAGCAGTAGTCCAGAAGAAAGCCACGTTTAGTTGGGGGCCAAACAGAGTGCTGCATTCCAACAGGCTAAAGAGGTGCTCAGGCAGCACACAGTGCTGAGCCCAGGCAGACGAGGCACCCCCGTCGAACTTGAGGTAACGGTGGTAGACCACATGGCCTCGTGGGAGCTGTGGCAGCAGGCTTCATCTTGAAAGGAGCCCATAGAGTATTGGTCGCAATCCCTATGAGGCTCGGCTGAGCGTTATGCACCCCTTGAACAGCAGCTGCTTGCAGTGTATGGGCCCTGCAGCGGACTGAGCCCATAACGGGCGCAGAGCCTGTAAAGGTTTGTACCCCCCTTCCACTCATGGGTAGGGTCCAGGAGGAGAGCCCGCTCACGTGGAATGGGGTAGCCCAGACCCAAACCCTATGGAAATGGAAACATTACCTGCAGCTATGTATACAAATGACCGAGGCAAGCATTACCTTCAAGGAACTGCCCTCTGGAGGCCAGCACACTTATGCCCCCCTGGTCGAAGTGCCTCAACCCCCCTGTATGGAGGCCCCTCCCTACGCCTCCTTGACCGAACAACAACGAGAGGCCACGTGGTTCACTGATGGATCGGCCTTGTACAGGGGGGCAGAACGATGGTGGTGAGTGGGCGCATATAATCCCTGCCTTGAGGAAATACTGTTCGAGACTGGCCCCGGCCTGTCTAGCCCATGGGCTGAGCTACGGGCAGCATTTATGACCAACACAGAGAACCCAGGCCCCCTTTATCTGTATACGGACAGTTGGGCAGTCTACAAAGGCATGACACAATGGATGGCCGTCTGGCATGCGACTGGCTGGAAGGTGTGTGACAAACCCCTTTGGGATTACGACGTGTGGCCGGCCCTTTAGAATGCCTGTAGTCAGAGGCCCGTTGCCGTTCGTCATGTAGACGCCCACCTGACGGGGGAATCAGAGGAGGCCCGGTTCAACAGAGAGGTAGACGACATAGTCACAGTATATGTAGTAGCTGCCCCCGGCGTGACCGAGTGGATACATCAAAAGAGCGGACATCTGGGAGGGGAAAAGGCAATGCAATGGGCCACCGATTGTGGCTTACAGACCACAATCGGTGCACAGCAGGACGCCCGTCAGCACTGCCCACTGTGTACGAGGCTCTCCCACCAGTGCTTAAAAGCAGAGAAGGGGTACTTGAAGCGAGGCCAGAAACCTGGCGAAGTATGGCAGGTGGACTACATTGGCCTGCTGCCTGAGACTCAGCAACATAAATATGCACTAACTGTGGTAGACACATATTCAGGTCTGCTCTTTGTATACCCACGCGCAAGCGCCACACAGGAGCAGACTATAAAGGGATTGGAAGAACTCATCCGCTATTACGGATCCCCCCTCGAGGTGCAAAGTGATCAGTGGAAGTAAGAGAATGGGCTAGGGGACGGGAGATTGTGTGGGTGTTCCACATTGCATACCACTTGCAGCGCACCAGGCTCATTGAACGCATGAATGGCTTGCTTAAAGAACGGTTACACAAACTATCTCCCACTGAATCACTGGCCGGGTGGAGCTGTAATCTCTGCCAAGCCATGGCTGCGCTCAATGACCGTCCTCTGTATGGCTTCACCCCATACGCTAGATTCAAGGGGGAGGTCATTGAGCGACCCCGTGTGTTGCGAGTGCAGTGTCTGCACCCACAAGCCCACCTCCCCATTCAGGCCACCCCAGAAAGTGCTGGTCTCGATTTGCAGGTCCCTCAAGAGATCCTCACTCTACAGCCCAATAGCCGAAACCTTGTAAGTACTGGCCTAGCCATTGGACTCCCAAAGCACTAGTATGGGCACTTTGCCCCATGCAGCATTCTGGCGCTTAAGGGCATAGATGTTGCAGTGGGAGTAATCGACACTGACTATACCGGGGAGGTTAAGTTGTTCTTGGTTCATAATGGCCCGCAGGCAATGACTCTCCTCCAGGGCAAACGTATTGCACAGTTGATTTGCGAGCGCATTGGGTTGCCTGATGTGTAGGAGGTGGATGCACTTGCACCCACCACTCGGGTGGGGGGGTTCGGCTTAACTGGATGTGCAGTTTGGGTTCACGACCCCACCAAACATAACCCGCTCAAAGGGGAAATCCTAGCTAACGGCCCCAGGGACACTCATCTCGTGCTGCTAAAAGGGGAAGACGCCCCAACTTATGTGCCCTCTAAGCATCTTTTTTCCAGGCAACCATAACCACTGCATTGCAGTTCGGGCAGCTCTGCGGAGTGTCCCAGTCGCGCCACCCAACGACCAATACCTGCGCGATGTCTCTACGACGTGTCTTCTACGGCATAATCCTCAAACTAATTTTAGGTGCAACTGGTGTCCAAGCCACATGGCACCACAACTCAGCCATCCAGTGGATGCAGTCAGTGGCGCTAGCAGGTAACAAATCGGACTGTTGGTACTGCTTGTACGGCCCTCAATTGGCAAGCACTGGCATTCCATGGGCTGCAGTGCCGTGGAATGAATCCTGGGCCCTTAACGACACCACCTTTCTCACCAAGTATAATGAAACGCCCTCTTACTGGCGCCAAGGGACACCGGAAGTGGTGTTGGGGGATGCTTATTGGTGTGTTCAGCGGCCTTCGGCGATGGATGCCGTTCACCCCATTGGAGAACTGCCCCCATCCTCATGCACAGTGATAGCAGAATACCTGCCAGACACTGGGCAATTTAATGTTACTGCCGGCCCACCAGAATTGCAGAGTAAGTGGATGGCTGGAGAGACATGGGTCTCAAGTGATAATTGTTCCGGTTCTTCCAAAACCAATTTGACTTATACCAATGGCACCACCCTTTGCCATTGGTGGTGGCGTTGTGGCGAGTGGGGACTACATACCCATGGTTTTCTGTATTATTTCAATGCCAATGTCCCCGTATGGGGGACGTCCCTCAGTACAATTAGGCGCGGGCAAATCCCACGTGCACATTACTGGTCCCAGTGTAACCAAAACTCTGATAGTTGGTGTCGCAACGCCTCAGATAGCACATGGCTCCCCATGGCAGGATTGCCGGGGCTGTACTGGCTATGCGGCTGCTGGACGTATAAAACCCTACCCAACCAATGGTGTGGACGGTGCACATTGGGACGGCTCCTCCCCTATACGTATGGAATGCAAACCATGCCTGCTCATGCAGTGCATAATTACATATTGGTGGCACGTCCACGATGAAGCCCAAACCCCATTGTGCGGAGACCCACAGGCTTTCATTAGTTTGTCCGCGCTTTCCTCCCCTGGCTAGAGGTGGTTGAGCTGGAGCGTGCTATTGTAAATATTTCAGCCACGTTAGAGGTTATAAAAAATATAACCATAGACACAATTCAAGCCCTGCAGTTAGAGGCAGCCTCTTTATCGCAAGTTGTATTACAAAATCGTATGGCATTGGACTATCTATCAGCCACTCAAGGCGGCATTTGTGCCTTGATTAATGAAAGTTGTTGTTTTTACTCAAATCAGGATAAGCGTATTGAGACGGATGTTCATAATACGCTGGACCACTTGAAGGTGTTACATGACGTGGGCTCTGAGACTTCTGTGTGGGATGACCCTTGGCGGTGGCTAACCTCCTGGCTTCCAGATCTCGGCGCCTGGGGGAGATGCATTGGGCTCCTGTTATTGATTGGACTATGTGGTTTTGTATGTGTGTTTGTCCTTCTTCAACGTTGCGTGAATTGCTCCTCCACCCTCCTGGCCTGATTAACAACCCCCAAACCAGTGCGCACGCTCGCCATGCCCTGGTGGCAGTAATGAACACACTGCAGTCCGCCAAGGGGTGGAGTGTAGGGGCAAGGTTGTGGAAGATTGGCGAGGAACTAAGTGGCGGACAACGATGTGAATGAATGTAAGCGGAGAATGCAGGCAGTTCAATGAACTTTGTCCGACAGACCCTGCCAAGATATAGTTTAGCATAGTTCAGCATATTTTTTGCCTGTAAACAAGTCAGTTTATATAATAAGCATAAATCATGAATGTAATGGATATAACAAGCTGTTCACCCCACGTAACCTCGAGATAAGCATGGAGAATATAACACCACAGAGCACTCCCCACCCGGCGGAGTCCTGCCTGATCAGCTGTCCCGAAAGGCCAGAGTCCCCTGCAGCCCCTCCGCGCGCCCCAGGGACTCCCCACGCAGATTGGAGCAGAAGTTCTTCCTTCAATAAACTGTAGCTTGCTATTCTTAGGCCTGGGTGTCATCCTTTCGCTGGTATCTCCCCCGCCCTTGCGGTCACATAAGTCCTCTGGAATGGTGGCTGAAGCATGAAGGGGCATATGAACGTTTAGCATATCTGGCATGTAAATACCTTGCAATGCCAGCTACAAAAGTGCCATGCGAACACCTGTTCTCACTTTCAGATGACATTGTAAATAAGAAGCAGGCAGCAGTATCTCTCATAAATGTAAACAAACTTGTTTTTCTTTGCGATTGGCTGAACAAGAAGTAGGACTCAGTGGACTTGTAGGTTCTAAAGTGTTACATCATTTTGTTTTTGAGTGCAGTTATGTAACAAAAAAATCTACATTTGTAAATTACATTTTCACGATAGAGATTGCACTACATTACTTGTATGAGGTGAATTGAAAAATGATATTTATTTTGTTTATCATTTTTACAGTGCAAATATTTGTCATAAAAATAATATAAAGTGAGCACTGTACACTTTTGTCAGGGCTCCCTCCCCACTCTGAACTTTGGGTACGGATGTGGGGACCCGCATGAAAGACTGCCTAAGCTTATTTCTACCAGCTTAGGTTAAAACTTCCCCAAGGCACAAATTCTCCCTTGTACCTTGGATTAGGTAAACGCTGCCACCACCAAGTGATTTTACAAAGAATCAGGAAAAGGACCACTTGGAGTCCTATTTCCCCAAAATATCCCCCCAAGCCCTACACCCCCTTTCCTGAGGAGGCTTGAGAATAAACAAGATGAGCACAGACCAGCCTTGTTTTTTTTAGGACACTAAAAAAACCGATCAGATTCTTAAAAAAAACAGAACTTTTTTAGAAAGAAAAAAGGTAAAAGACGCACCTCTGTGAAATTAGAATGGGAGATAATCTCACAGGGCAATTAGATTCAAAACACAGAGAATTTCCCTCTAGGCAAAACCTTAAAGTCACAAAAAGAAAAACCAGGAATACACCTTTCTCTCAGCACAGAGAAAATCACAAGCCAAAACAAAAGATAATCTAACGCATTTCCTTGCTAAATACTTACTAAGGAGTTGGAGTGTTTGCTTTCTTGTTCTGTCTCCGGCAAAAGCCACATGGAACAGACAAAATCTCTCTCTCTCTCTCCCCCCCCACCCCGTATTTGAAAGTATCTTGTCCCCTTATTGGTCCTTTTGGTCAGGTGCCAGCCAGGTTACTTGAGCTTCTTAACCCTTTACAGGTTTTTGTGCCTCTGGCCAGGAGGGATTTTATAGTACTGTATACAGACAGGTGGTTACCCTTCCCTTTATTTTATGACAACTTTGTATTCTGTGTTGTAATAAAAATCAATATATTTGAAAATGTAGAAAAACATCCAAAAATGTTTAATAAATTTCAATTGGTATTCTATTGTTTAACAGTGTGATTAATCACAATGAATTTTTTTAATCGCGGTTAATTTTTTTGAGTTACTCGCGTGAGTTAACTGCAGTTAACCAACAGCCCTAATATAAACACAATACCAGCAGAATCTTGTGGGGACAGATAACTGACTTTGTGTACATTACAAACAATGGAAAAATTAAAACCTGCTTTAACTCCATTGAACTACGCCAGGGATAAACTTGGACCACTATATTGTAAACATCACAGGCTAAATATTGCTCTCAGTCAATGGAGTTGCACAGATGTAATTGAGGGCAGAATTTGGGTCCTGTAGTCACCGTAGGATAGTTGTTTCACACAGAAGGCTATTTAATCTATCAACTTTGCTAAGTGATGCCGTTCCTATTCCTAAAGGTTTTCCATTTAGTAAAACAGAATAAACCAATATCAGATTAGTAACAGTCTTGACAAAGATCATCAATGGGTGTTCTAGCTAGCACAATTTGTTTCCAAATTTCCGTTTTATGTCCTAGTCATACTCCTGTAACACATCTAAACTACTCGTAATGCTTCCCCTTTAAAATGCATAATACTGGCCAAGCTGTTGGCCTAGTGGTATTATCACTCTGGCAGGAAAGCTCTGTTTGATTTCTGACCTCTTGTTTCCTTGTGCCTAGGACTGAGGCAGAAGAAGCAGCGAGGTCAACCCGGAGGAGGAGTGCCTTGTATCATACAAAAGCGACTCTCGACTCATTGTGGAGTAGCATTGATGTAATTCAGAGTATGTTTCTTTGTTTCAGAATCCCCCTCTGCTGAGATATAGTGCTAAAGGGATGTGACCAAGAGAAGTTAACATTTAAGAAAGGGGAGTGGAAGTTCCCCAAGGCTCCATGACAGGTCTGAAGGATTCCACCAGGAGAAAAACAACAGATCTGATCTCTACTTAAATCTATGCAGGAATAGGAATCAAAAAAGACTCAAAGGAGAAAATAAACTAAACCCTTGGTAATAGACCAGCAGGAATAACTGGCCAAGTGATAGTACTGCTGAAAAGGATCTGGGGGTTATAGTAGATCACAAATTAAACCTGAGTCATAGTGATGCAGTTCCAAAGAAGGCTAATATCATTTGGGGGTATATTAACAGGAGTGTTGTATGTAAGACACAGGAGATAAGTGTCCCACTTTACATGGCACTGGTGTGAGGCCTCAACTGGAGAACCATGTCCAGTTCTGGGTTACACACTTTAGGAAAGAGGTGGAAAAATTGGAGAGAGAACAACAAAAATGATGAAAGGTTTAGAAAACCTGGTCTATGAGGAAAGATTTAAAAAAACTGGGCATGTTTAGTCTTGAGAAAGAAGACGAGGGGGACCTGATAACAAATATATTAAAGGCTGTTATAAAGGGGACTGTGATCAATTGTTCTCCATGTCCACTGAAGGTAGGACAAGTAGTAATGGGCTTAATCTGCAGCAAGGGAGATTTAAATTAGGTATTAGGAAAAACCTTCTAATTATAAGTGTAGTTAAGCTTCCCAAGGGAGATTGTGGAATCCCCATCATTGGAGATTTTTAAGAACAGGCTGGACAAATACTTGTCAGAGATGATCTGATTTACTGGGTCCTGCCTCAGCAGAGGGGGATGGACTTGATGACTTCTCAAGGTCCCTTCCAGCCCTTCATTTCTAGGATTCTGTGATTGTTCGGATTTACGGACAATCTAACATAGACTGCAGTTCAGAAATGAGATCAGAATGGCCTAAAATAAAAGCAGCTTGCTAAATTTAAGTGCTTTGGAATCTGAACCTGAACACTAGCCTTACCCTCAATTTCACATTGAGCCTAAACCTGTGCCTAAATCTAGTTTGAGTCTGAACAGCACTTCCCCAAACTATGGCTAAGCACTAATTCAATATATAGATCTTGAATGCGTTAGCTGCCTTGTTTCAAAAGTTATATAGTTATAAGTTATAATACAAGTGACTGACAGTGATATAAGAGATCAGGTTGGACAGAAAGGGAAGAAAAAATTATCTCCCTTTCTTTAATTTAACGCATCACTAATTTATGCAATAGGTCCCCTGATACTACAGTGATGGGTGCCTTACTAATGCATGAAATAAACAGAAGTTATTGTAATGTCATCAACTAAGTTTATCCAGACATTGTACAAATGAGTAGGGTACAAAATACTTAACAGATTTTTAAATGGTTTTGTGATGTTGAAGGGGACTGCTATTGATTAAAATGGATCAAAACCAAGTATTGCAAGTCTTACTTATTAGAACAGTTTCCTTAAAATCCCAGATAATAAGGGTATTTGTTTTTATTACCTTCCTGTCTAGAGATAAGGATGGATTAAACAATTTGGGCACACTGCCCACTGCAACCAGTTATAACCACCCTTTTTCACTGTACTCTTAGTCACAAAGATTTCCATTAACTTTAATAGCTTTTGGTTCAGTCCCAATTGCAGAAAATAAGAGTGAAATTACACAGCTATTCAAGTATTTTGTTTTAAATGCTGTCCATTGATAACAAAATAAGTAGAAAAAGCAGCACAAGTCCAAACTTATCAGTATACACATCATTTCCAGTTAACATCTTGTGCTGATTACATTGGAGTTTATAAAATTAAAAACAAGAAGGTTGAAGTTATGTTCAGTTTGAAATAAAGAAATGGAATAGGAAAACAGAAGCTAACATTTGTAACATTTTTAACACTGATCTGAGTGTTGAACGATGCACTCCAACCAACAATGCACTCCAATGCACTCCATTTTTAAATGCAATGATCCATTGGTAATTATGTCCTGCTAGGTCTGTGTCTAAGTAAATGCATTCCCCTGAATGTTAAACCTGCTGGAACAACCAAGTACAGTAAAAGTCATTTAGGTACATGGAAATTGCATTAAAGCTAGAGAAGGCCTGAGAAGGTGTTTGAGCCAGATAGAAGCTGAGATGAGCGTGAAAATTACAGATGCACGCATAAATATACTGACACATGAAGAGAAGGGAGTTACCTTACAAGTGGCGAACCAGTATTAACAAGGCCAATTCAGTCAGGGTGGATGTGGTCCACTCCCAATAATTGATGAGGAGGTGTCAATACTCAGAAGTCACCTACTACAGGACAGGCCCAACAAGGAAAATAAGAGAACACCACTGGCCATCACGTACAGCCCCCAGCTAAAACCTCTCCAGCACATCATCAACGATCTACAATCTATCCTGGAAAACAATCCCTCACTCTCACAGACCTTGGGAGGCAGGCCAGTCCTCGCTTACAGACAGCCCCCCAATCTGAAGCAAATGCTCACCAGCAACTTCACATGACACCAAAGAAACACTAACCCGGGAACCAATCCTGTAACAAACCCCGTTGCCTACTCTGTTCCCATATGTACATTGGCCAAACCGGACAGTCTCTATATCAAAGAATAAATGGGCACAAATCAGACAAATCGGGAATAGTAACATACAAAAGCCAGTAGGAGAACACTTCAATCTCCCTGGACATTCAATAACAGATTTAAAAGTAGCCATCCTTCAACAAAAAACCTTCAAAAACAGACTTCAAAGAGAAACTGCAGAGCTACAATTCATTTGCAAATTTAACACCATTGATTTGGGCTTGAATAGGGACTGGGAGTGGCTGGCTGGAAGGGCAGGGGGACAGTTTGGTTTGCTTTATTTTGAATCTTGGTTTATAAATTAATAAAGGAAAAGCCCTAAGCAAAGGAACTAGAACTGTGCACTTGTTTGGAGCATCATTTCACCTTCCCAGCTGGTGGATCAGCCCATCATTTTACATGTTAGAGCACATACACAGTGATCAGGGAGACGACAGGTAAAGGTCTTTGTAATTCCAGGTTTGTTTGTTTCTCTATATAAACTGTTCCCAGCCTAGTAGTTATTAGTTCCATTATTTTTTAAGTGAAATGTAGTCAAGTGTTGTATGTGATGAGTCACAAGAGGCCTTTCAGGAGTGAGATGAACAAGGTGGGGAAGATGGCTAATTAGTACTTGAAAAGGTCAATTCAAGCTTCAGGGGTGCATTAAAAAATAAGCACGGACAGCTCTGGAAGGACAGCTGTGCATCTAATATTTGGATCAAGAGATAATGCCAAAGGCACATACAAACACAAATGGGATTTAAATTTGGACACTCAATTAAGCCTCACTGATTAGACAAAGACCATTAAAACACATCCTCTTGTGCTGTAATTTAGTAGAACCAATGGATTGTTATTGATGTTTTGATGCAGCTTTAACATATCTCTCAGAAGGAGTACAGATACAATGCAGGATCTGCTTCCATTTAAAAGTGTTCCTGTGAGTGAAACAGAAAACATGCTGGGTATGATAAAGCTGTTACTATCAGCTGATATATTAGTGCAGCCTTTCAACAAATGAAAAACGTTGCAAAAGTTCCTAACCACGTAGCACTTGTCATCCATAGATGACAAATGCCTTTATAAAGGTTGGCAAGTGTCATTAATCCTGGTTTACAAAAGGAAAAACTGAGAGAAAACATGAGTGGCTTTTCCAAGGTCACACAATGTGTGTAGAGTGAGGTCTAGAGCCCTGGTCTCCTGATGGCATGCTCTAACTGCCTCCCCATTTACCTTTTTCCTCTCAAAACTGTCTCTTTTCAGTTACTTGAATATAAATCTGTTCTCAAAAACCGGAACAAAAGAAAAGGCAAATTTTATGATATCTCTGTCCCATTCACCACTTCCCCACCCCCAACAAATGGAGATATGACATACTCACCAATACATTCAACCATTGTTATAAACACTATCTGTAGCTGGAGATGAGCCCAAATCAGAACATGTGATTAAAATTCCCTTAAAACTTTGGGGCAAGTTCAGATGCAGACCTTGACTTCACAACTTGGCCCTATTTTTATCTAAATCATCTCAATTCATCCACTTTTATTATTCATTTGTATTATCATCACACCTAGGAGCCCCAGTCATGGACCAGGAATGCTTTATTTGGGAAGATTAACCATGGCCATGCATCAGCTAATACTGCCAGTTCTTATATCCATCCTTGAAGTTGGTTGTTCTCTAAAAGTCCTTGTGGAGGAACTAAAAAGTTAAAACTGATTGATGTTTTTTGTCACTAGTACATGCCTGAGAGACTTCCAGCCAGTGGTCAAAAGGATCTGCCTGTAAAAAGGACCAATGCTGGACTTGAAGTGAGCATGTAAGAGGAAACCTATTTTAAAGCAGAGGCACAGAACTGTAGTCAGTATTGATATTTTAGTGGGCATCTTCCAGGCATCAGAGCACTTGCTCTCCATACTATGTCGGACTTGACTTAAAGCCATTCTATGTGGTCGAAGAAGGCAGTCTTGCTCCTGCCCTTTAATTCTGGGATCATAATGTGTTCCTATTAGGGCTGTCAAGTGATTAAAAAAATTAATCGTGATTAATCGTGCTGTTAAACAGTAATAGAATACCATTTATTTAAATATTTTGGATGTTTTCTACATTTTCAAATATGTTGATTTCAATTATAACACAAAGTACAGTGCTCACTTTATATTTATTTTTTATTACAAATATTTTCACTGTAAAAAACAAAAGAAATGGTATTTTTCAATTCATCTAATACAAGTACTGTACTGCAATCTCTTTATCATGGAAGTTGAACTTACAAATGTAGAATTATGTACAAAAAAATAACTGCATTCAAAATAAAACAATGTAAAACTGCAGAGACTCCAAGTCCACTCTGTCCTTCTTGTTCAGCCAATCACTTAGACCAACAAGTTTGTTTACATTTGTAGGAAATAATGCTGCCTACTTCTTGTTTACAATGTCACATGAAAGTGAGAACAGGCATTCACATGACACTGTTGTAGCTGGCGTCACAAGATATTTACATGCCAGATGTGCTAAAGAATCATATGTCCCTTCATGCTTCAACCACCATTCTAGGGGACACATGTCCATGCTGATGATGGGTTCTGCTCAATAATGATCCAAAGCAGTGCAGACCGATGCATGTTCACTTTCACCATCTGAGTCAGATGCCACCAGAAGAAGGTTGATTTTCTTTTTTGGTGGTTCGGGTTTTGTAGTTTCCTCATCAGTGTGTTGCTCTTTTAAGACTTCTGAAAACATGCTCCACACTTCATCCCTCTCAGATTTTGGAAGGCACTTCAGATCCTTAACCCTTGGGTCAAGTGCTGTAGCTATCTTTAAAAATCTCACATTGGTACCTTCTTTGCGTTTTGTGAAATCTGCAGTGAAAGTGTTCTTAAAACGAACAACATATGC
Organism: Chelonia mydas; assembly: GCF_015237465.2. Classification (NCBI taxonomy): domain Eukaryota; kingdom Metazoa; phylum Chordata; order Testudines; family Cheloniidae; genus Chelonia; species Chelonia mydas. The sequence goes on from NC_057851.1 coordinate 178,732,096, forward strand.
TGGGTCATCATCTGAGCCTGCTATAACACAAAATATATGGCAGAATGCAGGTAAAACAGAGCAGGAGGGATATAATTCTCCACCAAGGAGTTTAGTAAAAAATTTAATTAACATTTTTTTTAACAAGCGTCATCAGCACGGAAGCATGTCCTCTGGAATGGTGGCCAAAGCATGAAGGGGCATATGAATATTTAGCATATCTGGCACATAAATACCTTGCAATACCGGCTACAAAAGTGCCATGCAAATGCCTGTTCTCACTTTCTGGTGACATTGTAAATAAGAAGAGAGCAGTATTATTTTCCGTAAATGTAAACAAACTCATTTATCTTAGTGATTGGCTGAACAAGAAGTAGGACTAAGTGCATTTGTAGGCTCTAAAGTTTTACATTGTTTCATTTTTAAGTGCAGTTAGGTAACCAAAAAAAGTCTACTTTTGTAAGTTGCACTTTCACTATAAAGAGATTGCACTACGATACTTCTATGAGGTGAATTAAAAATACTATTTCTTTTGTTTATATTATTATTTTTATTACAAATATTTGCATTGTAAAAATGATAAAGAAGGTCTTGTCTATTTCCTGGATCAGAAAGAAGGCCCTGAGTAAGTTTAAACACAGGCTTTTATCCCAAAACCTTTGTTTGTCTGTTGGTATCTCTGGAATAACAGTCTGAACAAGTATATGCATGCCTCACCAGAAGAAGTGTTCAAAATCTAAGTGATTCACCTTAATCACCTCCCACTGTTTTTGGGTCCTGGAGGAGCTGTGATAACGGACCTCCTGGAATTGTTAGCAATCCACAGTGACAGAAATTTAATACAATATGATCCCCTGAGACATTGCCTATGATTGCAATAACTGTCACAGCACCAAGCCACAAAATTCAGATCTGGATTATGTACCTCCTCCAAAAACACTGTAGGGGGTGTGACGTTGCACTCCATATGTTTTATGGAAATATGCTTATGAGTGTGAATATGATGTAACTGGAATATGCTTTATGCAAAAGGTCTCTTGTAAGGTATCATAACAAAGGTTATAACCTACAGAATATATTCCTCCTATTTGTATGCATGTATCATTCTTGTATCTGAAGCTAGAAATACGAAGTATAACTCTGAAGTCCTATTGTAATTATGCAAAGTGTGGGCCATTAATGGTGGTTTAGAATCTTGATGGCTCCCATTGAGTAGGACAATTGGTTGTAAATGGTTTATTTACCTGAAAACATTCCTGCATATGTGTGGGCCGACCCAGGAAGAATGGAGACTAGGGGTCTTATTGTGACCACGTCACATGATACTGGAATCCATCTTAATCCTTGTACTTTTCCATTGATGAGGCGGGGGGTGGGGACAAGCACAGACAAAAGATTCCTGCCTTGTGCAAAAGCTATAAAAGGGGGTGTAGCAGGACAAAAGAGGCTGCCAGTCATGAGAAAACCCCTGCTTACCACCTGAGATGTCTGCTCGAACTAACAAGGACCGTACCGGGGAAAGGATTGGGTCCAGATTAGGAAGGAGTCTAGTCTGTGAAAGAAGCTTATTGGAACATCTCTGAGGGTGAGCCCCCACCCAGTAACCTGGGAAAATTAAATGCTACCCTCTGGGCTCCTCTGAGAGGCAATACTTCCCCACTCGCAAGCACAGAGTCTGAGTATAGAAAAGAAACTTTTAATGAAAGGAGGGAAGTCACATGACATTAATTAGGGAAAATGCTACAAGCAGGATTCAAAATCATAAAACTGTGAACCGGACACCTACCTCAGAGTGCCAGGGGCAGTGCCTCCTGCCTCATGCTCTTGAGTTCTAGAACCAAAAGTTATTTTTCTGTGCCTCTCTCTGCTCCTTCACCATACCCCACTCACAGTGGTTGCCCTTGGTCAATGAGGGGTTCAGAGGTGCATCTGGGTGAATTCACCTCCCACCTGGGGAAGAAGGCACTTGCAAATGGTCTGGCTGGCCACCCCACCAGCTGCAGCTCCTCTCCTCTGGCCACCCCGCCAGCTGTAATTCCTCTCGACTGGCTGCCCCACCAACTGCTCGTTCTACTAGCCACCTGCTTGTCACTCCCACCAGCTGACTGCTCGTCACTCCCACCAGCTGACTGTCAGTTACCTTGTGCTGCCCCCTGCCTCTCCGCTGTAACCTCTGCAGGTCAGTCTCTTACTAATTGTCAGCTTTTAGTGATTCTCAGCTTTTAGTAGGCTCTCATTTAAGCACTTAAAATAACCAAGGCTCCTAATGAAGCCTATTTAGCTCTATCTTTGGACAGTGGGGAGGAACAGGTTAAACCAGACCGGGGACTATTAGGGAGAGTCCACACCTCCTCACTGGGACACCTGTTCCCACCCCTCTTACTTTCACAGGGCTCTGGCATTTGAGCCCCTGGCTTAATGTGGTCCTTTCAGTTAAGGGTGACCCCCTCATTTGGGACAGGTTAAGCACAATTCTGCTCCCCTTTATTCAGACAATAAAGACAACAGCATTTCACTACATTCAGCAGTAAAGCGATTTGTAACCCAACTCCAGCAAAGGTGGATCACTTTGAGCAACACCGCTCTATCTGGTGGATATCTAAGCAGAGTACGTGTGTTCATGTTAGTATAGTTTGTTCCTGAAGTCTCTCCCCATCCCAGGTAGCTGTCAGGGGAAAGTTCATTCAGACCCTACTTACATATATTTTGTTATATTTTGATTTTTTCTCTACCCAGGATTTAACAAACCAGCCACAAAAGTAAACTCCTGTTTCACCACACTGGCTAGCAAGAAAACATAAAGACAGTTTCCTCAGGCATTCCAGTTCTTATATCACCATCAAAAACACTGGATTCAGAGATGAGTGGTTCTTTACAACCAGTCTCATCAAATAATAGGTTCTTCTGATCCCAAAGGACCAGCCACATACCCAGGTCACTATATAACTTAGATCTTACCCAAAAATGACATTGATGCCAATCCTTTAGTATCTAAAATCAAAGGTGTATTCATAGAAAGAAAGAAAGAAAGAAAGAAAGAAAGAAAGAAAGAAAGAAAGAAAGAAAGAAAGAAAGAAAGAAAGAAAGAAAGAAAGGTGAGAGTTAAAATTGATTAAAAGAATCAATTACAAATGGTAATGGCAAAGTTCTTGGTTCAGACTTGTAGCAATGATGGAATAAACTGCTGGCTTAAGTTAAGTCTCTAGAGTAGATCCACAGGTTGGATGGGTCATTCAGTTCAAAGCTTTAATTTGTAGCAAAGTTCCTCCAGAGGTAAGAAGCAGGACTGAAGACAAAATGGAGGAGTTTCCAGGGCCTTTTATAGCTTTTGCCATGTGGAGGGCACCCCATTATTTTTACTGTGGAAAATTGCAGCAACAAGATGGAGTTTGGAGTCACACAGGCAAGTCACATGTCCATGTGTCTCGCCTAGTCACAGCTGGACATTCCATTAAGTATAGATAGGTGTCTCCCATGGTCCACTGGCAATTAAATGTTCTTTCAATGGGCCGCTCAATTTGAATAGTCCCTGCAAGATGTGCTGGGCATTACCTCGTGGGCGGTACCCCAGGAGCCAACATTTGAAATCCAAGTATAGAGCCAATACTTATAACATCACATACAAAAATGATACATGCATACAGATAGCATAATCATAACCAGCAAATCATAACCTTTTCATAGACACCTCACTCAACAACCTATGTACAATACTTGCTGCAAATATATAACAGTGGTTGCAACAATGATTTATATGGTCATATTTTAATCAGATAACGTCACAGAAGTGTCTTGACTTTCCTGAAAGAGTAACAAAGAATGCTTCTGAGCCACTCAATTCCTACTATTAACCAGGAGCACTGCTGTTATATTTTCTGAGCCCAACATATACAAGAAAGTTATTTTTCAGCACAAATTTTGCCCCCAAAGTAAAGGGTGGGGGAATCAACATAGCTTACCTTGTCCCATCATATCAGATAGCTGGAATTGAGGGCTCTCTCTGGAACAGGATGTCTTTAATAGCTTCTGATAGTAAAGTTCATTGAGGAACCATGAAGAAGGGAGCAACTTAAAGGAAAGGGGGATGATGGGCATCTAGCATCAATGCTGTTGCCACTTCTCATTCCTTGAGGACTTATGGAAAGGTGCATGAAGCAGAATCAGATTCCATATGTCTAGTACAGTTTAGTTAGAAAAGGGCCACTTTAAGGGCCAAACAAATGCAAAAGGTCTTTCCCCCAGCTAAGGAAACATCTAAAGAATGGCAAGGCTCACTTCACCTAAAGTCTGGATGAATGTGTCTCTAATTATTGCTGGGTCTTTTGCTCTTTACACAACAAATGTAATAGGGAGGTGTCAGGGTTCCCTCCCCACTCTGAACTCTAGGGTACAGATGTGATGACCCACATGAAAGAACCCCTAAACTTATTTCTACCAGCTTAGGTTAAAACTTCCCCAAGGCACAAATTCTGCCACCACCAAGTGATTTAACAAATAATCAGGGAAAGGACCACTTGGAGTTCCTATTCCCCCAAAATATCTCCCCAAGCCCTTATACCCCCTTTCCTGGGGAGGCTTGAGAATAATATCCTAACCAATTGGTTACAAAGTGATCACAGACCCAAACCCCTGGGTCTTAGGACAACAGAGAAATCAGTCAGGTTCTTAAAAGAAGGATTTTATTTTTTTTTTTAAAAAGGTAAAAATCATCTCTGTAAAATCAAGATGGAAAATAACTTTACAAATGATTCAAACGATTCAAATTATTACAAATGATTCAAAAACACAGCAGAACTTCCTCTAGGCTTAGTTTCAAAGTCACAAAAAACAGGAATAAACCTCCCTCCAGCAAAGGAAAAATTCACAAGCAGAACAAAAGATAATTTAACATGCTTTTCCTGGCTTTTACTTACAATTTGTAATATGAGAGACTTTTAGGATGGTTTATAGGAGAAGGAGTTTTCTGACCTGATGCTTCTCTGCTTCCCAAGAGAACGCACAAAAACAAAGCCTCCCCCCCGCCCCCAAGATTTGAAAGTATCTTCTTTCCCCATTGGTCCTTTTGGTCAGGTGCCAACCAGGTTATTTGAGATTCTTAACCCCGTACAGCAGGGGTCTCCAAACTTTATGAGATGAGGGCCATATTAGATTTTTGAAGGGGCTTTGCGGGCCGAAGCGACTGTGAAAGAAATTAAATATATGCAAAATATATGCAAAATCATTTAAAAAACTACTCTACTGTGTCAAGAAAAGAATTACTTGTGGCACTTTAGAGACTAACAAATGTATTTGAGCATAAGCTTTCGTGAGCTACAGCTCACTTCATCGGATGCATTCAGTAGTGTTGCATTAAATTCTAAATCAGTTATAAAAGTTAATCGATGCAGGTACTGTAGGTTGGGTCCCCTTTTTGGGTCTGCTCTGCCCCGTGCCTGCTCTCTTTGCCCTGTGCCTGCTAGGTATGCCTGCTCTGCGGAAGAAAATGACAAAGGATTGAAAGTTTGGCTGTACTTTGGTAAGAGAAGCCCCAGGTTCCCATTGTTGGTTGGGACTGTTTGGTTCTATTAGTGCTGTAGTTAAAATTTAGCCATTGTGAAATTGTTAATTTCCATCTTCTTTACTCCATTTATTGGAGATGTAATTAAGCATCTGGCTTGTATTTTTACTCTAAGGCAGGGGTCCATGCCTGCTCGGCTGCAGCAGCAACTCTCCCCTAAGTTGGCTCCCCTTTTGGGGGGACACTGGCTCCCGGGGGCACTCACCCCTCCGCACAGCTCAGCTCAGCTGTGCTACCCCCCACTACCCACACGAGCTGCTGCTGGCAGCCCCTCCCCCTGCCTGCTCGGCATGCCTACTCTGCTGCCGCCTGCCTGTTTGCTTCTCCCTGTACCTGCTCAGCTGCAGCAACGACTCTCCCCTAAGTTGGCTCCCCTTTTGGGGGGACACTGGCTCCCAGAGGCACTCACCTCTCTGGAGCTGTGCTGCTGCCCCGCGTGTGCTGCTGCTGGCAGCCCCTCCCCCTGCCTGCTCGGCGCGCCTACTCAGCTGTTCACTTCTCCCCTGTTGGTTGGAGGGCTGGACAAATGGAAACCCAGGGCTGGATCCGGCCCACAGGCCATAGTTTGGAGACCCCTGCCTTACAGGTAAGGAGGAATTCTAGGCTACTCTTAGCTGTATGGTTATGACAGGAGGAACCAAAGGAACCCATAGTGGGGGATGGAAGGCCGAGATAGCCGCCGAGTGGACCTGGATAGATGGAATGGACAGGTCTTGGAGCTTGAGATGCAGAAGGTAGCCCAGGATTAATTGCAGCGAGGCTCATTCGGGCCGAACACCTCTATCCGAGGCCCAGTAGGCAAACCGTTTCCATTTGACCAGGTAGATCACTCTGGTGGAACGCTTTCTGCTGCCCAACAGGACCTGTTGGACATCAGCCAAGCACTGCTGCTCCTGCTCATTCAACCATGCAGCAGCCAAGTCAGGTGGAGTCAGGTGGAGCGCCGCCAGGTTCGGATGCAGAAGACTGCCATGGTTTTGGGACCGAAGGTGATCCTGCTGAAGGAGCTCCCTCACCCCTGCAACTGCCAGTCCCCTACCCAGCAATTAATTCTGCCCACATACCCTATTAGTATAAGGGGCCTATCATCAATCAAACATAGGCCCTGCTCCCTGACACATCAGGCCCTGCCCACCTGTCACCCTAAGACCCACACTCTGGGGATATTACTTTGGGGGTCAAGACGGACACATGTTCAGAAGCAAAGGGTGTCTAAGAATTCCTCCCACCGCCCTCTACCAATAAGGATTGGATGAGAGGAGATATAACCAATCGGGGGTGTTCCGGGGTGGGGTGATCTGTCCAGAAGTGACCCCCTCTGAGAACTCCTCCCACCACCCTCTACCAATCAGGATGGGTTTCATTCACAGAGGGCCTCCCTGAGAGCATATTTGACCAATCAGGGGGAGTTAACGATTAGCTTAAACACAAAGTACATGGTTCTGTTCAGAAACCCCAGGGATAAATTACAAATCACTATGTTAGCTCAGCAAATCTATCCTGGCAAAGTGCAATTCTTTCTAGAAGCTTTTGAGGATGCAAAGGAACCCATAGGGATAAAAAAAAACCCGACTACCTACCTTTTGTAACTGTTGTTCTACGAGATGTGTTGCTTGTGTTCATTCCATTCTAGGTGTGTGCGTGCCCATGTGCACAGTCGTTGCAGACTTTTGCCTTAGCAGTATCCGTAGGGTCTGCTGTGGCGCCCCCTTGAGTGCCACACTCATGCGTCAGTATATTAGACTCTGCCAACCCTCTGCCCTCTCAGTTCCTTCATGCTGGCAACTCCGACAGAGGGGCAGGAAAGTGAGTAATAGAATGGACATGAGCAACACATCTTGAAGAACAACAGTTACAAAAGGCAGGTAACTCTTCTTTCTTCTTTGAGTGCTTCCTCATGTCGATTCCATTGGAGGTGGGCTTGGAGGAGGGCTTGGAGTTTACAGTTTAGCAGCTTGTAGTATTGCCCTACCGAATCCAGCATCGTCCCGGACCTGGTGGGTAAGTGTGTAGTGGGACGTGACTATATGGATGGACAACCAAATGGCTGCCCTACAGATGTCCTGGTTAGGCAGTTAGGCCAGAAAAGCTGCCAAAGAGGCCTGCGCCCTGGTCAAGTGGGCGGTTACAATCGCTGGAGGTGGCACCTTCGCCTGATCATAGCAGCAGTGAATGCAGGCAGTGATCCAAGAAGAAATTGCGTCGACTTGAAGAATGGCTTGGTCCTTTCAATGTAGAAGGCTAGAGCCCTCCTGCCATCTAGGGAATGCAGCCTATGCTTCTCCTCCAACTTACGTGGCTTTGGAAAAAAGACAGGTAAGAAAATTTCCTGGCTCATATGAAACTGGGACACCATCTTGGGCAGGAAAGCTGGGTGTGGCCTCAGCTGGACCTTGTCTTTGAAAAAGACCGTAAGGGCAGTTCTGAGGTGAATGACCTAATCTCAGAGACCTAGCGGGCAGATGTTACTGCAACCAGGAACGCGACCTTCCAGGACAGGAGAAGGAGAGAGCAGGAAGTCAGAGGCTTGAATGAGGGTCCCCGTGAGCCACGACAGCACCAGATTTAGGTTCCACGGAGGACCGGGGTTGCTGACATGCAGGTAGAAGCACTCAAGGCCCTTGAGGAACCTGGCTATCGTGTCCTGGGAGAAACCTGGTCCTTTTTAAATTACTTAGCAAATCGTCCCCGCAGCAAAGGAAAACTATACTGTGTTCGGCCTCTGACAATTTAGGAGTGGCCATTTCAGAAATAGCACTCAATACCTTAAAAGGAAACGTACCTTTGACAAGTGCATGTGCTGAAAAAGAGATGCCTTCTTATAAAAACTTTGTATAATAAAAGGGTTTCACTTAAAAGAAAGAAGCATCTGGTGAAGCAATCTGGGGGGGTTTATCGGACCTCCATTAAGTTTTGCTATCCTTCTAATAATGGGGCTTTTGACTAATCGATAATGGAGTATGCAGAGAAAATGTACCTGGTGCCCAGCCACCAGTTGGAGCAATTAAGGGCTCCCCCTCTGGCGGAGGAAAATATCAGAATGACCTCAACTCACTTACTGGGTGCTGAAATGAAGTCTGTTCTTCGAAGGACTGACTTAGCCGAATTTGAAAAGGCTAAACTTTACCACGCCCTGCTTCTAAGGTACCTAACATATGTGAAAATAAGGGAAAGTAAGGGAAAATAAGTCTGTTTCTACTGGAACAGAAACAGAGTGTGACTGCAAAACCCCCATAAAAACCAAAGACCTCAGACTCTGTTGCTCAGGAGGTGTTGGATAACGTGAATAAGCGTTATAAGAAAAATGCATTAGTATTGCTAAATAAGCTGGGCCAGGATAAAAATATCTCTTCATGGAATGATAAAGGGGCTTTTGTGTACAAAGGCTCTATGGTTAATTGTTCTAACATGCTCTACTTAGTCAGGGCCATCACCCAGACGCGCGCTGTTCCTAGCAAATATGTACCTAAAGGATGGGATGTGTTTATGAATGCCATAGCAGAACTGAACATGCCATCTTCCGTCATGGGCAGCGCGGCCAACAGAGATCTTTTGAAATGCCTGAAAGTCTCAATCACCGACACTGGAGTTGATCGAGCAATACTGACCCCTTTTTTGCTGTCTAAAAAATGAAAATTGGCTAAAAGACCCGAATGGCTCAGTATGTAATGTTTTTCATGTTAAAAAAAAATGAAGTGCATACCAATATTATACAACAATGTAGGACAGAGGGTGAAAGAGACTACTATATTAATTTTAACTGACTGGGCAAAACGAGATAAGGAGAATATAATTACTGAAGTAGTGTCTGCAAGATTATGTATATTAAACCCAGTGTCTTGCCCAAACTGCTATGGGACCTTTTATGACCACATGTAGCCAAGGCCTCTGTTTTACATCTTATCTGATCCAAAAGGTATAGCAAAGACAGGGACTATTGCTAATTTCAATATTTAATTTAGGTATGAGTATTTTTTCTGTGATATAATACAATATTTTATTATAAATCATTTCAAAATAAATACTGAAATGGTAAACAGGGGCTCAAGATTCTAAATACAATTCGATTATGGATGGAGAAATTACTGTTCCTTAGATTTTTTGACCTCCCAGCGCTTTCTGTAATCTGAATCTGTAGGCTTGATTTTTTTCTTACTTATCCTAGTGTAAATGAGAAGTAATTCCAATGAAATCAATAGTTACACCAGAAAAAAATGGTGTAAATGAGAGGAGAATTGGGCCAGTAGTGTTTAGTCTTCGGAAGGGGAATCCTACGTACAGCAAGCTACAGTGGTCTAGCCTGGGAGTAACTAAATGTGGGGATTGTGGAGTGTGAATTTGAAAGGAATTGCCAGAGTCTCCTTGCCGTTGTAAAATGCCTGCTGCTGTCTGGGAACAATCCAGGAGCAATGATGCATATCCCATAGGAGCCAGAGCCTGTACTGAGTATGTACACCTTGTAGATGTTTCAGACACAGATTCTGCTCAGTCCTCCAAATGCCTCGTCCTATGAGCAAGCATCACTTCTGTCTTATAAGATTTGCATTTGAGCCAGTTTGTTTTCAGCCAGGTCCCTGGGAAAGCTACAAAGCTGTAGAATCTGTGTTGATGAAAAAGAGACAGATGTAATAATTATCAGCATATTGGTATGGTTGCAGCCTGAAACATCTCTTAATCTGTTGCATTAATTTTGATGGAATAAATTGGCTCAAAGAGTTAAAGGTGTTAACATTATCCTGTCAGTCCAACATTAAACAGTGTTAAACAAGGTTTGGTATACAGAGACCTGAGGCTGCTTACTACCATAGCAAACACACTAGGAAATTCCTGCCAAAGATAGAAACTGTACACAAAAGGAAAAGAACCAAAACATGGCAAAACGTATTTAAACTGAAATTGGGTGGTTGGGCAAAACAAACAATCAAAACATATCATAGTCTCTTTTTAGAGAAGGTGAATATTACTCTATCAAAAAGTCCTTCTTGGTGGGGAAGAGGAAGTTACTCACCTTGTGCAGTAACAATGGTTCTTCGAGATATGTGTCCCTATGGGTGTTCCACTATAGGTGTATGTGTGTCCCTGTGCTTCTGACTGGAGGTCTTTGGTAGTAGAGTCTGTTCGTCCTGCACATGTGCTCTCCCCCGTCGTACTCTGCCTCGAGGCTAATTAGTACTGTGTGGGCAAACCACCCTCAATTTCTTCTCTACCACAGAATCCTTATCAAGAACTCCAAAGTAGAGGGGAGGAGGGCAGCTTGTGGAGCATGCATAGGGGGACACATCTCGAAGAACCATCATTTCCAAACAAGGTAAGTAACTTCCTCTTCTTCTTCGAGTAGTGGACCTATGGGTGCTCCGCTGTAGGAGACTCCTGAGCAGTATCCCAGATGGGAAGTTGGGGCTTCGGAGTCGAGTCTGTTATGGATGATAATACTGCATATTCAAAGCTAATGTCAGAAGCACAGCCCCAGTAATCACCTAGTGTTCTGCAAAGGTATGCATGCCCAGCTGGCTGCTCTGCAGATTTCTGAGATAGGGACAATCTTGAGGAAGGCAACCAAGGAGGACACCAACCTTGTGGAGTGTGCGCAGATTTCAGGTGGAGGTACTACATTACCAGGGGTTCACCTGCACAGCACTAATTAGCCTCAAGGTGGAGCACAAGTGAGGAGAACGTACACGTGGGCCAAACGCACACTGCTACCAAAGATCTCTGATCAGAAGTGCAGTGACGCATGTATACCTACAGTGGAGCACCCATAGGGGCACTATTTGAAGAAGAAGAAGAAACAATTAGTTCTGTTCAATTTTGAGTCAGAAATTATAGTAATTTTCTGCTACATGAGGATATTTCCCTATTAACAGACTGGCATTCCTTGACCTCCGCCCTTCTGCAATATTGGTTTCTGTAAATATAGATAAAATGCTTATTAATCCTTTTCAGCCTAATGCAGTATTTTCTTTTTTTGTAACACAATACACAACAATGCTAGCAACATGACAAACAACACAAAACATAAAACACAATCTTTGTCGCGACAGTAGATTCATGGTATTCTGAGTGGCTCTTCAGCTGATACCAGCTTTTCCTGAAGTTCTGAAAGACAAAAAGGATATTTTCTACCCCTTTTGGGTTGGCAGATTATTGCTTAAAATATCCCTTTCTTCTACAAATACCCTTGTTGATTGCAGGCACTAAGAGGGTGGTGAAACACTGGAATGCATTACCTAGGGAGGTGGTAGAATCTCCTTCCTTGGAAGTTTTTAAGGTCAGGCTTGACAAAGCCTTGGCTGGGATGATTTGATTGGGGATTGGTCCTGCTTTGAGCAGGGGGTTGGACTAGATGACCTCCTGAGGTCCCTTCCAACCCTGATATTCTATGATTCTATGATTTATGAGGAGAGGCTGAGGGAACTGGGATTATTTAGTCTGCAGAAGAGAAGAATGAGGGGAGATTTGATAGCTGCTTTCAACTACCTGAAAGGGGGTTCCAAAGAGGATGGATCTAGATTGTTCTCAGTGGTACCAGATGATAGAACAAGGAGTAATAGTCTAAAGTTGCAGTGGGGGAAGTTTAGGTTGGATATTAGGAAAAACTTTTTCACTAGGAGGGTGGTGAAGCACTGGAATGGGTTACCTAGGGAGGTGGTGGAATGTCCTTCCTTTGAAGTTTTTAAGGTCAGGCTTGACAAAGCCTTGGCTGGGATGATTTAGTTGGTGCTGGTCCTGCTTTGAGCAAGGGATTGGACTAGATGATCTCCTGAGGTCTCTTCCAACCCTAATATTCTATGATTCTATGATTCCTTTCTGCTATTCAAAAAGGGTGGCTGGCAGGATATGGTCAAATCGTACATCAATAAATTTAATAAATGCTACATCATTATCTTACTATTCTTTATCCTTCATTCTAAATTATACAAAATACAAACAATAAATCCTACTACTACATCCTGTCAGGTTGGAGTCCTCGCTGGTGCACTGGTGACATTCAAGTCTCCCCACTGAAGTATCAAGGTCTGGACATCATGGCAAAAATCTTTCTGATGCAGCTACGGCAGTGGTGGTAAAAGTCCCTTTTATTTTCTCCCTCCCCACACCCTCTTTTTTAAGGACCCCAAAAATGGGTGATAGGTGGAATGGTCCATTCTCTCATTATTTTGCCCAACAATGAGGCATAATTTCTGAAGTACCAGTGTCGGTCCATCCACTTTCAGTCTCCGTGGTGGGACATACTCATTCTTGGAGCGCCCCCTGGCATCCACATATAATGTTGCCGGGATCCTGGGCTCCAGCGCCTACTGCTGGCCATCTCCCTCTGGCCCCAAGTCATCTGTGGCTCAGCCCTCCAACCAAGTCAAAAGGTCAAACTAGGGCTGTCAATTAATTGCTGTTAACGCCTGTGAGTAACTGAAAACAAAATTAACAGTATTAATCACATACCTCTGAGTGGGGAGGGAGACATTGGTTGTGGAGGGACCTGACAGAGTCTGGTCAGGCACAGTAACCAAACCTGCCTCCGGAGGGCAGGAGAGAAGAGGAGAGGAGAGGAAGGTGGCTCCCATCCCAGCTCTGGTGGAGAAGTAAGGATTCTGACCCCACCGTGCCCCATTGTCCCCAGCCAGCCCCTCACTCCAGGGACTAACACCTCCTCCCCCCACACTGTGTCCCATTGCCCCTGGCTGGCCCCTCACTCTGGTGGTACTCCATAAAGAACAGGGACCCGGTGAGCTTCCCTGCACTAGCCTCTCCTCCCCTGCCACATGCCAAGCCCCTGAAGTTAAATCCACTCTCCCTTGCAAACAAGGATTCACTCAGTTGAAGGGAGCCCCCCTAGCTCAGTAAAAGGTGGTGAGCCTGGCAAGCCCAGTACCAGAAACCACCCTTTCAGAAGCATCAGCAAGACATCTCCCTCACGATCCTCCCGCATAAGTCATTGCTTGCTCCCCCCTGCCCACAACACTGAATGCAGATTTCTAAAATGAAACTCTCTGCCTCCTTGGACAGAAGGCGAGCCTGGCAAGCTCAGAAACCAAACCCAACAGGAGCAGCATCAAGAATTCACCCTTCTCCTGCACAACTCTCGCCCCTCCCATCTCCAGAATACTGACTTTCTGAGATAAAAAATCTTATCCCTTCAATAAGTCAAGATTCCTCTAAAGGAGGAACAAGAAATTAGACTGAGTTGACCTGTAGGCTCTATTGTTTTACATTGTCTTATTTTTGAGTGTAAAACTGTAAAATAATAATAATTCTACATTTGTATGTTCAACTTTCATGATAAAGAGATTGCACTACAGTACTTGTATGAGGTGAATTGAAATACTCTTTCTTTTTATCTTTTTACAGTGCAAATATCTGTAATCAACAATAATAATATAAAGTGAGCACTGTACACTTTGTATTGTGTTGTAGTTGAAATCAATATATTTGAAAATGTAGAAAACATCCAAAATATTTAAATAAATGATATTCTATTATTAACAGTACAATTAAAACTGTGATTAATCATGATTAATTTTTGTAATCACTTCACAGCCCTAGTTCAAACCCTTTCAAGAGTATCACAAGCAAACCCAAATTAATGTAAATGATTCTTCTGCATCCTTGGGCTACTGAAGAAAACTTCTACTTGAAAAACCCTGTCTCAGGGCTTTGCCCTACAGTAGTGTGCTGCCCCTGTTATATGTCATCTGTTACCCTAGCGCTCAGCTTCTCTCTGCCAGAGAGATCTGCCCCCTCTGCAGTCTCTCCTGCAGGAGAGCTCCTTCAATCTACTTATGTCTTAGCTCTGCCCTATCTGGCCAGGAGACAATTAGCTGCTCACCACTGCAGGAGCAGAGCATGACTAGTTGGGTTCACTCCCTAGTCTTGCAGCCAGATGATAAACCCATCAAAGTCCCCTACTCCTCTTATTTACCAGTCTGCATCTTAACACAGTCCTTGGGTAGTATCAGTAGATACGCTCTGTTTAAATTAATTCAATATTTTGGCCTCCTCCTTAAATCGTTTCTTAAACAATTTTATATAACAGGTTATTGTAACAATTCATGAACTGTTACCCATTGCATCTGGTTAGGCTCACAGTTAAAGTAGACTTCTTAAGTTTCAATTATTACAACAGATCTTTCCTAGTGGTGCCACATAAACATTCGACTGGAGAGATGATAAGACAGATCCTTAACCTCACTGGGTCTCTTTTATGAAATGAGAATAATAATAATTCCTTTTATATAATAACAATAAAAATAACTGCCTACCAGACCGGGAGTGGGGGAATAGGAGGAAGCAGATGTGAAGCTTTGTAAAGCACTTGTAAGGACCAGATTTTTAAAGGTAAGTAGGCACCAAAAATGCAGATATGTTCCTAGTAGGATTTTCAAAAGCACCTATAGCCCATTGACTTCAATAGGAAGTTTGTCCACATTGGAAATTCTGTGTCTGCCCTGTGCCTATGTTGTTCTTCCTATAAGACACAAACAATTTCTGGAATTTGAGAAACTTGGCTAATTTCCTGGCTGCTCTGCATCTACCAGCAGAACAGCTAACAAGTAAATAGGCCAACCAAAGCAGCACATACTGAGAAAAGAGATAGGCTTTCCATTTGATCACATATTCTGGTTAGACAACAATGTAGCATATGGTTAATATCTGAGAGTTGGCAGGTCTGTTAAGAGTAAAACAATAAAACTCTTAAAAAGAAAAGGAGTACTTGTGGCACCTTAGAGACTAACCAATTTATTTGAGCATAAGCTTTCATGAGCTACAGCTCACTTCATCGGATGCATACTGTGGAAAATACCTTTTGGAACGATGTCCATCTGTTTGCATTTGGAAAGGAAGATGATGTCTGTCTGTATCTGTACAAGTTTTTTCATGCAGTTGATAGATTTCCACTCCATACAGCTAAATTTCCACAGTATGCATCCGATGAAGTGAGCTGTAGCTCACAAAAGCTTATGCTCAAATAAATTGGTTAGTCTCTAAGGTGCCACAAGTACTCCTTTTCTTTTTGCGAAAACAGACTAACATGGCTGTTACTCTGAAATAAAACTCTTGTGTTGCTAACCTGTCAGTGTCTTGTTCACTATAATAAAAGGAACTGAATTCACTTTCATCTTTCAGATGCTGCAGATAGTAAACAATGAAATAACTCTGAGAAGTATCAAAATTATTTTGGTACTGTTTTTCAGCATATTGCAGGCTTTATACTGTGGGAATGCCTGTTATATTTGTGTTCTTTGTCTTGATTCTGAGGACCAGAATCTGCTGTCTGTTACGCCAGTGTAAATCCAGAGTAATTCTAGTGGTAAATTAAATTACTCTGGATTTACACCCATGTAATTGGTCAGAATTTGGCCCCATTTTATTCTTCTAACAGTGTGGCTGGCTCATCAGAAAGTAACTTAGTGCTATTACTACTAAGGTATTATCCATATCTAAATGTGAGTCAAGCTATAGAGTCAGCATGAGCTATAATAAGAGAGAAAAAAACAAGGGCCTGTTTTTTCTCCCACACTGCTGTAAATCAGAAGTAACTCCATTGAAATTAATGGGATTACACCAATGTAAAATGGGAGTGAGAGCAGAATCAGGCCCCCAAGTCTATAAGAAGATCCGAGGCTTGGAGATGCAGGTGTAAACAATGGTTGAGTTTCTAAGGGGATTGGGGCAGATGATGGAGTGAAGGCCAAAGGAGGCTGAAGGGAAAAGTTAAGACTTGCAGATGCAAGCTGGACTGAAGAACTCTGAGGGGAAACTGTTGGATGAGGAAAGTGGCCAGTGGAAGCATGTGACTACGAGAACCAGGCAGAGGAAAAGACCAGCTAGTGAAGGAGAAATAGAGCTCAGGAACAGGTTTGCTGAGTTGGAAAATGAAGAAGGGACACAGCAGGCAGTAACTGAAGGTGGGAGGGCAAGGAAAAAGAAAAGAGCAGCTAGTCTTATAAGAAGAGAAGAGCCAATGGAGATACACAGAGTTCAGAACCCCAGGAGAATACAGGATGACTCGCAGAAGATTGCAAGAGAGAACAAAAGCCAAGAGGACTTGCAGGCAGATAAACCAGGAGGAAGGCAAGAGAATCACACCATCACCAGGAAAAACAGGTCTACGTGATTGGTGACTCCCTACTAAGAAAAACAGACAGGCTTGTCACCAGAGCTGATCCAGAGAACAGAAGGGTGTGTGTGCTGTCTTCCAGGAGCTAAGATACAGGATGTGGACCTGAGGCTGAAGAGGATCCTAATGGGAGCAGGAAAGAATCCACTGATTGTCCTTCATGTGAGAACAAATGATACAGCTAGATTCTCATTAGAACATATCAAGGGAGACTATGCCAGGCTGAGAACACACTTAAGGAAATGGAGGCTCAGGTAATCTTTAGTGGGATTCTCCCTGTGCCTAGAGGAACAGAACAAAAGCAAGACAAGATGATCATCAACAGATGGCTCAGGCAGTGGTGCTATAAGGAGGGCTTTGGGATGTTTGACCACTGGAAGGCATTCATGGACAGAGGACTGTTATCATGGGATGGACTCCACCTGAGAAGAGAAACAGACTTCTGGGATGGAGGTTAGCACAACTAATTAAAGGAGCTTTAAACAAAGAACTCAGGGGAAACAGGAAATGCTCATGTAATCCATACCTGATTTTAACATTGAGAAGGAGGTAAAAAGGATACAGCAATGGGTAGGAGAATGGACATTAAGAGGAAAGATCCTGCCAATAACAGTGAAGATAACGATCAGGTAGGCAATACTGGCAGAATGACTGTACCCAATTGGGCGAGGAATGTAGGCAAGGCCAAGGAGCAACAATTAAGATGTTTGTACAGGAATGCAAGGAGCCTGGGTAACAAAAAGGAGGAACTAATAGTACTGATGCAAGAAGTGAAACCAGGTATAATAGGGATAACAGAAATAGTAGAGTAATAGTCATGACTGGAGTACAGATATTGAAGGGTATGTGATAGTCAGGAAAGACTGAAATGCAGGCAAAGATAGTGGAGTGGTATTGTATATTAACCATGAGGTAGATTGTAAAGAAATTATAAGGGGTGGACTGGATAAGACAGTCTGTTTGGGTCAAAATCACTTTGGAAAAGAAAGTTACTAGAGGTTCCTGTGGATAGTGCTTGGAGTATGCTATAGACCCCCAGCATCCAATCTGGGTATGGATAGAGACCTCTTTAATATTTTTAATTAAATAAATTCTACTGGGAATTGTGTGATTATAGGATACTTTAACTTCCCACATACAGATTGGAGGACAAGTGCTACTAATAATAGTAGGGCCCAGATTTTCCGGGATGTGATAGCTGACAGATTTCTTCACCAAATACTTGCTGAACCAACAACAGGTGATGCCATTTTAGATTTGGTATTGATGAGTAGTGAGTGTGATGTTGCACCCCATAATGTTTTATGGAAATATGCTTATTAAAGGTGCTTAGGAAATATGCTTATGAAATATGACATAACTAGAATATATTTTATGTTAGATATGCCATGTAACATATCGCTGCAAAGGTTATGATCTACTGGATATATTCATCCTATTTGTATGCATGTATAATTTTTGTATTCAAAGTTATGAATATGGGCTATGTACTAGTTCAATTTTAAGTAGCCTCACTGAAGCAGTTGGTCAGCTTCCTGAGAAAAGCAGTTGGTCAGCTTCTCAGTAAGTGCCCAATCAAGAAACACTTAAGCTAACAATGAACTTGGAGACGCCAATCCACATCTGAGCTTTCCCGGGAACGTGGCCTGGCTGGTAAGGATCTCAGTCAAGCATGGACATGTGACTTGCCCATGTGACTCCAAAACTCCATCTTGGAGCTGGATTCTGCATAGGAGACAGGAGGGGGTCTCCACCCACAAGAGGAAGTCTATTTAAGCCCCTGGGAGACCCCTCCATTTTGTTTTCAGCTGGCTCAAGAGGTAGCCTCTCCACCCCCAACGGATACCTGAAAGAAACTGGAACAAAGGACAGTAACCACAGGAGTGTGAATGATTGCTGGACCCAGACTAGAAGGAGACTAGTCTGTAAAAAAAGCTTACTAGAACATCTCTGAGGGTGAGATTTCATCTGTAATCGCTTTCTTACTGTATTAGACATGGACTTGCGTGTTTTATTTTATTTTGCTTGGTAATTCACTTTGTTCTGTCTGTCATTACTTGGAACCACTTAAGTCCTACTTTTTGTATTTAATAAAACCACTTTTTACTTATTAATTAACCCAGAATATGTATTAACACCGGGGGGGAGGGGGCAAACAGTTGTGCATACCTCTCTATCAGTGTTATAGAGGGCAAACAATTTATGAGTTTACCCTGTATAAGCTTTACACAGGGTAAAACGGATTTATTTGGGGTCTGGACCCCATTGGGAGCTGGGCATCTGAGTGTTGGAGACAGGCACACTTTTTAAGCTGTTTTCAGTTAAGCGTGCAGCTTGTGTGGGATGTGGTTCAGACCTGGGGCTGTGGTTGTAGCAGGCAAGCATGTCTGGCACAACCAGGCAGGGTTCTGAAGTCCCAAGCTGCCAAGGAAAATGGGCTCAGAGGTAGTCTTGGCACATCAGATGGCAGTTCCAAGTGGGTTTCTGTGATCCAACATGTCACAGTGAGGACCTCATAGAAAAACTGGTTGTAAAGGACAACCGTGGTTTGAGTGATTATGAGCTAATTCAGTTTAAACTAAATGGAAGGATAAATAAAAACAGATCTGCATTCTTCCTGTTTATATTGGTATTTGATGTTTCCAGCTCTCATGCCCACACCTCTGAAAATCTCTGCCAATGCAAACCCAGTTTATTTGTTGGTAAAGGCCGTATTTGAATATCTTCCTTTTCCGAAGGCTGTAATGCCTGTCTCTTAGCCAGCAATATGAACCAAGTAAGACTCTCATGATTGCCTCTGATGGTGTAATTCAATTGTCAGATGTGCATGTGCAACATCCACTGGAGTTAATAGGAACTGCACCCATATCTCTGAAGGCAGAATGTGGCCCCCCAGGAAACAACTGTCTTCCTTGCTTCCAGAGGTCCCAAAATCTTATTCATTTCATTGGCAATGGGACTCATATGATGATTCCCTCCCTCCCCGCAAAAAGACTGAAGCATAAAGATGGACAAAAGAAAAACTTGGAACTATTCAATACAAGGAAATATATAAACATACTTTCACAATATTCATTAACTAAATAGGCCGAGTTTGTTCTACACTGAATATACCTTCCCAGTTAAGACACACATGTATTAAAAGGGGATACTAATTTACATTTGATGGCAAAAAGAAGTACCAGCTCTATTTCTGAGTGATCAGTGTTTACTATAATTCATACAAACAACTATAACGATGCTTAGGTTGAATGTTGTTAGAGCTCCCTCAATTGCTTTATAGAAGAACTACAAGAAAACATGTTCCATTATCTTTGCATCATCATCAAATGGGGAAATCTGAACCACTCCTTCCTGTGAGGTAAGGATCGAGAGGATTTCTTGAGACAATTTTTCATGCTTATTTTCTGCACATGTATCTGCGATCTTCTTCCAACCTTCCAAGGTACAGACCGTATCATTTAAAATAACTTGTTCCAGCGCATCTGATGAAGAAAAAAATACAATGTAGTGGCACAGTATTTGCCCTCAATCAGTTTCTGCTTTGCTCATATTAAAACAAAGAACAAAAAGAGGCACGATCTTAGGGTATAATATGACTACAGATCAATAATTCTTTTTCCAGTTGGATAAATTCTAAGGGTAAGGACCAAATAAAGAGATAACTGATCAAAAATCCAATAGAAAAGTAGTGTTTACTTTATTTATAAAGATTAAAAGCCACATCCTCCCACAGCACTCAAAATCATGTCTGAAACCCCCATGACCAGCAGAAAAACTGGAGAATGTGTAGCCCAATTCTGCCTTTTATTTTTATATAAAGTTAATGGATGTTTTGCTATTGACTTCAGTGGGAGTAGGAAAAGGCCATCATTTGGGAGTAATCATCACTGCAAATGGAAAAACCAAATGCGCCAAGTTGCCAAATTACATGGCCAAGAAAGGTCCTTAACTCTAGAAGAAAGTACAGGAATTTGCAGCAGACGCTACCAAAGTGCTAATTTGAACACAGGACTGAGCAAGGCAGGCTGTAGCAGATAGCAAAAGTAACTTTTTTGATCTCAAAGGGAGTACCATGAATACTGAGATTGCAGAATTGGTCCCATTGTAAACAGAAGGTGCTTAGTTATTTTAATCACCCTCCAGTATAGATTAAGGATAATAGGAGCATCAACGACACAATAATTTATGGATTTGGGGTTTGTTTTTTGGAAAGTATCAATGGAAAGGGAAAAGATTAACTATGTGTTTTTAAATTAGCTGAATTAAATTTGTTAACACAATTAAATGATTGTGACCTCAATAACTTTGTTTTTATTCATTTTATTGCCATTTACAATGGAATTGCTTTGTAACTTCCCAGATACTGCAATGAAAATAGAGAAATGTGACATTTACATAACTTCACTATAAATGTCTGTTAATTACATCTTATTGTACTTACTCTTCTCACCCATGTTTATTTCCTCTAACAGTTGTAAACCATGCTCTTTGTGATCAGTATCAATGAGTGAGAGGATCGTAGCCCCAATGGATAATAATGCTGGTTTCTCATTCCACTCTTGAGTTAGACAATGAATTAGCTCAATACTAGGACAGTTTTTCAGTAGGAATAAGTAATCATCTGAAAACAATCATCCAGGTCATTATACAGTTGTGGGTGTTCACACAAACACAGAAGCATGATAACTCCAATTCTGATCTCACTGACCACGGTAAATCAGGTGAAAGTTCAAATAAGTTAGTGTAAAACTAGTATATGTGAGATCAGAATTTGGTCTCATTTATCTGGAAGAAAAGATAAACAGCACAATAATTAAATTCACAGATGATACTAACTAGGGAAGTGTTGCAAATATCAAAGAGGATAGAAATAATAAGAGAGACCTTGAAGTTGTTAGAAATATGGGCAAGAAATAAATTCAGACTGGAAAATGCAACCTAACAGAACAGAGGAATAATAATCTGAAGAAAGATATTAAATGGGAGAGAGATACTTGGAAAGCAGCACTGTTGAAAAGGGGCCTAGGGAATTGCTGAGTGCAAAAGTGATATGAACTTGCATTGCTATATGGCCACAGAGAGAAGCTAATGTGATTTTAGTTTGCTTACACAGAGGTGTCACATCCCAGAACAGTGGAGTGACAGCCCCTCTCTCTATATAGCACTGGTGAGACAGCACCTATATTAGAATGCTGCAACAGTTATAGGCACCACAGCAGCAGATGCAGGTTGACATAACGGAGAGAAATCATTTAAAGAAAAATGACTGAGTGGATGGAGGAAATGGCATGAAGAAAAAATAAGAACCAAGTAGCACAATCCTGCAGCATGCTAAACATCTTCAGTATCTACTGCCTTTCCTGCATGACTGGGCCCTAAATATGCATAGTTTGGCTAAATGACCGGACAGGATATGAATACTGTTGACAAGTATCTGAGGTTGTAAACACGGAGGGTGAAATTCTGGCCTCATTAAAGTCAATGATAAAATTTCCAGGACAAAGAAAAAATATTTACAGTGAGGCCTAATAGCCTAATTTTGATGGATCTATGATTCTGCTTAATCTGTGTATCTATTTTTTTGGAGAATTCACACTGACCAGTCCCGGGTACTATAAACATTAACTGCTGATGGTATGGTATCTGAGCAAATACATAATGTGTTCTGAAGTAAGAAGAGTTGACCAGATGGGATTTTTACATTTCTCTATTCAAGGTCTTGGGACAAGCTCAAAAGAACAACCAAGAGAGTTTAAATAGATAATTTTGCTCTTTATTGAGGAACAGAATGTGCCCCAGATTCTTGTCTGTGTTAGGGCTGCTATTTTGCTGCTCTACTGTCTAAAGCAGTCCTAAAGCA
Organism: Chelonia mydas; assembly: GCF_015237465.2. Taxonomy (NCBI): domain Eukaryota; kingdom Metazoa; phylum Chordata; order Testudines; family Cheloniidae; genus Chelonia; species Chelonia mydas. The sequence continues at coordinate 178,754,611 of NC_057851.1, forward strand.
ACCTAGCCACCTGCAAGAGGATCACCCCAGTGCAATGCATGCTTTGTTGCTGTAGAACTGGCCTAACTCCTCATACACTATCCCCATTCATGACTGTCAGTGTAAGGGACATACCTGGGGAAAGGGGGCATGACCAGGTCTTCCCTGCAGTTCACCAATCCTTGACTGCCATGATGGCAGCATGGGGCTATTGCCAGCTAGTGTAAATTAGAACACTATTAGAACAATATTAGAATAGGCTGCTCTAACTCACTCCAGGGAACCAGCCCAGTACAGCCAGTTTAGGAATGGGGGGAGCACAAAGGTGCCATAAAGCCACCTTTGCACCCCTTTCCCCCCCCACAAGTTGTGTTGTATACCCCTTGTGTGCAGCTGAGAATCAGGATCTAGGCATCCAGTATGTGATGTAGTCTTTATGCTGCCTACTTCTTCAGCTAACATAATCAGACTAATCAACAGGACAAGATAATTTGAGGGTGCATCTGCATCTTGTTTACAAGGTAATAACTCTGAAGCTGAACGATCCACACTTCCAATACAAAGAAAAACCAATTTTAACTTTCAAATGATGTAATCACTAATACAGAAAATAAATAGATGCCTCAATTTATTTTAGGCCAGTAGCTTAACTTTTTAATTCTATGGAACAACTTACAAAAGAAATCATCTCTGCTGAACCACATCCCTTTCTATAACCCACTCCTTCACCTTTCCTGCAGCATTCACTATCTCTTCTGAATGTGCCCACAGAACATATTTTCAGGATCAGTGCTCTGCAATATTACACCCTCTTTAGGGACATAAATATGGAACAATATGCCACTGCCTATCAACATCCATGAATGATACTCAACTCAAAAATAAATAGTGAACAGGATTTTATCAGTATTAGTCACAATAAATGGGTTTGTTCAAGACAAAAAAAAGAGGTGGACCAAATATACATGCATGCCTGATGCTGAAGGAAATCCTATTTTAATGTAATACGCTGGCAAAATTATTGACAAGATTAGCATCATCTTGAGGTTTTGACAACTTTCAATTTGAATTTGTGCAACCAACATTTAAAAATCTATCAACATTTTCATTAGTTTGCATTCACAAATCAGCATTCTTTGATCTTTCAGAACATATCTTCACTTCTTCCATCGTCTTTGTTTTTCCCACCCATTTGCAATGTACAGAGGATGAATGTTCCGCTATACAGCCATGTTGACAAAAAACAATTTTTGTGAAAGCTACACTGGAAAGTCACACTATAGGACTGTCCCATGTATTTTTCAAAAACATAATATCTGGATTACACAGGGGCAAAGTGATTTTTGAAAAAGTCTCTAGGCCAGATCCATAGCTGGTGTAAATCAACATAGTTTCATCTATAATCAGTGGAGCTATGCTGATTTACACTGGCTGAGAATCTGGAGTATAAACTTAAATATTTTGAGCTATCAGTTAGAAATAAAAGCATAAAATTAAGTGCTGCATAATCCATAGATGCATCTTTTTTGTAAAGGTAAAAAACAGCAAGTGTACATCTAAATAGGCATGCAACTCCATGTGCTTTCAATACAAAGCTATAAGGAAATGTGATTGCATGAGAGCAGAAACATATGGATCGAAATCCTGGCTCCCCTGGCAAAACCCTTATTGACTTCACTGGGGCAAGGATTTCACCCCAGTGGGTATTGGACATGATTGTCTAGTTGTGTGTTCAACTGTGCTTTCTATCATAACTGATTAAGTGTCTTCACTTCCAAATATAGGCCCTAATCCTGCTAAAATTTAGGCTCATGCCTAGTTTTACTCGTTCTGTGTGTCTAAGTGCCTGCAGAATCAGGACTTCAGTCAATATATTTGGATGCAGAATTAATCCAATTATGGTTTGACAAAAGAGAAAAGTACTTACTTCTAAAATGTAGTTATCTAAAATACAGAGCTGTAGTAATACCCATGTTCCTAGCATGAGAGTGGTGAGGGGGTTTTCTATAGTTTAACTGCTCAATATTGGCGCCAGCGCAGAGCTTCCAAATTGGAAATGTACATAATCTAGAAACATCAGATGCATATATTCTCATAGAGTCATAGACTTTAAGGTCAGAAGGGACCATTATGATCGTCTAGTCTGACCTCCTGCACAACGCAGGCCACAGAATCTCACCCACCCACTCCTGTAATAAACCCCTAACCTATGTCTGAGCTACTGAAGTCCTCAATTCAAGGTGCAGAGAATCCTCCAGCAAGTGACCCGTGCCCCACACTGCAGAGGAAGGCAAAAAACCCCCAGGGCCTCTGCCAATCTGCCCTGGAGGAAAATTCCTTCCCAACCCCAAATATGGCTATCAGCTAAAAACCCTGAGCATGTGGGCAAAACTCATCAGCCAGACACCCAGGAAAGAATTCTCTGTAGTCACTCAGATCCCATCCCATCACAGGCCATTGGGCATATTTACCGCTAATAGTCAAAGATCAATTAATTGCCAAAATTAGGCTATTCCATCATACCATCCCCTCCATAAACTTATCAAGCTTAGTCTTGAAGCCAGATATGTCTTTTGCCCCCACTGCTTCCCTTGGAAGGCTCTTCCAGAACTTCACTCCTCTAATGGTTAGAAAACTTTGTCTAATTTCAAGTCTAAACTTCCTGATGGCCAGTTTATATCCATTTGTTCTTGTGTCAACATTGGTACTGAGCTTAAATAATTCCTCTCCCTCCCTAGTATTTATCCCTCTGATATATTTATAGAGAGCAATCATATCTCCCCTCAGCCTTCTTTTGGTTAGGCTAAACAAGCCAAGCTCTTTGAGTCTCCTTTCATTAGACAGGTTTTCCATTCCTCGGATCATTCTAGTAGCCCTTCTCTGTACCTGTTCCAGTTTGAACTCATCCTCCTACACTAGAGGAGGTTTTGGAATTAATTGAGAAATTTAACAGTAACAAGTCACCGGGACCAGATGGCATTCACCCAAGAGTTGCGAAAGAACTCAAGTGTGAAATTGCAGAACTATTAACTATGGTTTGTAACCTGTCCTTTAAATCAGCTGTTGTACCCAATGACTGAAAGATAGCTAATGTAACACCAATATTTAAGAAGGGCTCTAGAGGTGATCCTGGCAATTACAGACCGGTAAGTCTAATGTCAGTACCAGGCAAATTAGTTGAAACAATAGAAAAGAATAAAATTGTCAGACACATAGAAGAACATAAATTGTTGCACAAAAGTCAACATGGTTTCTGTAAAGGGAGATCATGTCTTACTAATCCATTAGAGTTCTTTGAGGGGGTCAACAAACATGTGGACAAGGGGGATCCAGTGGACATAGTGTACTTAGATTTCCAGAAAGCCTTTACAAGGTCCCTCACCAAAGGCTCTTATGTAAATTAAGTTGTCATGGGATGAGAGGGAAGATCCTTTCATGGACTTAGAACTGGTTAAAAGACAGGGAACAAAGGGTAGGAATAAATGGTAAATTTTCAGAATGGAGAGGGGTAACTAGTGGTGTTCCCCAAGGGTCAGTCCTAGGACCAATCCTATTCAACTTATTCATAAATGATCTGGAGAAAGGGGTAAACAGTGAGGTGGCAAAGTTTGCAGATGATACTAAACTGCTCAAGATAGTTAAGACCAAAACAGACTGTGAAGAACTTCAAAAAGATCTCACAAATCTAAGTGATTGGGCAACAAAATGGCAAATGAAATTTAATGTGGATAAATGTAAAGTAATGCACATTGGAAAAAATAACTCCAATTATACATACAATATGATGGGGGTTAATTTAGCTACAATTAATCAGGAGAAAGATCTTGGAGTCATCGTGGATAGTTCTCTGAAGATGTCCACGCAGCGTGCAGCGGCAGTCAAAAAAGCAAATGGGATGTTAAGAATAATTTTAAAAGGCACAGAGAATAAGATGGAGAATATCTTATTGCCCTTATATAAATCCATGGTATGCCCACATCTTGAATACTGCGTACAGATGTGGTCCCCTCATCTCAAAAAAGATATACTGGCATTAGAAAAGGTTCAGAAAAGGGCAACTAAAATGATTAGGGGTTTGGAACAGGTCCTGTATGAGGAGAGATTAAAGAGACTAGGACTTTTCAGCTTGGAAAAGAGGAGACTAAAGGGGGATATGATAGAGGTATATAAAATCATGAGTGGTGTGGAAAAAGTGAATAAAGAAAAGTTATTTACTTGTTCCCATAATATAAGAACTAGGGGCCACCAAATGAAATTAATGGGTAGCAGGTTTAAAACAAATAAAAGGAAGTTCTTCTTCACTCAGCGAACAGTCAACCTGTGGAACTCCTTGCCTGAGGAGGTTGTGAAAGCTAGGACTATAACAGGGTTTAAAAGAGAACTGGATAAATTCATGGAGGTTAAGTCCATTAATGGCTATTAGCCAGGAAAGGTAAGGAATGGTGTCCCTAGCCTCTGTTTATCAGAGGGTGGAGGTGGATGGCAGGAGAGAGGTCACTTGATCATTACCTGTTAGGTTCACCCCCTCTGGGGCACCTGGCATTGGCTACTGTCAGTAGACAGGATACTGGGCTAGATGGACCTTTGGTCTGACCCAGTGTGGTCACTGTTATGTTCTTAAATATGGGAGACCAGAACTGCACACAGTATTCCAGATTAGGTCTCACCAGTGCCTTGTATAATGGTACTACCACCTCCTTACTTTACTGGAAATACCTCGCCTGATGCATCCCAAGACCGCATTAGCTTTTTTCACGGCCATATCACATTGGCGGCTCACAGTCATCCTGTGATCAACCAATACTCCAAGGTCCTTCTCCTCCTCTGTTACTTCCAACTGATGAGTCCCCAGCTTATAACAAAAATTCTTGTTATTAATCCCTAAATGCATGAAGAAGCCTCGCCTCAGATGGGTAGTGGTTGTGGGTTGATCTATTATACCTAACTAAAACTTAAAAGAATAATTATTACAGCTAAATTATTTTCTCTTCTCCAAAGATACAAGCTGCAACAGACCCCCCTGCTCACAGGGGCTCTGACATCAGGGATGTTGCTATAAAAATATACACCATTATCTATTTATAAAAGATACTGAAATGCTACAAAATGTGTGTTCGTAAATTATTAAATTAAATATTTATATACAAATAAATTAAACATATATACAAACATACATAAAAAGTTGGGAAAGGATGGCAAGAGAACGCAAGAAATAAAATACTTTATGAGAAATGTGAATAATAACTAGCAGAGAAATCCAAAAATAAATTAAAGGGGTTCGTGAATTAAAACACTCCTAGTTTGGCCAATATTCGTTAGGCTTTAAAAGACCTTGAACTTGCAGGTCTGCTATGCAATGACAATGCCATATGCAGTCAGACAGCTTTTAAACATGATTCTTTTGGAGACAACAGAATCTAATGTACTGGTGTCAAAAGAAATAAACGATGGATATTTTAAGGATTTTAGCCCATCAGATAAAAACCTGAGGACATTTTCATGTCAAACTAGACAGAGGAACTCACTCACGACATTCTATGTCAAGTTTGGAGAGAAGGGCTGTCAAGGTTCCTTCCCCACTCTGAATTCTCGGGTACAGATGTGGGGACCTGCATGAAAGACCCCCTAAGCTTATTCTTACCAGCTTAGGTTAAAAACTTCCCCAAGGTACAAACTTTGCCTTGTCCTCGAACAGTATGCTGCCACCACCAAGCGTTTTAAACAAAGAACAGGAAAAGAGACCACTTGCAGACATCTTCCCCCAAAATATCCCCCCAAGCCCTACACCCACTTTCCTGGGGAAGGCTTGATAATAATCGTCACCAATTGGTACAGGTGAACACAGACCCAAACCCTTGGATCTTAAGAACAATGAAAAATCAATCAGGTTCTTAAAAGAAGAATTTTAATTAAAGAAAAGGTAAAAGAATCACCTCTGTAAAATCAGGATGGTAAATACCTTACAGGGTAATCAGATTCAAAACAGAGAGAATCCCTCTAGGCAAAACCTTAAGTTACAAAAAGACACAAAAACAGGAAAACACATTCCCTCCAGCACAGCTTATTTTACAAGCCATTAAACAAAAGAAAATCTAACACATTTTCTAGCTAGATTACTTACTAACTTTACAGGAATTGTAAGGCTTGCATTCCTGATCTGTTCCCAGCAAAATCATCACACAGACAGCCCAAATCCTTTGTCCCCCCCTCCAGATTTGAAAGAATCTTGTCCCCTCACTGGCCATTTTAGGTCAGGTGCCAGCAGGGTTACCTTAGCTTCTTAACCCTTTACGGGTGAAAGGATTTTGCCTCTGGCCAGGAGGGATTTTATAGCACTGTATACAGAAAGGTGGTTACCCTTCCCTTTATATTTATGACAAGGGCTTTGCCAAGACAGAGGCTGGGAATGATTAACTATCAGAATCTGCTTTATAGACATATTCTCAGAGGGCCTGATTCTACACTTCAGTGCAGTTTATGTACCGAGTGTAAAATGGTGCCATTATGATTTGCCAGGGTTTTATAACCACTTTGCACAGGTGCAAATGATGCTAAGAACTCATTAGGCAATTACCTCAGTTTCCATTATCATATTTAAAGAATTTCTCTGCAGCCTCTAGTTACCAGATTAATGAATCTATGATTAAACTACAGATGGGCCAAACTAGCCTCTTAGATTTTGAAACTTTAGGCTATGGAGTCCTCTACCAATCTCACACTAGTCTCTACGGCAGATCAATCGGGAGCTACTGAAGCATGGTTCTCTGAAGAAATTCCCTATTTCCAACTGAACTAGTCACTTTAGTTGCTTTTAGGGTAACATATCTAGTTATTTATATTATTTACATATGCAGTGGCATCTTAAGAGCCAAATACTGCTTCCATTATACTCAATGAGAACAGAATTGGATTTTTACTGTGAATTTAAAATGTACAATTTAAAAATTTAGTCCAAAATGTTACCATGATAAGATTTAATTTTTAACCCTGAGATAAACATTTGGTAGAAAAATGATGAAAGACAATATAATAAATGCCGTTATTTACCGAAAGTGAGGTGTTTGAATTGCTGTATATAATCCATTGCTCCACAAATTTGGCCCTGTTTACACAAGCACAGAGCAGCTTTCTTGTGCACGCCACACTGACTGTAGGCAATCTGAGCCAAAGCCAAACACTTGGACTTGTTGAATGGTTCCACCTCCCCATAGTCATAAATTACATCCCCTGCTGCCTCACAAAACGTCAGCCTGAAGAAAACAAGGTAATAAAACAAACCAGACAGTCATTTGTGTGTTTTCATAACTCTGGAGCACTTCAGAATCAGTTACACTGGAACTGGATTGTGTGTGAAAATACCAGACTGACTGCTCCCCTTCAGCTCTTGTGTCCCTCTGCCCTTGTCCCCAACTCTGCTTTTGAGTTGGGTTGTTTCCTCCCTCCCCTTCCACGTGCTTGCGCCACAGCAGGCAGAGATCTAGGAGCACGGAACAGACAGCCTCTTCATCAGTGCCTGTGCCATGTTAGCCATTGGTGGTTGGAACGGGCAACTGCAGCCCTTGCAGCTCTCCTGTATATGTGTGATTCCAGTTGGGGTGCAAGGACGTGTATGGGGAAGGGAAATGTGTGTTCTGCCCACTTTGTGACACCTGGTAAGTCAGGCAAAGAGTCTGCTGCTGTTGAGTTGGGAACCTACTCAGTGCATTCGTGGGGTAGACACATAAGAACCTCAGAGGATAATCAGTGCAGCTGGCATAAAGGAACTGCGTGAGGCTATAGCAAGTTCAGTGCAGACAAAATGTCTGGAGATTTCAGATGCTTATAACTTGGCCAAATTTGGATGGACTGCCTCAGAGGCAGGAAAAAACACCTCCCTGACTCCAATGCTACTCTAACAAATTTCAAGTTCCTACTCCAATGCATGGAGTCTACAGAACTCTTCAAAGAAAGAATTTTTTTTAACATTGGCAAAACAACCTACTTTTCTCTAATATCATTCTCAGAAATGGTTTTGTTTAAACTTTGCGAAGAAATTCAGACTGAGGAAGACATCTGGCATGGAAAATTTCAGCCTGAACAGGTAAAGCTTTGCAAAGTACAAGCAACTGAAAATGGGGGCTTATGATGGAAAGTGTTAGGCACCCTTAACTTTGGTATCGCTACCAGCTCTACCTATAATTCAAGTAATTTTGGAATTTTTTAATATTTGTACTGTCCCATTCTAAAGTCATAATAAAGCACTTCAGAGTGTGCGTCAGGCTGAGACATCTTTACTAACCTTATAGTTATGACAAAAGGATGTAGACCTCCTGTCCTCCTCCACATACGAGGCCTGGCTTGACATTTCAACATAATTTCCAGTGTCCTATTGATTTAGCAATTACTATAATTCTAGTGATATAATATGCTATAATGGCTCTTTTGGAAAGATTACTGCATGAGGTAGGAAAAGCCATAAAGAGAAATGCCCCATGTCAGAATTCTAATTAGATTAATGTCATGCTGAACAGTGGAAATCTCCCAAACTGTTCTTGTGGGATTTCCACTCTTTTAAAATGCATCTGAAATGGATCTGGAAAACAGGTTCCTTCCAGTTTAGGATTTGATCCAAAAGCAAAATTGCAGAGGCGCTATTAGTTCTGGAAATTCAAATTTGAATACTTCAGTCCCCACAGATGAAATACAGGGGGTGGAAGATAGCTTTGAGTTTCCAATTCAGGTCTGTCTCTTGAAGTAACTGTATTAAATACTGTATAGATACTGCTGTTATTATAGAAACAGTCACATATAAGAGTAAAAACAAAACTTCTAGCTTTTCCAATAACTGCAGGTTTTTAATTTTTAAAAAATGGTACCAGAACAAAAAACAGTCTCACGATCTGATTTTCATATAACTTTTTACTAGAGTATAGGAGAAAAGGGGCCTGAAACAAAATTTTGGTCTGCAGTGATCTAACAAAGGCTGATATCTTAAATGAAATGTTGCATTCTGCAAAAATAGCTTTTCATGCTCTTCATTTTTCTTGGTTTATGCCACGGTGAATTTAATAAATAGCATTGAAGAACTGTATCTGCGAGATTGCCATTTTGTGATATTGTGTTTGCATGGTTCTAATTCACAAGAAAAGGAGAGTGATCTTTTTTAACAGGCAAGGCCTGATCACTTAGAAAAAGCATGAATGCAACTTTTACAGGGGAAGGGTACATACCCATATGAATCCAAGTACACTACAGGCCTACTTACCTTTGCTGTGTGACCCAGTGCATAACTAGATTTAACTGTTTTTCAAACAATGCACATTTGATTGCTTCCAGAGTCATGGCTGCACACAGAGGGTGTCTAACTGCAGCACTTGAGCTTATGAGGGCCTCAAAATATCTCAGCAAAGGGAGAATCCTCCCTTTAACAGCACCAAGAGCTAGAAGGAGGAAAAGGAAAGTCACTGAGCAAAATATTTTGGAAAATAGCATTTTCCAATAGTTGGGGTGGTTTTTTTGCTTTGCTGATGTCCCCAGAATCTCCTGGACAAATCTGAACTAAAGGCTCAATCCTGCAAGATGCTGAGCCCCCTCTGCTGCCATGCTAGTCAATGAGAATTGAGGCTGCTCAGTACAGAAGATGGTGGGCACATCACATGATTGGACATTATCTGTGGACACCTAAAGGCAAATTTTCATAGCAAAATGTGTGGATTTAAACCACTGAGGCTACATAGAGTTGCCTAGTGAAATGCCTGCATATCACTTTGAAAATGCACCTCCTAGTGGTAAGGCTACAGACACTTCACTATAAAACTTTCTGCATAGGATGTCGGTTTTATAGTTAAGAGTAAAGGCAACTTTAACCCAGTTTCCTTGCTTTGATCCTTCTTTTATTATTTATATATTATTACTTATTATTTGTATTGCAATAGCACCAATCATAATTGTGCCCTGTTGTGCTGTGCACTGTAAAACCCATAGGAAGACTCAGTCTGTGTTCCCAAAGATTTATATCTAAGGCCCCAATCCTGAAAACATGTATGCATACACTTATCTCTGCTCACATGAGTAGTGCCACTGAAGTCAATGGAACATAATTTTCAGCAAGTGAGTAAATTTTTGCCAGATCGGGCCCTAACATAAAGCTTACTGTCTAATTTGTAATTCAGATTCTGAATATTAATTTAACATAGTTCTTTTGTACTTCTTTACTTTTGGTCTTTAACAATTGCCTATAAAGTGAAAAGAGGAAGAAGAAGAAAAAAATAGTAATAAAATAAAGTTCAGTGGTATTCTCAGCATTCCCCCCAGCACCTGCAGGGGAAAGACCAAGTTGCAACTGCTTCATCACTGACATCAGCGATGCTCACTGCATGTTGTGTCCTCAAATTCAAAGGAAGACAGAGTATGGAGGACTAAAAACAACCAAGGAACATGTCTGTATTTATCTCAGGCATGTAAACAGCATTACTGATCCTTACTGGACTGATAATGATCCATATTTCAGACCTTAATTATAAGCTGAATGGAACACTGTCAGGTGATTCAAGCAACTTTTCTAGCTAATGCATAAGGCATGAAGGGCCAGATTTTCAAAGTTATATGAGCACGGTTGTGCACACCTATTTGCATACACTTAATTTATAAGTGGAAATAAGACAGTTTAAATACAAGTATAGACAACTTCAAACTGGACCTTAAGGTCACTACTGAGCTGCACCACATAGGGAGGCAAAGTTGGTTTTATGCCTCCCCAGATTCTCAGCCTGACCAATGACTGAAATGGCCACCAGCGTAACTTAGAGAAGTCTAATGGCTTATCTACGTTTTGCTAGCTGCGGTGGGCTGTGGCCAAGAACTGAATGGAACTCTTTGTGTTCCGAGCTGCCCCGTCACCCAGAGCCTGCCACACCCCTGACACACAGGAGGAAGAGCAGGTGGCAAAGTCAGCTGTGCTGCCTTTATGCCACTCAAAGATTCCTTTGTGCAAGGAGAATCCAGTTGTCTGGCACCTTTGCATTGCCTGAGTGCAAAGTGACCAGACACGGCACCAAGAATCTGGACCCTTAGTCTACCCGACAATAAGAGACCTGTGGCACAGCTGGCCCAGGTCAGCTGACTTGAGCTCATGCTGCAGGGTTATAAAATTGCAATGTAGATGTTCAGGCTCAGACTGGAGCCCAGGCTCTGAGACTTGTGAAGAGAGTGAGTCTGTGAAGAGAGTGAGTCTCAGAGGCTGGTCTCCAACCTGAGCATAAACATCTACACTACTATTATTAGCCATGCAGCCTGAGCCCCATGAGCCCAAGTCAGCTAACCTGGGCTCTGATACCTTGTGCCATGGGTTTTTTATCGCAGCACACCTTAGGTTATTTTTATATTTACTTTGAAGTGTTATATTGAAAATCCAAACACACAAGTAATTCACTTTTGTCCCTTCAAGGCTCCTTTCAACATGAGTAATAGAGCCAGATTCTCAGCAGGCGTAAGTCAATGTTGCACTATTTGAATCAACAGTGATGTCAATTTATAGCAGCTTAGAATGTGACCAACAGTATTTCCATCTAAATTCCATACCCTTAAATTTCATCATGGTTTCTTCATTGCGGAGAATTCCTCTAGGACAGTTTGCAGCATAAACTGCTGCAGCCTCATACTGACCATATGAAAATAATTCATTGAATCTAGGACAGATGAAGGAAAAGACAATGTAATATAGCACTGACACAAAAACAAAAAAGAAATGATTGGTTGATGACGTGGTGAACTAGCCAAGGAAGGAATTCCAGAAAGCCTAGAATCAAATGTCAAAGACATGGGCAATACCACGGCTTTAATACAAAGAATATATTAAAATATCTAGTACTTCTGTATGAAAGCAAATCTGGTGACAGTAAGTGGCAGTCTTGAGTGGCTCTCAGTTCCCCAAATTACCTTTTTCCTCACCTTCATCTTTTAGTATTGTTTTGGTACACATCATCAGTATAGGCACTACACACTGGATCATAGAATGCTGACCGCACTGATTAGCAACTTATACAGTGTCCACAGTGTTCAGGAACTGGAACATCAATGGAAAGCGGACCAAAAGAAAAGAGGCCTGACAAGGCATTTAAATGAGGAAATCAGGTTGCAAAGCACGCAACACCAGCTGCGCAAGAGGGTAACCCAGAAAGTTGTCTACATCTGCATTAACTATTCAATGGTGAGATTCTGCCCATATTATGTTCTGCATGGGCTCCTAAGGGAGGGAGGGTGCAAGAAGCTTCCCCTTTGTGCTAAGAATGGCTGTTGGATAGTGTCATCCCTGATCCACCTCAGTGCTGCTAGCAGGCAGGGAGGACAGGGGAAGCTGGTGCCGTGGTTTCCACACTGGCTTTTATCGCCAGCTGGGCATGGAGGACAGAGTGCACTGCACTTGCTCAAAGGGTGGCCAAGTTCCTGCTAAGGCATTTGCTCCCAGCCAGAATTCCTCCTCAGGGCTCCATCAAAGACATGGTCTCTCTGCATCCCCTTCCAGTGTACCGGAGGGGAGTAGGAGTGAAATCTTGTCCCAAATTACTCCGTTAAGGGGAACCATATCTAGACTGGGAGTCCAGTTATCTGAACTCAGAGCCTATAATAATGATAGCCTATGATTAACCCCCTGAAATGTCCCTACTAAAACTGGCTATGCCTCTATTATCATTCACCTCCTGACTGTGTCAATTAGATTTTCTCCTGAAAGACTGACTTGCTGCACTGCTGTTGGGTTAACAAATATTGATCTCCAGAAAGAAGCTGTTGCAGTTAGATTTCAATGAATGTTATATTTAAGATGCTGATTTGGGAGGCACTGGTATAGTGGAATATGGCCTTTCAGCTCACGGATCAAACTGAGGTCAAATCCAGTCTAGATTGGTAGTACCTGGAAGCTGTTACCATTTAATGGCTGTTCAGTGGACAGTGTAAAATGAGTTTATGATCTCACTCCAGTTCTTAGTTGCAAGAGTTTTAAAGATATTTAGGCACCTAAAGATGAAGACAGGCGCTCAGTGGGATTTTTAAAAGCACCTAACTCTCAACAGGCACCTAGTGCTTTTGAAAATCGTACTTGGTACCTACTGGTATCTTTAGGAAAAAATCTAGACCAAAGTAATCTCCTCAGAGGTGTTCATATCACCAAAAAACAAACAAACCCACCTCCACTGCTGGTACCTTTGTTGGCAGTTTCAGCAAACAGGCCAAGGATGGAATGGACTGTAAAGTTAAAACTACCCTTTACTCCCCAAAAGTGATCTCCCAGGACAGGGCTGACTCACATGAGTAGAGCAGTGTGGAGAAGCTGCTTTTGCTGCATCTGGTCTGTGGATAACCAACTGTTGTTTAGATATTTTTTAGGTCAGGCTTGACAAAGCCCTGGCTGGGATGATTTAGTTGGGGATTGGTCCTGCTTTGAGCAGGGGGTTGGACTAGATGACCTCCTGAGGTCCCTTCCAACCCTGATATTCTATGTAGGTCCGCAGGGCTGTCAGGCTAGCAAGCACATTTTACAAACACCAGACATTCACAAAAAGAAGAAAAGAGTGCTCTTTTTACAAAATCCTAATTTGCCCTGGAGGGACTGCATTAAACATGATATGTTATCCAAACTCTGTAATGCTGTAAACTGCTTACACAGAGTAGAGTATAAGAGTTGCATTCTATTTACCTTTCAATATATTCAAGCAAATCTTCAGCCTCTTTACTCTTGCTGGGGTCATGTTCAAATATATGAGAGATGCTAAAGGCAGCGGCAGCTGAAAGTTAGACACATCAATGGGAGGTAAATGTGTTATTATTTCAATAGACAAAATCAGCATTAACATTGCAAGAGTACAAGAAGAGAATAGATTTTGATCCATAGAAATGTGTCTTTCAAGAAAGATGAGTTTACAGTTTTAGCCAGGCTATTTTGCATTAGCAAGCAGGAAAGGGACCTTCTATAAACTAATGCATGTTTCATGCGTTGAAAAGACGGAAGAAGTCTCCCACAAGTGGAAATGTAATTAGGAAATGATTTCAATGAGGGCAGGTAAATTCTAGGACAAAGTTTCCCTGTCTATGTCCCCAGACACATACTCTAAGGCTGCCAGAGATTAGGAATGAGAGGTGACACCCTAATGACCAAATTCTACTCATTGAAACATCCTACAGTTCCACCTGAAACCAATGCAGCTGCACAGAATGTCACTCAGGGTAGAGTTTGGCCCTTAGCTCTGGGACAAGAGTGGAGACCACACTTTAAAGTCCAACTAGCAGCAAACAACATACATAGGGACAAATTCTGATTTCAGTTACACCCATGTAACTCCACTGAATTCAGTGCACAGATTTACAGGGATGCAGAATTTGACCCACAATCTAAAAGCCCATTAGAAGGAGCAGAGTGGAGGAACATAAGAGGTATCTCCCTTGATCTGTCTAACAATACAAGTTGAAAGCAACAAGTAAGATTCAATTTGATGCCAAGCGCATCACTGCACTCTACTCATGCAGCACCTGAGAGGATCTTGACAGTGTTTGGAGTGTGCTTAATGCTCATAAAAAGGCTGAACATGTCAGAAGGCCTAAGGCAACCGGCTGGAAAACATTTTAAAGATCCTTCACCATCACTACATCACTTGCCTAAATAACCTGGATGATTTGAAGTACGAGTAGCAGGAGACCTCTGTGACTCTGGAAAAAAACCTGAGGGATTTGGGTAGCACATGAGAGGTGGAGACTGTATAAACCACCTCAGGACACCTCAACTTCATCTTAACTGTAGTAAAACATCATAGACCAAATTCACCCCTGTATAACTCTGGCGAATATTTTCTATACCTTTATCAGATTTCTGGGCAAAAATCTTATTTTCCTAAAAGCTAGACACATGCAGCATCATGCATAGGGGAAATGGATGACCCAAGATCATTAGGGATGGGACTTTCAAAGGGACCTAAAGGAATTAGGGGCCCAACTTCCACTGACTCTAAATGGAATTTGGACACCTAATTCTTTCAGGCCCCTTTGAAAATCTCAACCCACATTTAAAAAAATAAAATAAAAATGTATAGGCCAGATTCTCAACTGGTATAAGATTGCATGGCTCCATTGATATTAATGGAAATAGACTAATTTACATGAGCTGAGAATCTGGTCCCATATTTTCCATGCTTCATAATATTGTCCGCCTATTTTTACTGGTTTTACCTTTTACAACTTCCTTCTTTTCCATGACTTGAGAGAGGAGTTCTTGCAAGGAGGTGCTCTTGTCAGATTCTGCCCAGGCAGACACAGCATTTGCAACCAATGTAATTCTATTATAACTATAAACAGTTTAAGAGGGAATCGAACATTTCATTAGGATCAGTGTAACTTCTCAGTAGTTCCCTATGAAGGATCAAGTTCATGCTAACCCTTAACTTCAAGGTTCTATAAAGCTCGAACTCTGCCCACATCTGTTCTCATTCTAATCCCTCCTTCCCTCCCTTCCACCCAAACCTTCCTCCCCAACTGCTTCCCTTTTATCCTTCTCCTACTCTCATCTTTGTGCTTTCCTCTTTGCTGCCCATCACAGATGGGAGTCTTTGTCTGTCCTAATGTAAAAGGTACTGCCTCCTTTGAAACCCTTTGAAAATGTACTTCTTCCAAGCATCGTTAATCCACCAAACATAGGAAGGCTGTCATATTTATGTCATTAAAAGCCTTATTCTGATTTGTACTGAATGCATCTTCAAATCACCAGCATACTATAAGCTAGATTTCCAGATCGCAGCAAGCTGCACTCAATTTATCTAAGGCACCTTTCATCTCTCACAATCTAAGAACTGATCGGGGGGGGGAGAAGGGGACAAAATTGCCCCTAGTGTAACTTAAAGCAGTCTAAGGGCTACTCTAAATTATACCACTTAGAGTGGTCCCCTCAGTGCCACTTTGCCAACAGAGGATCTTCATCACCTGTCATCCAAGTATTCCCCCTACATCAGGGAAATCCCTGGCTGCACACTTGAGGCAGCTCTTTATCTCTTTTGTGCTGCTGGAGCAATAGACAGAACAGGGGGCCAGGACCTAACCCTAAATGATCACACTGAATGCTTTGTCAGTTGACTATAAGCTCTTAGGGGCAAGGAATTTTGCAAAGTACTGAGCACAATTAATACTGATATTGTTAATACCTCTATAACAATTAATAACATACCAAAGCTAAATCCATGTGACAGACAGAACACTGTAGAGAACATCCCTAACATAAAAAAAATATGTTGTAGGATGAACACTTGTACCTCAGTCTCAGTTTCTCATTCACTGCCTCTGCCTTATCTCGTAGTTCCAATGAGTGCTTGAGTTCCTGCTCTAGGCCAGCCTTGTTCTCCAGAGGGATGTATTTTGATATCATGTCAGCTTTCAGTTCCCGCACTCTCCCTTCCAGCTGAGCAAGGTGTCTAGAAAGAGCATCTAAGCTGAGAGATTCTTTTACAGTCAGACCTGTTGAAGAAGGAAATGTGTTTAATGAGCTCTTAATTGTGACAAACACATGTGGATACAGAAACTGTGGGACATGTAATTTGCTAGGGTTCTCTAATCTGAAAATCAACACTGAACTTTGCAGCTCAGACATAATCCAAGTCTTCCTTTACTTTAGAGCCCATCTCTATTAATAAGTGAAAACGAATAATGTATAGAAGGTGATAAAAATTTAGGGTTCAATAATATTCCAGAGCTGTAATTGAATCTGTTAGTTTTTGGTGTAATGTTCCAGCAGTGAGGACTTAGAAACAAATGTGCATGTATAGTATATAACACAGCATTTGTACATCTAGTTATTTAGATTCCATTTGCTGAGTACTGACCAAACATTACTGGCCAGATTGTGACCATCTTCTGAGCAATGTGAGAGAAAGATACTATCTCCCCTGGCACTGCCACACACAAGCTGGTCACAATCAACCCTTGTTCACAGTGGGGGAATTCATCTCTGCTCTACAACCCCTTCATGCTGGCCAGGCTGCACTGACTCCGAATGGGATGTTCCCCATCCTAAGAAAACCCCCTGGTGCAAGAGGGTCTGTGCAGCAGCCCCAGAGATGGCTCTGCAACCCCTTGCAGAATGCCCTGCCATAACGAACATCCTAATGTAGGCCAGGGACAGACACAGGAATAGAAGGGGGGGCGGGGCAGGGGAGGGGAGGGGAGAGAAGAAGTGGTTGAGGCTTTCCTGTGCTCTAATGATTCTGCACTCCTGCAATTGCCAGTAGGGTCCATTGCAGCAGTAACAAGTTAGAACAGATCTCAGGGATGCCCCAGGTTGCACAAATGGGTTTAACTGGTCCCCAGCTGCTCCAGAATCAAGGAGACACAAGTTCTGTAACAGTCAGCATGCTCCCCATGACTACCAAAGAGCTCTGGAAGGCATTATGCTCCCTGAAGCATGAATCCTTCCAGAGCTTCCACTGGGCCAGCGAGGTTCCATACCAGCCAAACATGGGCTAGTGCCTTACAGGATCACTGCAGCCCTTTGTGTATGTGGCTTCTCTTTAGTTAAGAGTAAAGCTTTAATCCAAAAGAAATGCTCAGGCTGCCTAACAAAATATTGGTCTTTACCTGGTATAGGCTTAGCAGGGTTTCTCTTTTTTCTTGGAGTCAAAGCTTCTGTAGAGGGCACTTTATTAATATTTCTTATTTTCAATATCAGATTTTGAATTCTAGCAGAATTTCTCTCAATAACTTTTACCCTGCAAAAAAGAAAAGATTCTCCATTTTCTTTTCTACATTTTAGAATCCTAGATCATCAGGGCAAGCAGATGCTATACTAAGTTTGTCATGACACTGTTCTGTCATTCTGTTACTTGTGTTCCCTAACATGCCATATTAATTGTATTTGATTCTGTTTGTGGCTAGGCAGCATTTCTCAAATGCAGCCACCAGGGCCTTTTCTTGCAACTACACCCTCCTGGGCTGTGATGGGATGGGGGTGAGTGGCAAAATAGCAGCCTGTCCTCGTCCTTGTTGCTCCTGGATGCCCCACCTTAGTGTTGATTGCTGGGGCTGTCAGCAGAAAGGCTCTGCCCCCCTCTGGAGACACTGGGGCACAATGCTGGAGCATCAGGCAGTCAGTGAATTCCCCACCTTCCCAGGGCAGTGGGGATCAGGCTTTGGGCTTCAGCCCTAGGGTGGCAGGGCAGAAGGTTCTGACTGAGGGACTTTGGACTCCAGCCCTGGGCTCTGGCTATGAGGCGGTAGACCCCAGGCTCCCGGGCTTCAGACTCCAGCCCCCTGCTGCCTCTCCCAGCTCCCCATCCAGGGCTTAATTTGTCCCCAGGCTTGGCAGGGCTGAGGACGTCTGCTGTGAAAAGTGATACTCACATGTTTGTTAATAGTCTGTTCTGAAAAGTGATTTCTAGCTAGCAATCAATAAATAATGTTTTGGACATGTCTATGTGCATATTTATTTGTTTTTCCTAAAGCTAATTAAGTATTTTAGGGAAAAGTGTGAGAGTGGCTGCCAGCAAGAGTTGGTGGCCGTACTCTAAGGCCACCAAAAAAGTTGTCCTGAGAACCCCTGGACTAGAGGCATAGATTCATAGATATTTAGGTCAGAAGGGACCATTATGATCATCTAGTCTGACCTCCTGCACAACGCAGGCCACAGAATTTCACCCACCACACTTGCGAAAAACCTCTCATCTATGTCTGAGCTATTGAAGTCCTCAAATCATGGTTTAAAGACTTCAAGGAGCAGAGAATCCTCCAGCAAGTGACCCGTGCCCCATGCTACAGAGGAAGGCGAAAAACCTCCAGGGCCTCTTCCAATCTGCCCTGGAGGAAAATCCTTCCCGACCCCAAATATGGCGATCAGCTAAACCCTGAGCATATGGGCATGCACCTTCTGATAATCTTATCACACACATACAACTATATGACACGAGTAAAGTATAGGACAGTAAAGAAAGCCACATAGCAGACTGAGGGAAAGTGAATAATTCTTCCTCTGTTTTATACTTCTCATATTAAACTAAGTATCCTAATATAATACATTTTGACAATGAACCTTCACTTTGAAGTTATACTGTCTTTATTTTACAAATGGGGAAACTGTATGTGTTTAACTCAAGTGCCTGATCCTGCAGTACTTATGGGGGCCAAATCTCCACAAGAATTGCAGAATCAGGCCTGGAAATACAAAAGTGAAACTATTCTTTTAACAATTACACAGCCATTTTGGAACTTCTACCTAATGAATAATAAAAGAATAAAACTAGTTTTTAAAAATCACAACTGTGATAAACTAGCTACATTTTAAATTATTTACACACCAGAGTTAGTATCACACATGTTGCTTTACACAATATATTAGAGGTGGCCTTACTTGTCTTCAAGTTGGATTGTTCTTTTTCTATAACATATTAGAGCTGTAGGCTCAAATGCCAGAACTTTCAATTTTCCATGAAGATAAAATGCATTCCTTTGGCCCTTTTTTATCGCTTCAATAAATGCATCATACTCCTGTTTGATTGAAGTCAGAATGTTCTTGTACACAGTAACATGCTCTATTATCTGTGAAGACATGTTTTTCCATCTGCAATGCGATATACTGACGTGGTTAACAGAACACCCCTCCTGACTCCCAGCAAATCTCCAAACAACACAACAGTCAGAGTAAATAGAAACAACTGGACACAGTGCATACTTCAAACTGCAGCACTGTGCTAATGCATGAGAAGCAGAACATAAAACTGACAAAGTCTGTTTTCATTGCCCAAGCTGATGAAAGTGCACAAACTATAAATGGTGACAAATGAACTCCACATTTCTTTCAGTTTAAATAATCTCAGATATTATTAAAGTTAAGGGATAATTTTCAGGACATGTGAACACCATTCTTTATGCAGCTAGAAGAACCACTTTTCAGCAACATGAGATGCTTTCTTCAATAGGTACTAAGCCTGATGCCTTCAGAGCACTTATAGTTCTGGAAAGGCTAAGGAGGAAGGGACCAGGCCACGCCAATGTTTTTTTAAATGGCATAAAGCATTAGCTCAAACTCACAATTTGTGGGCAGGGGGTTAATCCTGCAGCCCTTACTCATGCATGCAAAGGATGCAAAAACTGATTTTACATGCATGTAAAATTAGGTATGCAGAAGTCCCAGTTTTGATTCCTGTACATTACATCTCTCTTGGCAGCTGAAAAAAGCAAAGCACTATACAGAGAGAATCCCTTAGGACACAGTGGAAGGCTTTCAGGATCCTCAACCTTATTAAAGAGCAGCAGTGATGGGCTCCAAAAGGTGTTATATCCAGTCCTCCTCAGCTAGAAGAGTCCCCATAACTGTGAGCATGACATATGAGAGATATGAAAGTGGAGAAAAAATGGGAGAGCTCCTCACTGACAGAGCAGAGGACTCTTCAAGAAACAAGTTTCAGAGTGGTAGCCGTGTTAGCCTGTATCAGCAAAAACAAAGAGGAGTCCTTATGGCACCTTAGAGACTAACAAATTTATTTGGGAATAAGCTTTTGTGCACTAAAACCTACTTCATCAGATGCATGGAGTGAAAAATACAGTAAGCAGTGTGTATGTATGTATATATACACACATACACACACACACATATACACTGCACATGGAACAGATGGGAGTGGCCTTACCAAGTGGGGGGTTAGTGCTAACGAGGCCAATCTAATTAAGGTGGAAGATAGGAAACAAGTTAGTTCTGTTTACATGAGAAAATGGAATTAGGAGTCTAACACCAGACCTTTATTTCTCAGACATTTACTGTACGTTATTAAGATCTTGCAGTTTGAAAGTTTGCAAGAGGGGAAAAAATATCAAACCTTCTGAGACTTTACGTCTCAGGTTCTGTCTGCAATTAAAATGGCCAAGTTCAAGAAGGGAGTACATAATGGAACCAACAAACTAATTTTCAGTGTAGCCAATCAGCTGGGTACCACTATAGATTTTGATTTATAAAATCAATATGGATATTTACAGGAACAAAGCAGAGGCCAAGATTTTTCCTGTGAATACTAAGTCAATTTATGCAGTATTAATGGACATCAGATCAACTGGTTTAATGCATTTTAAATACCTTTAAAATGGAATATAGCCATAGAATATCAGGGTTGGAAGGGACCTCAGAAGGTCATCTAGTCCAACCCCCTGCTCAAAGCAGGAAGAATCCCCAACTTCCTGTTGGGGATTGGTCAATGGGGAGTATCAGCTGGTTTTAAATTGCCGGCTCACTGAGTAGCTCCCTCACAGAGCAGTCAAACTCCATTTACTTGAGGGGAGAACTATTCAATACAAAAACATCAAAGTAAAAAGCCTTCAGAAATAAGGAATGGAACCCCTGATGAAGAAATGTTAAAAAGTAGAAGCGTTTGTGTGAAGCTCTGAGGAAATTCATTATCTTGCCACATCGGACAACGTTCAGGGCAAAAGAAGGAGCATACCCGTGCTGGTGTTTAAAGACTTTCTATGAGTGTCATTGCCCCAGATTGTTCTAATGCTAGGTTATTCCAATTCTAATGTATTTTATAATGGCTGTGCAGTGAAGTGACTTGGTGGTCTCACTCTAGTTCCTAGATGTCCACATCACAAAACCACCAACAAAAGGAGAGCATTTGTTATGGGTCTCCGATAAAAGGCCAGACATTATAGCCTGATCCTGGGCTCCAGTCAGAGTACTCAATGCAACTAGAGGGACGGAAGCGCAAAGTCGCATTAATCCTAAAACAAGTAAGCAACAGTCTGATCTCCCACCAAAAGGTAGAGCTGCTTTAACTTACACCAGCTGCCAACAGTCCCAAGGGGTATTATGGCAGCCAGAGATCACAGACACCCCCTAGCCAGGGTGGATTTGATTTAAATCACTCGTCAGGAAGACTCAATTTAATCATGGATTTCTACATAAAAGTGCATTCTCATTGGTTGTTATAACCTTAATACATATTCTTTATAACTCAGAGAATGATGTAGGTTTCATTTTTAGAAGGTACACACTATACATTTTAAAGTGATTTATTTTGAAAACTTTTCAGATTGGTTTTACAGCTACATCAGAAAAGGAATGATTGTTTGGTTATTTCACTTACCAAAAATAATTGAAGCAGATATTTATGAAGTCACTGGGAGGTGAACTATCCCCAATTCAACAGGTTAATCATTAATATTTGGAGGATTTTTTTGCCATGCTGTATTAGGAGGAGAACATCACCAGACAGACATTTAAATTGTTTTATTTAACTAAAAACATTATGTATTCTGGATTTTTTTCTTCAACGCCAAACATATTTTAACCAAACAAGCATATTAATTCTTTAATTTAGTTAGACATTCAAGTTTTTTCAAATCAGGTTTGTTTTTGTTTAAATTGTTTTTAACTAAAATAGTTAAATGAATTAAAAAAAATCAAACGATGTCAGCCAGGTCAACATGAGAAACTTAAAATATTGGCATCTGCAGCTAACTCAGTCGTCTTCACCTTCATTTTCTTGTTTGTTCATAATCTGGAAAAGAAAAAAACAAGCTTTCCTGCTTTTTCAGGTCCCAAATGATTTCTCAATTTGGAATGAATTAGTCCAAAGGAAGAAAATAATATTTTTACACTGGCAGAAGCTACTACGGTTAAAAGTGAGATCATCACTTCAACAGTCTCTGAATCCAAGTGCTTAAAGTGACCTCCACCAGTTCACTGGAGAGACTCTCTTTAAAACATCATCAAACTTATATTTCTTGAATGGTTCACCCTTAGCTCTGAAGTTTATTACAGTTGGCATCATGGAGGGATGATTGCTGGATGTCCATGTCATAGCCAACTACTCTTCTTCAGCAGTTAAGGTTTGACCCTAGTACCGAGTATTGAGAATATTTCCAAGAAAATGAGCTGGAGATAGTGCTTGTCCCATTTGTTTTTTTAATGCCTGTAATTAAACTCTGTCATTGCACTTTTCTCTTTTTCAGATCTCACTCAGTTCCTTCCAAATTTCAATGGCATCAGCAATAAAACAGTTATTTCCCTGCATTTTGTTCAAGGCTACAGAAACAGGCTTCAGGGTACTCAGCATGTGTTCAACATTTCTCTTAAGCCCAATGTTGAGAACTTTGGCTGTGACAGTGCCATCTATTTTTTCATGATTTTGTTCACAAACTGTCATCAGTTCTTGATATACTGCTCAAGACAGTCCACTACTGAGTTCCATCGCACATCTTGTGGGAGTTAGCTTGGTTCCTCCCACTTTTTTCCGAGCAGCTGCTGCAAAGTGCTGCTTAGGGAAATATTTTGCAATTTCAACAACATTAGCCTTTATTTCTGGAACACTGAAATCTTTGGGTAGGAGGTGCATCAAATGAGCACTGCAACCATATGTTATTAGCTTGGGACTCTCTTCACTCTCTTCTAAATCATTTCTTCTCATTTTGGATACATTTGCAGCATTGTCTGTGACCAAGCTGCATACTAAACATTTGAATTTTTTTTTCAGTTTGTTATAGCTTTTACTTCTACTTGTAAGTATTCTGCTGTGTGCGCGTATTTCCTGAACACATTCCCTTCTTCTCGTCACACGAGTACATACAACAGGATTATTGTGGACATTGCTCCACCCATCAAGACTCAGGTTAACAATTCTACTCTCTAGACCTTTTGCACACTGCTCGATTTCTTTCATACACTTTACCCAGCAATTTGCCTGCGACATCTGCTCTGTTGGTTGGACTGAATGACTGAACCATGCTAATGAAGTGTGGGTTCTCAATCATACAGCAAGGAGAGTTTGTTGCATATACAAACCGAGCAATTTTTCCATCAATTACCTCTTTTTGTAATCTGCTGGTTCTTATCACAAAAGATATCTATGGTTGTTTCTGGATTATGGAGATTTTTTTTTTTGCTACAGGTGATATACTGTGGCTATGTGACATACATGATGTGACTGAAACATTATCATTGGCAGATAACTCTGAAACTATAGAACATAATGGTGATCTTGAAGGTAGATAATCTGCAGAATCCTGTATGTTGAGGATGGATTCTCCTAAAAAAATAAGTCAATGCAGTTATTATTACCATACTGCTCATTTCGTATTATTAATTTCATTCACTGACACTAAGTACTACTTTAAAGGTGAAATTGTAAAAGGAAGATCTGCCTATTTCAGCTATTTTTATCACATTTATTTTTTTATCACAACTGCATCTAAAATGATAGTACCAGAGAGTAACTAACAACTATATTTTTTGCTCAAACATGAGAATTCAAGAATAGTCCAGAAGGAAGACAGGCAGTCCTTAAGAAAGTAGCATGAAATAAAAAAGTTTACCAACCTGAAGATCCTGCATGTTCAGACATGTTCCTTTCATAATCTTCAATGCAACTTCCTCCTGAGAAGGAACACTTTTCATGATGTTGTTTCATTTGAGCAACTAGGCCTTGCATTTCTTTGTTGCACTGTTTGCATTTTGCATACCTGCCTGTCTTACCCACAGGCAGAGGAACTTCATTAAAATATTCCCAAACTGGGTCTCTTTTACGGCCTGCTGCCATGATAGGTTTTCCCTTCTAGTGAGAGAACGGAATTGGTAGATCTCAAATCAACGAAGGCTACACTCAGAAAGACCTCAAGACTTCTGGAATATGCTGCTCAAACAGTTTCACTTTTGTTTCTATTGTCTGTCCCTCCCTTCTCACATTTATCTCCAGACTTCTTCTCCTTGTGCAGATCTATTCCACCTCCAACAATCTTCTATTCGTAGAACTTTCTGAAACTTTGCACTATTAGAGAGAGGTAAGGGATTGACTCTGTGTACACAAATTTGCAGAGGGACAATAGGGTTGAGGTCTGTTATTTCTCACCTCTATAATATTATTTATTTATTTTAAAACATTTTTTGCTGTTAACAAATATGTTATCTCTGGAGACACAAATCAAGAACTGCAAAACTAAGCATCTCTGATGGTATCATATAGACTGAGCACTAAGTCCCATTGGGTAGATAGAAAGATTACCTAAATAATCTATACAGAAGCCCATGGAGGCCCATAAGATTGGGTCCCTAATCCATGAACTATTGGAACTTACTTACAAAACTTTTCTTAAACATTACATGAATATATTGTCTCATACTATAGAATTAGAATTTATAATCCCTATTTCATGATGAGATATCTTTGAGCTACAGTGTATCTTAATCAAAACTATCTTTAGATGATTTTTGAGGAAAAAACCTATTTTATCAAAAAAAATCTGATTTAAATATAAAAAATTGGATTTTTATTTTTGAAATCATTGATTTTTATCCACCCTGATATTTGGGGACTTGCTGTAGATATATATTTTTTTAATCTTCAGTCTATATAACTGACATTTTTCAAACTAGTAAATTCATTGTATAGTTCTCTAGAAGTGTGATTGGATGATAATTGATTCAATTTGGAATGACATAAGACAAGTTTTATGAAATGTCAAAAAGCAGGGTGGATAAATATCAATGATTTTTTTTAAAAAAATCAGATTTTTATTTAAAATCGGATTTTTTAAATCAATTTGATTTAAAATCTTTTTTATTCACAGTGAAGAAATGAACCAAGGGATGATGCTGAAATTGGAAAACCTGGTCCAGTTACATTGTGCTTGCAGACAGCTGCACAGTCTTTCTCACAGGAAAATTCACAGAACACAGTGGAAGCCTGTGAAGTCATCCACATACCCCATGCGGCCAATTCAGCCGCACCCACAGCTTTGGCAAACAGACACATTCATCAGTGCTGTGCTCTCACAATATAGGCTTTTAGCTACAAAGGAGGTAATGAACAAGTTCCAACAACTACTTTATCCCTGTCTGAAAGTACAAAGTGCAAAAAAAGCAATTTTTGAGCATTTTCATTATACAAATAGAAACTTTGTTAGTGATGAATTTACTCTGTATAAGATGGTTACTCAACTGTATAGAGAATTTACTTTAGATTTACAAGACATATTAATATGTATGTAGATGTATTGCAGCTCTCTCCCAAACATTCATTTCAAGTTTTTTAAATCCAAATGTTGCAACACCAAAAATCTGAAAGAAAAACTGGACTATAAACAAAAGTGAAAATGATTTTCATTATTCAAAATGAGTGAGATACAAAAAACAGTAAAAATGCTGCGAAGTGATTTTTAAATATTCACTATTTTAAGTTCTTTCAGTAATTTGTTCGTAATGGTAGGCAAAGAAATTTGTTTACAATTTACCATTTTTGTTTTCATTGGCCCTTTTTGATTTTTTTTTTTTTTTTAAATCATTGATTTTTATCCACCCTTCCCTAACCCCATCCTCTTCCCTCAGTGATACCCCTTGGGCCAATGGCAAGGAAGGATGTGGTATAGAAGCCACTATAAAGACTCTATAACATAGAGAAATCATACAATGTAATCTATGCACAATTGTAGTCTATGCTGGTTTTAGCGCAGCTCTGAAATACCAGAGCAGCACAAAATTGCCCTAACATGGGGGAGAATCTGGCCTTGTATACCCATGGAGACAGTGCTACCCTTTCACCCCTAAACCCAGTATTTTTTAGGTCAGAGATGAAGTACATTGGTGAGGAAGCTTATACTGCTGCTTCCAGTGCTGTACCTGTCTTACGGATGAAAACACATATTCAGTCTTCAGGGCTGTCAAGCCAACCTCTTGTGAGCACTAAGGCCCAGCTTCTCAAAGGTATTTAGAATCCTAACTTCTATTGATTTCATCCACTAGGCCAAATACCTTTGAGGATTTGAATCTAAAGTCTCATTTTAAAAAAATGACACACACCACTTCCTGTTGATCAGTGCATCTAAGATTGACAGCCCTTTCCACTGCTTGTTTACAAAGAAAATATTTTCCTATAGTGCTTTGTTACCTTGTCAAAAACATTTCTGTATATAATGTAATACTCCTCAGCTGGTCCTTGTTCTGTACAACCCACTTTTTCAATCTCTGTAATGATGTATCTTTGTATACTGTCCAAAAATTTCTTATCACTGTCAGGAACAATGGGAGGGAGAACTGAGTGTCTGCTCACTCCAATATTATGGGTGGACATGGTTGAAAAGCAACACTTTCATTTCTTATAGAAAATTTAAGCCCGGTTCCCTCTTTTCTTCAACAGAAGTAAATGCTTCAGTGTAAACCTAAACAAAACATGAGACTGTTAAAATAATGTAGTATAAATGAGACACCAACTCATATTCACATGTCAAGAGATGCTATTCTTCATCTACTATGGCACTTTATTAATGCTTACCATCAAATGTTTCATTATTAAAAAAAGACAAAATTTTCTTACCATTTCCACATAAACTACTGCATCTTGTGAACATCTGTTCTAGGTTTCCTTCCTATGTGATCTGTAACCATTTCCCTATCATCACTGCCAAATCTAGCCATTTTTCACTAATCAGAGGGGTGGTTGGAAGTCATCTCTGTTGTGCTACAAAAGACCCTGAGTCTGCAAGTTGCTCCACACTGGCGGCTCTCCAGACCCATGGAGCCCCAGTGTCTTCTGAGACTGCACCTGGCAACATGTGTCTGTCCAACTAGAGTAGTCTGCATGGTTGATATCTACATGTGGAGTGGTGAAAGTAAAGAGGGAACTGGAGAAAATAAGCATTTTCTGAATTTATACATTAATTTTACTTGACCAAACAAATCAAGTGAAGCAATGACTAAAAGAACACATTATCCAAGTACTCTGCAAGAGAGCTCCTAAGTCAACCAGTCCAATCCCCTGCATCTATTTCCGAACGCTTCTATGTAGTTTCCCAGAAGTCCCGCATTAGCCGAACTGACTGTGCTCTAGGCCAGCCATGTTTTCCTGCTACTCCCATTGAGGGCCCCAGGTTTGCCCGAGCGCAGCAACCCCACTTCTGTTCTGCGGACGGGCAGTGCCCGCATCACCCCACAACCCGACCTCGCTGCTCCTTCCTGCTTTACCCCCAGCCCCTGCACAGGAGCAGGGCTCAGTAGGGCGCAGCTAAGGGCTCCCCGGCACGGGCCCGCCGCCGTGGAAACCAAAGGGGAGCCCGCGACCAACGCTGGCGGGGAGAAGAGGAGTCGGTCCCACACCAGGTTTTTGGATTAGGGCACAGAGCCAGAGCCAGAGCCGAACCCGAATCGCAGCAGGAGCCGGTCCGCTACAGCAGGGCGCACCACGCCGCTGCAGACGCCACTTAAGCAGCGGCGGCACTTCATCCGGCTCACATCCCGACCAGCCGTAGCGGCCGTTACCGGTCACTGCGCTCTAATGGAGCGGGGGGAGGGAGGAGTTCAGTCAGGTGCATTGTGGAAAATGTAGTTTCGTCCCCTCTTACGCACCCAACTTCCATCAGCCCGTTCATACGTCCCCCTTCATGCCAACATGGAAACCACAATCCCCAGGAGGTCCTGGTGTGGCTTGTGCCGGCGGTGCATGCTGGGAGTTGTAGTCCCGCCCCAACGCATGCGCGGAGCGGCGCGCCGGCCTGGAGGCCCCTCCTCTCCCTAGGCTGGAAACCCCGTGCAGGCCGAAGAGGGCTCTCTTTCCGGCATCCGCCATTCTGCGAGCAGGTCTGTGGTGAGTGTTCGCTTCTCCCCCACCTATTCCGGTCCCCTCACCGCGTGCTCCTCTCACCGCATTCTCTTTGCCCGCAGGTGCCGGCCGCGCCATGCAGATCTTTGTGAAGACCCTGACCGGGAAAACCATCACCCTCGAGGTGAGTGCGCCAGGGGCCGCACCCTCCCCTAGCAGTAGGCGCCCTATGTGTGGGGCGGTATGCACCCTTGCTCCGCATCTATAGGCGCCCTGTGCGGGGGTCGGAGGGACCATGCGCCCTCCCCATCTGTAGGCGCCCTGTGTGGGGATGGGGGCCCCTGGGCGCACACGGCCAGTGTCTGTCTGTAGGGGACGCGGATACTGGGTGGGGGCAGAGGGCCGAGTTCTCCCCACCGAACGCTGCCACGCGCGGCCCGGGCGCCTCTCGCCGCTGCCAGCCAAGGCGCGGCTCAGTCCTCGGGCAAGGGTGGCTTTGTTTTTTCAAACTTCTTGTGAGGCGGCCTCTCCTTTGGGACAGTTCGAAGCAGGATGCACAAGGAGGCGCAGAATGGGAAAGCCCACCAGGAACCCCCTAAATATCTCCCGCGGGGAGGGGGCGTTATATATAATCCGCCTCCTCTATAGTTGGTGGGTAAAGAGTACTGTTGAAATGGAAACATTCAAGATCCAGCGAATGCATAAAAATGACTTCACTGTTTAAGACACTAAGTCTGCCCTTGATTACCTGTTTTTGTGGTTCTGTAATCCCACTTCCATGTTCTGTCAAATGCTTCCCTTCTTTGCTTTCTGAAAGACCTACACAAATAGGAGACATTGATTAGGCACAGTGTCAAATGTATAAACTAAATGCACTGAAAATATAATAAAGCCCCATTAATTTACAAACTGGTAAGGCGTTGTTGTAGTCTTGTTCCCCAACATGCAGAGCTCTCCTCCAGGTGGTTTCATGCAAGTAGGAAGGAGAATTTCAGACTCATGAGTGATCTTGAAAGTATAATTTTTTTCTTAAGCATCTTGTAACCAGAAGTTATGGGGTTGATAAGTGCATGTAGAAAACTCTTTTACTGTCAGTTGAAATAGACTATACAAATTACATTTCTTATGTTTCTGCTAAATCTCTAAGCTATTTTTATCTGTTGCTTGAAAGACTTAAAATTTGAGTCCACAATTTGAATTTGGTGTCTGTTTTTGTACATCACTGTGCGCAAATGACAATATTACTGCAAAGAAATAAGATTGGTTTGATGCCCCTTAGAAAATCTGGCCTGTAGCTTTCACTGAAAAAATTTCATAGACCTATATAGCTAATATAATTCTACTTCAGAGTTTTAACAGTGGTTTTCCACTTTTTTTAATAATAGGTTGAGCCTTCTGATACTATAGAAAATGTGAAGGCCAAGATCCAGGATAAGGAAGGTAAGTTCAATACTCTTTGGACTCCTGTGTTCCCTACTCTGATCGTTCTCCTTTAGATAAAGAGTAACTTACCTCAAATATCATTTCCCAAAAATCGGAGAGTATTTTCTATGACAGAGGTGGGCAAACTACGGCCTGTGGGACTGTCCTGCCCAGCCCCTGAGCTCCTGGCTAAGGAGGCTAGTCCCCGGCCCCTCCCCTACTGTTCCCCCTCCCGCGCAGCCTCAGTGTGCCACGCCACCAGCGCTCTGGGCCACTGCTCCTGCCGGGCGGTGGGGCTGCGAGCTCCTGCTGCTCTGAGCAGCATGGGGGGTGGGGGGGTTGGATGAGGGGCAAGGGGTCCCGGGGGGCAGACAGGGAGCAGGGGCTGGTTGGATGGGGCGGAGGTTCGGGGGGGACGACAGTCAAGGGATGGAGAACAGGGGGGCGATGGATAAGTGTGGGAGCCCCGGGGGGGGGGGGAGGGGGAGCTGTCAGGGGACGGGGGTGTGGATAGGGAGCGGGGGGGGGTTGGATGGGGGTGTGGTCCCAGGGGATGT
The DNA here is from genome assembly GCF_015237465.2 of Chelonia mydas. Lineage (NCBI taxonomy): Eukaryota > Metazoa > Chordata > Testudines > Cheloniidae > Chelonia > Chelonia mydas. Next base: position 178,785,086 of record NC_057851.1, read on the forward strand.
GGATGTGGAGCAGGGGGGGCTGGATAGGCATAGGAGTCCTGGGGGGCCCATCTGGGGGCGGGGCAGTCAGAGCAGGGGGGGTTGGATGGGGGTGACGTCCTGGGGGGTGGTTAGGGGCAGGGGGCCAGGGAGGGGGCAGTCAGGGGACAAGGAGCAGGGGGTTGGATGGTTCAGAGGGGGCGGGGGCCAGGCTGTTTTGGGAGGCACAGCCTTCCCTACCCAGCCTTCCACACAGTTTTGCAACACCGATGTGGCCCTCGGGCCAAAAAGTTTGCCCACCCCTGTTCTATGATCACTAGTATCAAAATTAAATTTCACTTACAGAAAAGTTTTGTAAGTGTATCTTCATGTCCTGCTGTCTATGTTCTGTAAATTTTATTTCTGTAGTGAGCATTGCTTTTGACTCTACTCTTATAGGAAATTTGAGTAGATTTTTTTATTTAATCTTGATTCACTTTTCCTTAGGAATTCCTCCTGATCAGCAACGACTTATTTTTGCTGGCAAGCAGTTGGAAGATGGACGCACGCTGTCTGACTACAATATTCAAAAGGTGTGTATCTTTCAGAGACTGCATATGGTATAATTATGGCCCTACCAAATTCACGGTCCATTTTGGTCAATTTCAGTCATAGAATTTTTTAAATCGTAAATTTCATGATTTCAGCTATTTGAATCGGAAATGTCACGGTGTTGTAATTGTAGTGGTCCTGACCCAAAAAGGAGTAGTTGGGGTGGGGAGTCACAAGGCTATTGTGGGGGTGGGGTTTGCTGTACTGCCACCCTTACTTCTGTGCTGCTGGCGGCAATGCTGCCTTCACTGCTGGGCAGCTGGAGAGTGGTGGCTGCTGGCCAGGAGCCCAGCTCTGAAGTCGGAGCTGCTGCCTGCAGAGCTGGGCACTCAGTCAGCCTCCGCCACTCTCTGGCCACCCTGCTCTGAAGGCAGCAGTGCATTTTGGATCAGGACCCTCAATTTGAGAAATGCTAGTTTCCTCCATAAAATCAGTGTAGTATGGGTGTAAAAGCACACACAAGACCAGATTTTGTGTTCAATGACACATTTTTCATGGCCATGAATTTGGTAGGGCCCTAAGTATAATGGAGAATTGCAGAAGCTCCAAGGGTGTGCAACCCTATTGTGACGGGTTTGGTCACAAAGACCTCCTTGGGACTGTCACCTGACATGCTGAAACTACCTCTGAGCCTGTTTTCTTTGTCAGCTTGGGACTCCAGAACCCTGTCTTGTTGAGCCAGACGTGCTAGCCTGCTGCAACACAGACCCAGGGTCTGAACCATGCCCCCAAAGCTGCAGACTTAACTGAAAACATCTCAGCAAGTACTCCTGTCTCCAGCACCCAGACACCCAGTTCCCAATGGGATCCAAATCCCCAAATAAATCCGTTTTACTCTGTATAAAGCTTATACGGGGTAAACGCAAATTGTCCGCCCTCTGTAACACTGATAGAGATGCACAGCTGTTTGCTTCCCCAAGGTACTAATCACTTACTCAGGGTTACATAATAAACAAAAGTGATTTTATTAATTATAAAAAGTAGGGTTTAAGTGGTTTCAAGTAATAACAGACAGAACAAAGTAAGTTACCAAGTAAAATAAAACAAAATACGCATGTCTAAACCTAATACATTAAGAAAGTGAATACAGGTAAGTCTCGCCCTCAGAGATGTTCCAATAAGCTTCTTTCATAGAATATCAGGGTTGGAAGGGACCTCAGGAGGTCCAACCCCCTGCTCAAAGCAGGACCAATCCCCAGTTTTTGCCCCAGAACCCTAAATGGCCCCCTCAAGCATTGAACTCTCAACCCTGGGTTTAGCAGGCCAATGCTCAAACCACTGAGCTATCCCTCCCCGCTTCTTTCACAGATTAGACTCCTCCTTAGTCTGGGCCCAATCCTTTCCCCTAGTACAGTTCTTGTTAGTTCCAACTCAGGCGATAACTAGGGGATTTCTCATGACTGCAGCCCCCTTTGTTCTGTTCCACCCCCTTTTATGGCTTTGGCACAAAGTGGGAATCTTTTGTCTTTCTGGGTTTCCACTCCACCTCCTAAATGGAAAAGCACCAGGTTTAAGATGGATTCCAGTACCAGGTGACATGGTCACATGTCTTGTGAGACTCCAAGTCTCCATTCTTTCCGGCCTGACTTACAGGAACACAGGAAGGCTTACAAGTAAACAGAGCCATTTACAGCCAATTGTCAAGATTCTAAACCACCATTAATGGCCCACACTTTGCCATAGGATCTCAGAGTTAACTTCATATTTCTAGTTTTAGATACAAGAATAATACTGAGTAGATTATAAGCTTTGTAATGATACCTTACAAGAGACCTTTTGTATAAAGCATATTCCAGTTACATTATACTCGCGCTCCAAGCATATTTTCATGAAGCATATGGAGTGCAACGTCAGACCTATTTCCTGAGAGCATGGTAAGACTGCAATGATGTGGTGAAGACTGCAATGATGTGGCATATGAGCCAACTGCTGCTATAGGAAGGGGAAGCTTACGAGTGCAAAGATGAGCACAGTATTATCCCAGAGAAGCTGGAGGACATTAGTTAAGCTTAGTAACTTGATCTAAACACAGAAGTATGGGCATATTGTAACAGATCTATGGCAGCATTTCCAGATGAGTGTACTGACAATTGGTTTTTTAGGAATTAAGTCACTGAAGAAGTGAAACAAAACACTGCAATCATCTAGTCTCTTATGAGAGCATGTGCAAGAGGACTTCTGCAGCTTGTTCAACTGCAAACTCATTGCTCACTTGACACTGCTCAGAATTTCTCTATACTAAGCACTAGTACTTAGTGATTGGACTTGAGATGTGCTTGTAATACAGATCACTGTATGTGTAGTGTTTAAAAAAAAAAAAAAAGTCTCTGCTTGAAGGCTGCTACTGTTTACTAGCCTGCATGTTTTGGAACCAAGTTGTCTCATTTGGCCCACGGAACCGTCTTGCCCGGCTCCTGAGCACCCAGCCCCTCCCCCGCTTTTCCCCTTCCCCCGCAGCCTCAGCTCAGCTCACCTCACCATGCTGCCAGCACCCTGGGTGGCATGACTGGCTCCGGCTGGGACATGCGGCTGCAAGCTCCTTCCACTCTGATTTCATGGTATGGGAGCGGCGGGGTTGGATAAGGGGCAGGAGGTCCCAGGGGGCAGACAGGGAGCAGGGAGTGGTTGGATGAGGCAGAGGTTTGGGGGGGGGGAGGCGGTCAGGGAGCAGGGGCTGTTGGATAGGTGGGGGGGCTGTCAGGGAGCGGGGGTGTGGCTCGGGGTCAGGGCAGTTGGGGACAGGGAGCAGGGGGTGTTGGGGTCCGGGGAGGGGGCAGTTAGGAGCGTGGGGTCCCGGAAGGGAGCAGTTAAGGGACAAGGAGCAGGGGGGGGTTGCATGGGTTGGGGGTTCTGAGGGGGGGTGGGAAGTGGGAGGGGGCCAGGCTGTTTGGGGAGGCACAGCCTTCCCTACCCAGCCCTCCATATAGTTTTGCAACCCCAATGTGGCCCTCGGGCCAAAAAGTTTGCCCGCACCTGTACTATATTATCTTTGTTTTTCTAACAGGAATCGACTCTTCATCTTGTGCTGAGACTTCGTGGTGGTGCTAAGAAAAGAAAGAAGAAGTCTTACACTACCCCCAAGAAGAACAAGCATAAGAGAAAGAAGGTTAAGCTTGCTGTACTTAAATATTACAAGGTAAGAGTAACTAAAAGAATTGAGTAAACTTGACTCCTTGATAGAAGGGGGAGTTTGAGCTATAGCATCACCAGTAATAAGCATGTAGGTATTTAGTACATCCCTTGATGTTTATTGAATCCATAAGCTCTAGTTTCCAGGTGATTTTCTTTACATCTGCATATTTGAGTAACTGGAGAAAACGCAGAACTTGTAAGAGCAATAAACTTCCTCAAAGCTTTTTTTGGGGCTGCTTTATGAACCTGTTCCTGTTCGCAAACATAAATTTTGTAAATATGAAGAGAAAGTGGCCAATGTAATCAAATGCTTCTAATTTTGGTCAGAAAAGTTTGAGTTTGTAAACTTGCAGCCTCACCTGGAAGTTGATTGCACTGGCGAAAACTGATGCCTGGAATGGTAAATCATATGTCTACAACAGACTTAGTTGTGATCTCTCTAATTAATAAACCATTCTTCTGTGGCTTCCCATTGAGGGATTAGTGGCACTTTTGAGGCAAGGTGTGTCTAGAAAGATATAACATTACTTATGGAGCCTTTCCTTTTACAGGTGGATGAGAATGGTAAAATCAGTCGCCTGCGCCGAGAGTGCCCCTCTGAGGAATGTGGGGCTGGAGTCTTCATGGCCAGTCACTTTGACAGACATTACTGTGGCAAGTGCTGCCTGACATACTGCTTCAACAAACCAGAAGACAAGTAAATGTATCTGTGTTAATAAAAAAAACCCTCAGATTTTGCAGCGCTGTACATTTATTTTCCTTCTGGTGATCTACCTCATCCCTCCTTCTTCAGGAGCACTATTTCAGGAGATATATTCCCTCAAATCAGTGTATTGAGGTCCTATTGGGTTGAGCCCGCCCCTTGCTAAAGGACCCTCCCCCAGGGGCCTTAGGGGAGGATCCACAGGGTCCAGGAACTCAAATAATTACAGTGGACAGTGTTAAAGGGTCAAACAAAGGGAATCCGAAGGGGACACCGAGCAGAGAACCCTGGACAGTGCCCACTGCTTTTCGAAGGTGTCAAGGGAGCCAGCTGACGCTGCCCAGAGGAACTTTGCGCAGATGCGTGAAAGGAGGGAGGACTGGAAATAGGCCCCACAGTCACAAAGAACCCCTCTCCCCCCCAGCCAACATCCTCTCCCTGGTATTGTAGGTGGCCACTTTGGCCATCGCCAGGAGGAGGTCAACGAGGAGGTCCCGCGACTTTGTGGGGCCATGGCTAGGGTGTGAGTATAGGAAAAGGTGAGAGGAAAAGTGCAGCCAAAAATGTAAAAGGATGTTCAGGAGGAGTGGGAACAGAGGCTGCAACCTGGTGCACTCCAGGTACACTGCACCAGAGTCTCCCTCACGCCGCAATAGGGGCAGGCGTCCGGGATGAGGGTGAACCGCACCAAGTACACACCTGTGCTCACTGCTCCGTGGACGAGTCCCCAACTAATATCCCCGGCGGGCCTTGGGACTAGGGTGGAATATAGGCTGGCCCACCAGGGTTCCTCACCCTTAGCAGGTGTCAGTGGGTCCCACCATTTCATATCAGGGCAGGACACGAGAGTTAGGAAATGAAGGATGTGAAGCATGAGCATGTACAGGTGTTTCCTTGGCGTGGTCCGGAAGTGAACCGGCTGCAAATTGTTCCGCTGGCTCGCGGTGTACGGGTGGGATGGGAGGATGGATGACTGGGCAGGGGAGCCCAGGGGTGCAGGGTGGGCAAGGAGTACCATCTGCAGCCGGTCGAGGTAAACCTGAGCAGTGGGCAGTAAGGCTGCAATCACCTGAAGTATGCACCAGTAGTATGAAGGGTGGAGAACCCCGTGTGCTGAGCAAGCGTCAGGGGATCCAAGCAGTCTCTGGTCGTAGTCCAGGAACCGTCTTGCTCTGACTCTGTTGAGATAGAGGAGGGGTAAAATAGGTGTAAGGAGTAGAGAGAAGAGCAAGGAACTCAGTTTTAATCTCAGCTGTATTGAGGCTGTCATCTTGGGCATCCCCTGAACTGCCCCCTCTATTTCCCACCTTTAAAATGGGGATAATACCTACTTTGCTGGAACTAAGTTTGGGGAACAGGATTAATTTGTATAGTGTTTAATAAGGAACGTACTATAACTGAATTTAAGTTGCCTTCTTACTGAGGCCCTGTTTCTGGGATGTTACCTTGCAGTGAGTGTAAAATGACTTCAGTTTTTCATAGGCCATGTATAAATTAACATCCTGTTTTAATGATTACTTTCTGCTGCTTCCCAACTTAATGAAGTCAGTATAACACTGCAGTTCTCAGTGCTGCAGAGGAATGGTTACTTCTAAAAATAAACTGTAAGACTTCATAGAATTACTATTGACCATAACAGCTTTATTACAAAACCTACCTTTAAGGCTATTTTAGAGTTTGATAGCCTTTTGAATTGAGTATTTAGTTCAGTCCTAGCACTGTACAAGTGAAATAAAGGGGAGTGTTTCTACAAAATACTCAGCAGGGATTGTGCTTATCTAATGGAAAAGGCTTGATTGCCAGAATTCCTCTTTTGCTAGCAACAGTGAGGAAGCCCTGAATAGCCTCCCAGGCCCCTGTGAGATAGTCACACGTGGGGAAGCAGGGCCAATAAGGGAGTTGAGGTTAAAATTTAAAAAGGAACTAATAGTTAAAATTGGAAGTTAAGGATGGTCTAAATGTTTAGGATTAAAATGAATAATGGGTGGCAATCTAAGGCTTGCTTTTTGTTTGGGGCAGATAAGTTAAAGGAGATATGATCTAATGGCATTCTACAAAAATGTTATTTGGAATCAAGTTGTACTGCATTAGCCTGTAACTGCATGATAATTGCCACCATGTGTTCCCTTCCTCTTTGGTTATAAGCTTATTACCTTCAATTTAACCGATGCTTCTGGCTCGTGCTGTCTCCTGGATGCAGTGAAGAGAAGCCCTATTCATTGTGTAAAAGCATCAGTAAAGAACTTTTAAAACAACCCATCTTCCACGTAAAGAATATCTTTCTTCTTTGTAGTTATGAGCTGCAGATCTAAGAATGAGTTACTTGCCCTGATTAGGTTCAGTTCACACCATGCAGAACTGAGGTGCGCATTTTGCTGTACAATTGGGATGGGTAGAACTCTACATTGTTAACTTTCATTGGCGTTGATGCTACTTCACATATGCTTGGGCTTGCCCTAATTATGCACATTATCATCACTACTGTCTTTGCAGGATGGCAGATGTGTGTAAGTGTCAAAGTTTAAGATGGATTCAGCTTTGCATTTCAGAGCTAAATTCTGTCCCCATGGTAGACAATGAATGAGGTTACATGTTTTCTGTATAGATTATTTAGGTTAATCTTTCTATCTACCCAGTGGGACTCAGTGCTCAGTCTAGATCAGTGCTACTCAAGCTATCTGATGTGGGGGACCAGCAATTTTTTTTTCCAATATGCGCGAAGACCAGCAGCTGATGGCTCGTGGACCGGCACCAGTCCGCGGAGCACCACTTTGAGTAGCACTGGTCTAGATACCGTCAAAGATGCTTAGTTTTGCAGTTCTCAAACTGGATTTGTGTCTCCAGAGATAACATGCTTGTTAACCGCAAAAATGTTTTTAAATAAATAAATAAATATATAGAGGTGAGAAATAACAGACCTCAACCCTATTGTCCCTCTGCAGATTTGTGTACACAGAGTCAATCCCTTACCTCTCTCTAAAAGTGCAAAGTTTCAAAAAGTTAAATGAATAGAAGATTGTTGGGGGCGGAATGGATCTGGACAAGGAGAAGAAATCTGGAGATAAATATGAGAAGGGAGGGATGGGCAATAGAAAAAAAAGTGAAACTGTTTGAGCAGCATATTCCAGAAGTCTTGAGGTCTTTCTGAGTGTAGCCTTTGTTGATTTGAGATCTACCAATACTATTCTCTCACTAGAAGGGAAAGCCTATCATGGCAGCAGGCTGTAAAAGAGACCCAGTTTGGGAATATTTTAATGAAGTTCCTTTGCCTGTGGGTAAGACAGGCAAGTATGCAAAATGCAAACAGTGCAACAAAGAAATGCAAGGCCTAGTTGCCCGAATGAAACAGCATCATGAGAAGTGTTCCTTCTCAGGAGGAAGCTGCATTGAAGATTATGAAAGGAACATGTCTGAACATGCAGGATCTTCAGGTTGGTAAACTTTTTTATTTCATGCTACTTTCTTAAGGACTGCCTGTCTTCCTTCTAGACTATTCTTGAATTGTCATGTTTGAGCAAAAAATATAGTTGTTAGTTACTCTCTGGTACTATCATTTTAGATGCAGTTGTGATAAAAAATAAATAGCTGAAATAGGCAGATCTTCCTTTTACAATTTTGTGACAGACTTATGTTACCAACCTGCCTGAGGCGTCAGGTGATCAGGCTGAGGCCGCAGGATGGTTAGGGGAGGAGATGAAGGAGCATACCAAGTGACTAACTTTAAAACTTTATTAATAAAATAAAGTAAAATAACAGCAAAGGGTGCTGCGGGTTCCCCACATCACTCAGAGGAAGGAAGAAAGCATTAGTGCCCCAAGCCCTAACCCACTTTCATACTCACATCATGTATGTCACATAGCCCAGTATATCACCTGTAGCAAAAAAGAAAAAAAAATCTCCATCATGCAGAAACAACCATCTATAAGTTTGTGATAAGAACCAGCAGATTACAAAAAGAGGTAATTGAAGAAAAGATTGCCCGGTTTGTTTATGCAACAAACTCTCCTTGCCAAATGATTGAGAACCCACACTTCATTAGCATGGTTCAGTCATTTTGACCAGGATAAAGTCCAACCAACAGAGCAGATGTCTCAGGAAAATTGCTGGATAAAGTGTATAAAAGAGAAATCGAGCAGTGTGCAAAAGGTCTAGAGGGTAGAATTGTTAACCTGAGTCTTGATGGGTGGAGCAATGTCCACAATGATCCTGTTGTATGTACTTGTGTGACAAGAGAAGAAGGGAATGTCTTCCTTACAGAAACAACTGATACATCAGGAAATGCACACATAGCAGAATGCTTACAAGAAGTAGAAGTAAAAGCTATAACAAACTGTGGGAAAAAAATTCAAATGTCTAGTACGTAGCTTGGTCACAGACAATGCTGCAAATGTATCCAAGATGAGAAGAAATGATTTAGAAGAGAGTGAAGGGAGTCCCAAGCTAATAACATATGGTTGCAGTGCTCATTTGATGCACCTCCTAGCCAAAGACTTCAATGTTCCAGAAATAAAGGCTAATGTTGTTGGAATTGCAAAATACTTCCCTAACCACCACTTTGCAGCAGCTGCTCTGAAAAAAGTGGGAGGAACCAAGCTAACTCTCCCACAAGACATGCGATGGAACTCAGTAGTGAACTGTTTTGAGCAGTATATCAAGAACTGGCTTAATCTGATGACAGTTTGTGAACTAAATCATGAAAAAATAGATGGCACTGTCACAGCCAAAGTTCTCAACATTGGGTTTGAGAAAATGTTGAACACATGCTGAGTACCCTAAAGCCTATTTCTGTAGCCTTGAACAAAATGCAGGGAAATAGTTGTTTTATTGCTGATGCTGTTGAAATTTGGAAGGAACTGAGCGAGATCTTAAAAAGAGAAATATGCAATGACAGAGTTAAATGACAAGCATTAAAAAAACAAATGGGACAAGCACTATCTCCAGTTCATTTTCTTGCAAATATTCTTAATACTGTACTTGGTACCAGGGTCAGACCTTACCTGCTGAACGAAGAGGAGTTGGCTATTACATGGACATCCAGCAATCATCCCTCCATAATGCCAACTATAATAAACTTCAGAGCTAAGGGTGAACCATTCAAGAAATATGTTTGCTGCTGATGTTTTAAAGAAAGTCACACCAGTGAATTGGTGGAAGTCACTTAAGCAGTTGGATTCAGAGACTGTTGAAGTGATAATCTCACTTTTAACAGTAGTAACTTCTTCTGCTGGTGTGGAAAGAATATTTTCTTCATTTGGTACCTGAAAAAGCAGGAAAGCTTGTTTTTTCTTTTCCAGATTATGAACAAACAGGAAAATGAAGATGACGATGAATGAGTTAGCTGCAGAAGCCAGTATTTTAAGTTTCTCATGTTGACATGGCTGCCATAGTTGATTTAATTGTTGGGTTTTTTTTTAATATTTCATAACTATTTGTTAAAAACAATTTAAACAAAAACAAACCTGATTTTAAAAAACTTGAATGTCTAAATTCAAAAATTCATGCTTGTTTTGTTCAAATATATTTGCTGTTAAAGAAAAAAATCCAGAATACATAATGTTGTTGTTTTAGTTAAATAAAACAATTTAAATGTCTGTCTGGTGATGTTCTTTTCCTAATACAGCAGGGCAAGAAAATCCTCCAAATATTAATGATTAACCTGTTGAATTAGAGAGAGTTCACCTCCCAATGATTTCATAAATATCTGTTTCAATTACCTCTGGTAAATGAAATACCAAACCATCATTCATTTTCTGATACAGCTGTAAACCTAATCTGAAAAGTTTTCAAAATAAATCACTTTAAAAATGTATAATGTGTACCTTCTAAAACTGAAACCTACATCTCTCTGATTTGTGAAGAATATGTATTAAGGTCACAACCAACAAGAATGAATTTTTATGTAGAAATCTATGATTAAATTGAGTCTTCTTGACTAGTGATTTAAATCAAATCCACCCTGCCTATTGCACTGTCCCCTCCCATTTAGGAGCAACTCTACCTGGGGCCCAGGATGCAGCTGTGAGGGCTGCAGAGGAAAAATACGGAGGGAGGTCTTCCACTGCTGCTGCTCACCAACCCTACATGTGAGGAGGAAAGAGTTTAACTTAAAATATGGTGATAGCTAATTAGGTCAATTTTATAGAAGTCTATCTTTAGAAATAGATTTTATACGTCAATTGTGTATGTCCCCATTAAGTGCATTATGTTGGCGGAGTGTGTCCTCAATACCATGGCTAGCATCAACTCACGGAACGGTGCACTGTGGGTAGCTATCCCACAGTTCCTGCTGCCCATTGGAATTCTGGGTTAACCTCCCAATGCCTGATGTGGCAAAAACATTGTTGTGGGTGGTTTTGGGTACATGTTGTCAGTCTCCCCTCCCTCCATGAAAGCAACGGCAGACAATAGTTTTGCGCCTTTTTCCCTGGGTTACCCATACAGATGCCATAGCATGGAGCCTGCTCAACTCACTGCTGCTGTTGTGAGCTTTGTGAACACCTGCAGTATGTGCGGAACCTGGCTAAGAGATGCCAGCAAGAGGACGATTGTGATGAGGATGTGGACACAGATGTTCCTGAAAGCATGGGCAGTGGCAATTGGGACATCATGGCGGCAGTGGGGCTGGTTGATACAGTGGAATGCAGATTCTGGGCCCGGCCAACAAGCACAGACTGGTGGGACCGCATAGTGTTGCGGGTATGGGATGCTTCACAGTGGCTGCAAAACTTTAGCATGTGTAAGGGCACTTTCCTTGAACTTGGTGAGTTGCTTTCCCCCACCCTGAAGCACAGGAATACCAAGATGAGAGCTGCCTTGACAGCTGAGAAGCAAGTGGCAATCGCCTTGTGAAAGCTTGCAACACCTGACTGCTACCGGTCAGTCGGGAATCAATTTGGAGTGGGAAAATCTACTGAGGGGACTGTTGTGATCTAAGTAGCCAATGCAATCACTGACGTTCTGCTATCAATGGTAGTGACTCTGGGAAATGTGCGGTCACAGTGGATGGCTTTGCTGCAATGGGGTTCTCTAACTGTGGTGGGGCAATAGATGGAACACTTATCCCTATCTTGGCACCAGACCACCTTGCCAACCAGTACATAAACTGCAAGGGGTACTTCTCAATGGTGCTGCAAGCACTGGTGGATCATAAGGGACATTTCACCGACATCAATGTGGGATGGCTGAGAAAGGTGCATGACGCTCGCATCTTTCGGAACTCCAGGGTGTTTGCAAGAAGGGACTTACTTCCCAGACCAGAAAATTACCGTTGAAATGCCAGTAGTTATCCTTGAGGATCCAGCCTACCCCTTGCTCCCATGGCTCATGAAGCCATACATGCAGTCTGGACAGCAGTAAGGAGCAGTTCAACTATAGGCTGAGCAAGTGCAGAATGGTGGTATAATGTGCATTTGGACATTTAAAAGCTTACTGGTGCTGTTTGCTAACTAGGTTAGACCTCAGCGCAACCAACATTCCCATTGTTATTGCTGCTTGCTGTGAGAGTAAGGGGGAGATGTTTATGGCCGGGTGGGAGGTTGAGGCAAATCACCTGGTGGCTGATTTTGAGCAGCCAGACATCAAGGCGATTAGAAGAGCACAGCAAGGTGCGCTGCACATCAGAGAGGCTTTGAAAACCAGTTTCATGACTGGCCAGGCTGCGGTGTGACAGTTGTGTGTGTTTCTCCTTGCTGCAAACCCGCCCCCTTTGTTGATTTTAATTCCCTGTAAACCAACCACCCGCCCCCACTCGATCACAGCTGGCAAAGGAAAGTAACTATGGTTTTGAAACCATGCATTCTTTATTTAAAAAAAAGTGAGAACTGACAAAGTAGCCCGGGTGGGGTGTGGGAGGAGGGAAGGACAAGGACACTACAAATCAAAAAACTGTTAGAATGACAGCCTTCTGTTGCTTGGGCCATCCTCTGGAGTGGAGTGGCTGGATGCCCGGAGCCTCCCCCTCCGCATTCTTGGGCATCTTGGTGAGGAGGATATGGAACTTGGGGAGGAGGGCAGGCGGTTGTACAATGGATGCAGCGGGGGTCTGTGCTCATACAGCTCCACCAGATGCCTCATCATGTCCGTTTGCTCCCCAATTAGTCTCAGCATTGCCTCCTGTCTCTGCTCATCACAGTCACTTAATGCTTTCCTGGCCTCTGCCACTGAGTGCCTCAAGCTATGCGGGAGGACTGCATGAGCTCGGAAAATATGTCATCATGAGTGCATTTTTTCACCTTCTAATCCGCGATAACCTCAGGGACGGAGATGATAGGGGGAGCATAGAAACATTTGCACCTGTGGGAGGATAAAAAGGGAGAGTAGACTTTTAAGAAGATACATTTCTGAGAACAAAAGGGAGACTCTTCCACAGTGAATCAAGCAATTCACAGCAGACAGCACATGTGCTTTAGGTACAAGGTTGCATTTTGCCTTTAATATTGAGCACCTGCCAGTATGGTGACACATCACACACGGCTGGGCAACAGAATTTGGTTTCCAGGCAGCCATGGTAAGCCTTTTGGTACGTGGGGTTGGCTTCTTACACCTTCATAACATGTGGGAATGGTTTCAAACTGCAGCGCCCTCCTTTCCCAAAGCAAGCAATGCCGGTTCGGTTTCACATTTAAAAGGAGGGGCTGCGGTTTTTGGGTGGATGTGCAGCACAGACCTCCCTCCACCCCATTGCGTGGCTATTCTCTGGGATGATCCCTTCAACTGTCCCCCCGCCACATGACTATTCTCCGGGATGATCCCTTTTAGCCAAGTGCAAACAGCCCAGCATGAACGGGGTCCTTTTACTGTTCCCTTACAAAAATTCCCCTATTTCAACCAGGTGACCATGAATGATATCATTCTCCTGAAGCTAACACAGAAAAATATAGACCAAATGTTGCTTGAATGTGACCAAAACCCAGGACCATTCGCTGCCATACTTTGTGCTGCAATGATTCCAGACTATTTGCTACTGGCTTGGTGTGGTAAAGTGTCCTACTGTGGAGGACGAAATAAGGCAGCCCTCCCCAGAAACCTTCTGCAAAGGCTTTCAGAGTACCTCCAGGAGAGCTTCATGGAGATGTCCCTGGAGGACTCCCGCTCCATCCCCAGACACGTTAACAGACTTTTCCAGTAGCTGTACTGGCTGCGAATGCATCCCAATTCTTTTAAACCCTGTACTGTAGTTACAAATGTGTACTCACCAGAGGTGCCTTCTCTGGCTTCAGGGTCGGGGATCCCACCTTGGGAGAGTATTGGCTCCAGGGTGATGAAAAGGTCCTGGCTACCAGGGAGAACGGATTCACCGCTTGCCTGCTGCACTTTCTCCTCTTCCTCATCCACAAAATCCTCCTCCCTGTTGCGTGAGACTCCCCCGTTGTAGGTGTCCACAGACAGTGGTGGGGTAGTGGTAGGGTTCCCCCCCTAGAATGCCAAGCAGCTGATCATACAAACAACAAGTATGGGGCTCTGACCCGGAGCGACCGTTTGCCTCCTTTGTCTTTTGGTAGGCTTGCCTGAGCTCCTTAACTTTCACGCGGCACTGCTGTGTGTCCCTTTTGTATACTCTCTCCTCCATGCCCTGTGTGATTTTGGCATATATATTAGCATTTCTCCTTTTTGATCGGAGTTCGGCCTGCACAGATTCTTCTCCCCATACAGCAATCAGATCCAGTGTCTCCCTTTCGGTCCATGCTGGAGCTCGTTAGCGATTCTGGGGGGACTGCATGGTCACCTGTGCTGCTGAGCTTGCCAAACAAATCGGCAATGAAATTCAAAATTTCCCAGGACTTTTCCTGTGTACCTGGCTAGTGCATTGGAGTTCAAAGTGCTGTCCAGAGTGGTCACATTGGAGCACTCTGGGATAGCTCCCGTGGGCCAATACCGTTGAATTGTGTCTGCACTACCCCAAATTTGACCCAGCAAGGTCGATTTTAGTGCTACTCCCCTCGCCGGGGAGGAGTACAGAAGTCAACAGAACGGGGTTGGTTGTGTAGACGCAGTTATTTTAAAATCAACCCTAACGCGGCTAAATTCAACCTAACCCCGTTGTGTAGACCAGAGCTATGCAACATTCATTTTAAAGTACAGGTCAATTTCATTATTTTATATACAAGACAAGGTGATTCAAGTGACTGGGTTTTTCTTTAAATTTGCCACAGTTTGCACATTAAATATGGTCTTATCTGTCATCATACAAACTAGACTCTTACAGAAGCTTGCTGTACTGCTCACGGAATATCACTAAATTAGACACCATGAAGATTTTATTTATTTTAAAAAAAGTCACATCACACAACCCCTAAGGAAAAAAAATTAAGTTGTTTTGTCTGATAGGATTTTGAGCCTCAGTTTTGGTGATAGTTGCTTGTACATGGCTTGTTTACTGCTGTGGGGCAAGCTTTTAGGCATGCTCTGCACTGGCCCTGCAAAGGGAGGGGTGGAGGGGGAGTCAGCAGCAATTTTGCTGTTTAACTTTGGCATGAGGGCAGTACCTCCTCTTTTTTGCATTGCTGTGCAGGGTACAGGAGATCAGTAACAGGAGCGTCCCCTTCCCACACAAAGGAACCAGCAGCTGGGATCTTCACTCTCTTGTCCACGGCGCATGGAGGGGGTGGGGAACCAGGGGGGTTCCCTTGTCTTTTCTCTAGACTCCTATAGTTGAGCTAGGGGTCACCTGGAAATAAGAGCCCTGCTCCATCCCCCTGCATGGCACTCAGGTGACTGGCTAGGGGCTAGTCAAGACAAAACACAAATCCCTTCAAGATGACACAGAGCAGGCCACTGCCCCCCTATGCTTGCCAGCAGATGCCTGCATCTAAACTAACTAGGAGCAGCAAAAGGCCAGGAGGAGCTAGATGAACTCTTTCCATGGTAATACAATAGTAAAATGAATATCCATAGACAGCAACACAGTTCTGGGTACAAGTCTAACGTTCTGAGACAGTTTTAGGAGGGAACTGCAGAAAGAGCTCTAGCAGCAACCACAGAACAGCATTAAATATATACACCACAATAACGCAAACAGTGGCAGAAATCACTAATATAATTACTTGGCATTTAAGTACCACAAAGCATATTTAAGGGCCACAAAGCATATCACAAACATTAACATCACAACTTCTGAGATAAAACAAGGAGTGGATAAAACCCTCATTTCAGATGGAAGTGAGGTTTTTACCCAAGAAAGCTTATGCTCAAATAAATCTGTTAGTCTTTAAGGTGCCACCAGACTCCTTGTTGTTTTTGTGGATACAGACTAACACTGCTACCCCCTGATACTTAACATCTGAGATGTAGCTGCTATTATCCTAATTTTACAGAGGGGAAATAGCATAACATGGTTAAGGCAGAGGCACTTCAAATGCAGATATCTAACTTCAGGCATTCAAAATATGCAAGTCTACCAAAGCAGGGATAGAACCTTGCCCTCGCTCTAATAATCAGACCACCTTATGCCACGCAAACATGAGTCACAAATCTTAGATGAAATCATCTGGTGGATCAGCCTGTATTGAAATGAAGGCCAAACCTTTCATATAAAGTCACTTGTTTTCTCAAAGGCTGTAGTGACAGTACACTAATGGTTCCTTCTGTGTTTGTCTAGCCATTTTATTCTTTTCAGATAATATTTTAACAGGTGAATTATTTCTATCAGCCAAACGATGTTACCAATACAAACAGTATTACAGTGACCTGAAATAGTCCTTTCCTTCCTAGAAAGGTACTTTTTAGTCATATCTGAAACATGCTAGGAGTCATTCTAGCACATTCTCTTCTGTCCCCAAGGAGTTAACACTGCCATGCTGGCTCCTATGCTTTCCTGAGTCGTGTGATCTCATGGGTCTACAAAGCTGGCACAATCCTGCAGCAGTGAGGAAGCCACCCCTGTTATTCATAGCCCCTAAAACAAATCCTTTTACTTTTGAAATATCAGCTGTTGACACCCCCATTAAGAACCCAATAAATTCTTACAATACAAGCCTCTTTGTAAGTGTCTTTAACATAAGAACATTCTGTAAAGGTGATCAGGAATAATGCAAGGCCTTTTCTCCATTACATTCAAGTGAAGTAAAATTATTTAAAATCCTGGATCCCATGAAATTGTCTGTTCAACTTCCTTTTCTTCATAGCAGATAATTTCATCTCCAATATTGAACTCTATGTTCTTATCCAAACTGAGGCCACAATCCATGCCAGTTTTTATTACCTGGACATCATCTTTATGGTTCTTCAGTGAGGTTAAAAATCCTAGGGAGAGAATGAATGTCAATGCAGGAAAAAAAACAGATTGAATATAAAGACTAACGTGGACTTCAAACAACCCCTGTCCTCCGACCCCCCAGAAAATCAAAACACTACATGGCAAGGCCAATGCAAGAAGGTTGTGATTTTTAGTGATGCTGAACCTCCATAAATTTACACAGGTTCTGAAAATCAGGTGCTACGCCTTTCAAAGTTTAATTGATCTATCTCCTTCCTACACGGACTGCTGTCAGGGGTTCAGAGCATGTGAAGTTTCTTAAGAGGAGGGAACACCAGGATGATTAGTCAAGAAAATGTCTGTCCAAAACCAATTCTGCATGCATTGCTTAAGCAAGAAAACAAGCTTTGCAGGAACTAGACATGTCCTTTTTAGGTGAAGTCCACTGTAAATAGTGTATTAAGTTGATTGAACAACTTTTTAAGGAAAAAATTCCACCTTCAGATATATCAAAACATTTTCACTGACTTCCATTGCCAGTATAGATCAGAGGACCTGATCTGGGCCTAAGAATCTAACTCCAATGGTGAGCATGTATGTGTAGTAGAATATTAGTGTGGATAAATGTTTTGATAGCCGTTTTACTTACCTTTCCAAACAACATCTCTGTTACGAATTAGTTTAAACTTCATCTTTCTGTCTAACTGCCCCTTTTGTACTCGGCAGCCAGCCACTGGAACCTTGCTTTTTCCTACTGTGACACAGAAGGTAGCGAGAACAGAGGCTTCCCCTATGGAAAGATATGGAAGGACTAAGTGCAAGGGAACAGAATACAAACTCCACCAGTAATGAATGCTATGCTTTGCTGTGCTATCAAAACTTTAAAGTCTTCTGGACATTCTGCCACTGTGTATTGAGGAGAATAACTGCAGAAGAATTCTACGCAATCCAGTATAGTGGGAAAACTATCCTGGAGAATGAGCTTTGTGTATTTCCTCAACATACCATTTTAAATCAAGGACTACCCCACAAGAAAGGTCTAGTTTTTCAAGGCAATATTTACCATCCAGTGAAAACTTACCTATTATATGCTCTACTACAGATGGGGGCAATTTGCTGCTCAACTCATCTTTCAAGTCTTCAATAAGATGGTAGATAATATTGTGAAGTTTAATTTTTATTCCCTTTTTCGCAGCCAGCTGCTGAACAGATTTGTTTGCATTCACACTGAATCCATATATGACACCTGACAGATAAAACCACCACAGCTAATTATTAAATACAAACGCTCCAAGTAGAGAAACTTCTTTGTTTTTCAAGCAGTAAGTGAAAACGTTTGGAAATGAGCTTGCAAAGGCTATCCTGAAATATTAATGTAATATTTTATTCTTAGCACAGTCTGTACTTAACTAAAAATTGTTTGTTTTACTTGGGTTGAGATTTTCACATTTACTAATTTGAATTACAATCCTCTTTTCTCTTCCTTTTGGAATCAGGAGTCAAGATATCCTGAAATTGAGCGCTAGTAAAAGCAACATTACTGATTATAAAATTTCATTTTGCAGTTTCCTTATTTTAGCTTTTCCATCCATTTTTAAAATCAGAGATCAGATACTGGGTCACTGCATGTACACTAAGCACCATGTACACAACAATGCTATCTTACTTTAAGAAGAGTTGCTTCAATGGAAACCTCCACAAAATACTGTCCCTAGATCAGTGTAGTTTTAGCCATGTCAGTCCCAGGATATTAGAGAGACAAGATGGATGAGGTAATATCTTAAATTGGACCATCTTCTGTTGCGGAGAGAGACAAACTTTCAAGCCACACAGAGCTCTTCTTCAGGTTGAAAAAAAGAGCTCTGTGTGTCTCAAAAGCTTCTCTCTCTCTCTCCAACGGAAGATGGTCCAATTAAAGATATACCTCACCCACTTTGTCTCTCTAAATTCCTAGATGATACAATTAAATGTAACAAAGCAGATAGATAGCCAGTCAGATCCTGTGATCTGGCTGAGCAAGATGGTACATGAAGGAGCAGGATTGAAAGGGAGCTACTTATCTTGGGTCCAGAAAAGGCCAGCTCCTTATCTTGGTCTCCAGCATAAATCAGAGCAGCCTGAAGGAGGTTCTAATTTAGTCCCAGCTATGGCCCAGGGCAGTTCCAGCAACTGGGGATTAAATCAGGCATAGGGGCACTGGGAGGAGGTTACAACAGGAACCACTATGTTGGCCAACCCCCTCCCCCACCAGGACTTCCCTGCACAAAAGAATCCTCTGGGATCTGGTTAAGCCAGTTGTCTGGCTGCTTTGCACTGCTGAAGCAGCGTAAGGCAACAAGAATAAGGGTTCAAATCTAGAGCACTGTCTCCAACACACAAGTTTGCAGGTATTGTCTGCCACATTATAGACAATATAGTATAGTGTGTACCCTTGTCTACATTACTTGCATTTTCACTAGAGTTCTAGCAGGATACCTGTTTGCACAGGTACAAGTATTTATTTTCTGTGAAAGAAAACTAATATTTTTATGTTTCATACAAATTTACATTGATTGTATTGCTAATTAATTATTACACAGGAGAAACAAAAACTGAAAGCACAGCTACCCTGTTCATTTAATAAAATATGAAGGATTTCATACTGATTGTAAGATAACTGTCTAAATTTATACTTTACCCTGAAATGTTTCAGCAAGATTTATGTCATTTTCACTGATATCACCTACTCCAAAATGGATCACATCCAATTCACATTCATTGTTGGCATTATAGCTGTCCAGAATGTTTAGAATGGCCTCAGTGGAACCATCTACATCACCTAAATAGATCAAATGTTCTATTACTAGGCATTGTAAAATCAGAATAAACCAATACCAAAATTAACAAACAAAAGACAAATGCTGCTACATGGGAATTCTAGATTGTACAATGTCATAAAAAAAGATGTAATATCTGGTGCATTATTCTTTTTGGCATACGTAAGAGACTGCTGAACATATTGCACAAACTTGAAAGTGTGGTGTTCTATTCTGAAAAGTGACTGAATGCAACATCATTGGTGGGAGGAAGGTCAATGTTTGTTGTGTCTCAATGATTTTCAGATCAAGTTTGCTTAGTTTTGCAAATACCGTCAGCCCTGCACATTCAGCCTGGGATATTAAAGTCAAGCCGGGTTCTTCCTGGCTCTTGCATCATCAATAAAGATTCTGCATGGCCTCAGTTCTACCAATGGAACACTATTGCCAATGGAGTTGAGCCAATATAATTGATGGCATACTTGCAGACTATGAGTCTGCACAGATAGCCCTGCAACTGGAATTTAGGGCCCGATCCTGCAAATACTTGAGCATGTGAGTTATGTGTTTACACACATGAGTTTCAACAGGATTGCTCAAAGTTACTCACCTGCTTAAGTCTTTGCAGGATTAGTGCTTTAGTTGAGCAATGCTGTTGCTAAGGTAAGAACCAGAAGAGAAGCCCATAGTTGCTGGTTCGCCCAGGGCTGACAGTAGTAAAAAATACATTTCTAAACAAAGTAAGCAGATATATCTCTGAATAGACCCAGGAAGCAGTTCTGTTGAGTAAGAATATACCATACCTACACAGTAACTTTTCAGAGTAAAACCGTACTTTAATGTTATTGTAGTCATTAAGTTATGCTTACATTAATTTTCATAAAGAAAAACATTTCCTTCAGGAAGTTCTTTCTCAAAAGATTACAAGCCAGTGCTTAATTTTAGGACTGGAACAGAGTGTTTTCTTACTGTGGTTAAGAACTGTGGTTATTTAAGACATTTTCACACAGATTCCACTCTAGGGGTGCATGCAGCCCACATGCACAAGATTGGATTCTTTTGAATAGCAATGTCTGTTGAGCCTGCCCCTGTGCCTTGAATACTCGCTTACTCCCTGAAGCCAAGTGTATGAAAAGCGGGGTGCACATCTCAGTTCCTTCACCAATAAGAATCTCTTGGGAGCAGGTCTCCAATTAGCAGGGATGAAATGGGGGTCATGGAATCTGTGGATAACACATCTAAAAAAAAAAAAAAAAAAAAAAAAAACACAGGTACTGTAGGGTAAGTAACTGTTCAAGTGATTGTCCACAGATTCCACTTCTGGTGACTAACAAACAGTTGCCTATTTACCAGTAACTAGGCAGCAGGAGTTCTACTTTAATACAGATTGCAGGACTGCCATGCCAAAGCTAGCATCCAATCTGGACGCTTGTGCCAGGGAATAGCAAGTGTAGATGTTTGGATTGAGTTCCATGTTGCTTCCTATGCAGATGTTAATCAAACATGCTGCAGAGGCCGCTTCAGTGTTAATATTTCCAGGGGGATCTTTCTTAGCCAAATCAGAAGTCCTGAAGTAGTCCGAGACTCACTCGATATAATCCTTTCAGTGAATGCCAAAAAGAGAGTCCAAGACAGGTGTGCACAGGAATGGATTGGTCCAAATAAAAGGGCAATGCTCTGATGACTTCAAACATATTGAGGTTTATTTCACCCGGAATAGACAAGGGAAGAACACAGAGAGATGAATCAACTGATTGATGTGAAAGTTGGAAACTCCTTTAGGGAGAAACTTTGGGTGAACTCTGAGAGGAAAAGAAATATGTCTTTTCCAGCAGAGGGGAAGTTCTGTCAGCTGTGCCTTGTCTTGGGATGACCACTGAGGTTGATCTAGCAATGACCTCCCATAGCCTCTCTGTAAGGAGAATCTGACATCTGCCCCACTGAAAGATGTCTCCATGCCATGCATCAGTGCTGATATGGAGTCCTACATCTACTGTAGTCAATACCTCAGTCAGTGCCAAGGAGGTGAGTAGTGCATACCACAGTGGTGGGTCTCAATATGGGCATACCCTGTGCCAAGATGGACCATACCGAAGTACTTTGTGCCAAGGGCTTCAGTGCTGTGGTTGTTACCTTGCTGTAGGTAGCAGAGGCAGTACAGTCGTTGGTGAAGGAAGAGATCCAATATGGTCCACTGCTTGGATAAAATCAGCTCACGCATGAAGAACATGCATGACTGACTGAAGCTGAACCTGAGCAAGACAGAGGTAATACTAGTGGGCAGAGGAAAGCGTTTTGAATAGTTTGCAGTCACGGTACAGTTTCCTTTGGTTAAAGGCACACATCCACAACTGATCAATTTGGTCTGTAGTTTAGGAGTACACTTGGATTCCCTGATGACAGGTGTGCACCTGAATGGATTGGTCCTATCCAGATAAAGGGCAATGCCCAGATGACTTCAAACACATGGAGGTTTATTTCACCCGGAATAGACAAGGAAGAACACAGGAAGATTAATGTGATTAATGCTTTTATCATCTCTAGTTGGCTAGGAGGCCCAGTCCCATCCTCTTGGATGACAACCGGACCTCAGTTACTTATGCCTTCATCAGTGCTCCGCTGAACTACAGCAAGGCAACATACCTGAAGCCTTCAGCACTTAGGAACTCCAACTAGAACAGAATGCTGCAGCATGTCTCCTCAGCAGCACAGGCTACTGAGAGCACATCAGATCTGTCCTCCGCTCTCTACGTTGCCTTCCCATAGAACAAAGCATCAAGTTCAAGGTTTTGATCCTTATCTTCAAAGTGATGCATGGCCTGGGCTCAGGATATCAGAAACATTGCCTAAAGCTCCAGGATAAAGAGTGTGGTCAACAACTTTCCTTCTCTGGCACAATAGAACTCTCTACAATAAGGGTAAAACTCATCTGTGTAGGAGACAGAACTTTTCCTGGGGTTAGTCCCAGACTGGAATGAACTCCCCGCAAAATTAAGGACCATCACAAACCTCACCACCTTCTGTTCCAAATGCAAGGTGCATTTCTTTAACCTGCATTAAATACAAATACATAGCAACATTTAAATTTTTTTTTTTTTTAAAGAAAAAAAATATATCTACCAGTACAAGACATACGCTTCACCCCCTCGGAAGAGGATCTCTAACACAGTTGTTTTAAAACTTTTTTTCTGGGGACCAAGTTGAAGAAAATTGTTGATGCCCATGACACAACGGAACTGGAGATGAGGGGTTTGGGTGTGGGAGGGGCTCAGGGCTGGGGTGCGGGGGTGAGAATAAAGGCTCTGGGGTGGGGCTCTGGGTTTGGGGGGGCTCAGGGCTGGGGCTGCAGGCTCTGGGGTGGGGCCGGGGCTGCGGGGTTTGGGATGCAGGAAGGGGTTCTGGGTTTGGGGGGGGCGGTGCAGGCTCTGGGATGGGGCCGGGGATGAGGGGTTTTGGGTGCAGGAAGGGGTTCCAGGTTTGGGGGGGCTCAGGGCTGGGGCAGAGAATTGGGGTGCAGACTTACCTCCAGCAGCTCCCGGTCAGTAGCACAGCCGGGATACAGAGGCAGGCTTCCCACCTGTCCTGGCGCCACAGACTGCGCTGCACCCCGGAAGCGGCCAGCAACAGGTCCAGCTCCTAGGCAGAGGCGCGCGCAAGCAGCTTCACACAACTCTCACCCACAGGCACCGCACCGCCCACCCTCCAACTCCCTTTGGCTCGTTTCTGGCCAATGGGAGTGCGGAGCTGGTGCTCAGGCAGCGCGCAGAACCCCGTTGCACCCCTGCCTAGAAGCTGGACCCACTGCTGGCTGCTTCCAGGGCAGCTGTGCGGTGTCGGAAAAGGTAGGCACTAGCCTGCCTTAGCTGGGCAGCACTGCTGTCGGGACTTTAAAGTCCCGGTCGGCAGTGCTGACCAGAGCAAGGCGACCCAATGCCTTAAATGCCACGACCCAGTACTGAGTCACGACCCATGGTTTGAAAAACACTGCTCTAACTAACTGACAACAGCTGACAGACTTTAATCACACTGCTTAATGCACTACTGAAGGCACTTAGATACTACAGTGATGAGTGCGGTGTAAGAACCTACATATGAAGAGAATAGACTGTTGGTGTTGGCTTGGGTTTTGGTGTAGGTGCACTGAAATGGGACTCCACCGTTAGGCTTTTAGAATAGTGAGCCTTACAGGAGACTTTCCATCCTGTTTGGAAAGGGGGATAAGTATCTGGGAGAACTCCTTAAAAGCCTTTTCCAAAAATATTGCCAATATGGTTAGCAAGTAGGGCTTACGCGTGACAGGTTGCCCTGGAGCTTGGAGTGGCATCTCAGCTCACTGGGGCACTCAATGCATGGGACAGGCCCCATATCAGGAGAGTCTTAAAAAGTCTGCCAAAATCTGATAAGGCTTGCATGGACCTTTCCAAGAGGATGTATTTCTGTTTTGCCTCCTTCACTATTTGAGTCCTTTTGGAGAAGGACTCGGCAATCAAGAAGCACTCTGGAGCAAGGTCCTCTCCCAGGCACAGCAGCATCTGTGACTAGCATCCCTGTGTCACAGGAGGGAGAGACCTTAAAACCTAGTGACCCGCAGTCAGTCATTTTAAGTTCTTATTTGGGGGGTGAGAGTAGAAGGGCCATTATACAAGGGAGAGGGGTGCGTACAAGGAGTAAGACCCTTGTACAAAGGGAGAGAAAACCTAAGGGTTTTTTGGTTTTTAGAAGTCAATGGGCAAAGAAAACTTATCTAAGCAAAAAATAAACAAATAGACCTGTGTCAGCTAACTTGCTCAGGGCAAGAGATGTGAACACTAAAGGGTGCCATCTCACAGCCACGGGCAGTAAGGAACAAAATGTGCATTGTGGCCACCCCACCCTTTATACCCTCAGCTACAGGAAGCAAGAAGGGTACAGGTGAAACCCCAACAGTGTTATTCACAAGAATCAGATCTCACGCACCAGGAGTGGAATCTGCGTGGATACTCACTCAAAGAAAAACCTATAATTACAATAGGTTTACATTTAGACTTGGGAAATATGCACTAAAACAACTGCAAAGTCAACTGAACATAACAGCACCTTTAACAATTACAGGTAGCACGTTTCTGTCACTCTCCGCTCTCTCTTTAGACCTCATAGCTATTAGATGTTTATTGGTTTTATATAACGCTGCTTTTCTCTGTCTCCAGGTCAGATTGGCTAGGCTCTCTCGCTCTTTCCTGTATGCATCTTTGTGTTCCTTTTGCTTTGCTTCAATAACTTCCATATCCTGTTTGATCTTCTCCTGTTGTTCAGCATAGTTTCTCCAGTCAACAACTTCACGTGCCCTTTGCTTGGCAGAAGAGACAGCACTGTTACTTATCAATATATAGTACTGGGCAGCTTGGTCTTAAACGCTTTTCTAGATGATTATCTAATGGACACCATTCAAGCGCTTTCTTGATTTTAACTTTGTTTAGCTAGACTGTAAAATAATACTTAAAATTAAAAGCAAAACAATCTAATTTTACACAGAAGACAACAGGAGAGGTGCCCAAGATAGACAAGTTCTCAAGCCAACATACAAGGGCCTGGTAACCATTTCATAAACTACTGTGGAATAAACTGCATTATTTTGCTCCTAGGTATCTCTCACCTCACTCCATGGCACCAAAAAACTGACACCAGAACCATTTATCCAAAGCAACAAACAGAATCCTAAATGGATTTAGAAAACATACAATGGCCAATTCATAAGAGATTGTTGTAGCCTCTCTTCAGATTATTTGATATCAAAAAGTCACTGGAAAGGTATATCTAAGGGACTCCAAGGTCACAAGGAGAACGCTGAGGTGAGAAACCTGATATCAGAAGTGGGCTTCTGATATTTGGTCTTATAAAAGGGTCAGGGAAAAACACAGGAAGCTTTGGAGAGGCTGGAGTCTTAAATGATACTGCTTGTTCCCTCTAATGACACAAACAGTACCTACCTCCATTAGCTTTGGCAGAGTTTAAGTTAAAACAAGTTATGCACACCAATTTGTTTTATTTTGAGTCTCATTAATTCTAAGATTAAGAATAATGAGCCCATTAATTCTTGGTTTATTTTATGTCATGTTTTAACGTAATTATTATTATAGGCTACTGAAGAGGAGACAACCTAAGTCCTTTGAGAGGCATGGGGGAAGAAATTAGTAATTATTCCTGGACACTCAGCCAAGGCAATACTGAAAGAATCATAGAATATCAGGGTTGGAAGGGACCCCAGAAGGTCATCTAGTCCAACCCCCTGCTCGAAGCAGGACCAATTCCCAGTTAAATCATCCCAGCCAGGGCTTTGTCAAGCCTGACCTTAAAAACCTCTAAGGAAGGAGATTCTACCACCTCCCTAGGTAACGCATTCCAGTGTTTCACCACCCTCTTAGTGAAAAAGTTTTTCTTAGTGAAAAAGTTTTTCCTAAGAGAAGCCACCCAGACACCAGCTAGTCAAGCAGAAGTAAAGGGAAATAGGAGACCACAGGTTACACTTCCATCCCACTGATAGATTGCTTTCTTTGTCTAAATGTGGAGCAGATCAACGTGAAAGTGCTGGAGGAGGGGAGGGAATAAGGGTTGTGTGTTTCAGTGGGTTCTTCAATCCTTTTGTGGAAAACCTATTCCAGACCACATTTAGTACCCAGGTTTTGTCTTCAAGCCTTAGTTACCATGGCTCATTTTGAATGAACGTTACCTTTTTTGTATTTAATTCCATCTACGTTACATACTGCAATACAAGTGTATTAGCTACGCATTAAGTTATTCTTGCTATACCTCAGATTCTACTTCAAGGATTTCAGCTCCGGCTGAAGGGATTTCCTTCCAGCCCACAATTTCCACCGGCATGCTGGGAGTGGCTTCATCTACTGTTTTGCCGTTCTCATCAAACATCAGGCGCACTTTTGCCCAGCTTTTACCTGCAACCAGAATACATCCTTTTCTCAGAGTTCCTCTCTGAATTATGGCCGTGGTTACTGGACTAGGAGGAGGAGAAAGGGGAAGACAGACAAAGGTAAGTTTCCTATCATATTTACAGTTACATGCATTTAAGAAAAGACGAAAAAAGCATATATAGAACAGTATGGGCTATGATCTCAGAACACAGCTATTAAACATTTCACCACCTTACAGAGGGAGTTTTAAAGGAGACTTGCAAACAAAAAAAAAAAATGGGCTGTATCCTTTTTATTATCTTTAGTTGTATAAAGATGTTAAAAATTCAGCAACCTCCTCCTCTTCAATTAGGCACTGAGAAAAATCACAAAATATGGGACACCAAACAGTCCTCCAGAAAATCCAGGAAGTACCAGACACATTGCTTATATTTCTAAGGTAATAAACATCAAGCAGAATTTGTTGAAAAGAAACCTTCCAGGTCTCCCTT
This sequence comes from Chelonia mydas, assembly GCF_015237465.2. Taxonomy (NCBI): domain Eukaryota; kingdom Metazoa; phylum Chordata; order Testudines; family Cheloniidae; genus Chelonia; species Chelonia mydas. The sequence goes on from NC_057851.1 coordinate 178,811,875, forward strand.
TATATTATATATATATATAAAAATTGATTTCTTTCTTTTGCAGGTACCCTATAAATATCACCATTTTAAAGAACAAAGACACTTTTTAGTGGATTGTTCATAAAAAGTTCTCTTTTATAGTAAGTAAACTACGTAGGTTAAAAAACTGTCAGATTAATATTCTTTAATTTTTTAAAAAAATCTGCGTTGTTAATATTTTATTTAAACAAATTTAGTTTATGTTTTACCATATATGCTGTCTGCTTATACAACACTTTGTTCCACTGGAAAATAAAATAGCCCAGTCAGTTCCTAACTGTTCATTTTCTGATTCCCATGCAATAAGGCAATAAATACTGCAATGTTTGGATTGCAAACATTGCTGACAAATTGTTAAACCCAAACAATCTTTTTTTCATTTAAAAATGAAGTTTTATTGAAATATACTAAGAATACTAGAGTTTTATATATATATTTTTTTTCAATTAAAACCTTAATTTTGGAAACCACCTGGACAATGACTCTTTAACCAAGTCAACTGGAATAAACTTAACAGAAACATTAATTAAAATTGGAAGGAAGACAGACAATTAGCTGACCTACCCTCTTCCTTGATCTGTGCGAGACTCTATTATGGTTCCCTCTACTAGGCCTGTGGAGTCTGCCTTCAGTTCCAAAACCTCTGCTAGAGCAACAGTTGCCTCTGCTAAAGCCATCAGGTTCTCACCCTGTACCAAAAAACAGTTAAGAATTAAGGAGGCAGCTAGTTACAATAGGATCAGAAGATGAATTTTGAGTACCAGCATCTGTCCCAATACACATGATACATAGTTCCCAATTCCACAATGCAATCCAATAGACCAGAGGGGTCACTGAAGTAATACATGATCAAGGCCTAAGACTGCAGTGCTAGCAGTCCTGAATGCAAGTAACAAAGATCAGGAAGCATGAAGGGGAGAGAGGGGGCCTTGCATGTCATGAGCAATAGCAGCCTGGTTAGTGCTGGAAATAGGAAGGGAGTTTAATCTTCCTATTAGTAAAACAATTCTTTTAAAAATATTTTCCACACTTGTTTTTTTTTTTTTTGAGGAGTGGAGAGAGGTGGATGTGGGGACTCTCTTCTGACTCTGAGCAGCTGTCCCCAGCTTCCTCAGCGCTCCCATTAATAGGTTCAATTCAGAAAGACAGCAATAAAGTAATTGCAATGTTCCAGATTTAATTTCTGGCAAGATAATTTTGGTCACCACAGAATCAAGTACCAGTAGCAAAGCTAGGATTTCAGATTATAGTAATTAACTACCAGTTGTCTACAGGAAATAGATTTATGAGACTTACTCTCTCCTGCCAGCTGTGTCCAAACTTTATTATGAAGGTTTATACTTGGTTTTGAATTATTTCTTTCTGCCTAACTTCAGCACTAACTCCTCTGGATGCCTTTTACTTAAAGCACAAATATGAGTCAATGACAGAAGTCTGGAACAAATACCCACTAACAAAAATCAGAGGCAACTGGAAGTCTGTAATTCTGCTGATAGTCTCTTGCAAGTTCAGGCCTTTAGTGAACAAGAAACTGAGAGCTCTTGGTTCCAACTAACCCCATTGGGAGCTCAGGGCACTCAGCATACTCCAGGAGTAGGCCCCAAGTCAAAACTCATTTTCCAAGTGCCAAATCAAAGTATTCCACATGGCAGAATTCCCCGAACATGACCGAATCCATCAAAATTTTACCTTAAGTGCAGACATATGTACAGCCTGAACATCACCCCCATACTCTTCACAAACCACATCATGAGCCAGCAATTCTTTCTTCACTCTTTCAGGATCAGCTTCAGGTTTGTCACATTTGTTTATGGCAAGGATGATAGGAACTGAGAAAGAAATAAGTATCTCTCTCTCATACCAGTATCACAAGATTACCTTAATTTAGAGCTTAGGTAAATGTGCCTTTTCTTCAGTTATTACTGTTTGCTACATGAAACACGAGTGAATCCTGTTTATACATTCAACAAGCACGTCTGTTTGCTAGGCTTAAAACAATGCTCATAAACTGTCCAAACGTTGAAAATTACATTAATAAAATGATACCACTGCTGTTTTGGGTTGCAAAATTATGGGAAAAACACAAGAAGTATTTTTTATTCTGTTTTTATTAAAACTGGTGCTAGTAACACTGCAATAAAGCCACAAACACTAGCTCCAGAGTGACATTTTGTAAATAGACAGTAGTGTTAAAGTATCTCTAGTAACATATCCAAGTATCTTTTTCTTATTGTGTCCTTACCCAATATAATAGAATGTTACTAATGTGTGTTATGCAAGAGGTCAGAGTAGATTATTATAATTAGGGTCCTACCAAATTCACACCAACGAAAAATGCATCACAGATGGTGAAATCTGGTCTTTTGTGTGCTTTTACCTGACACTATACAGATTTCACAGGGAAGACCAGCGTTTCTCAAATTGGGGGTCCTGAACCCAAAAGGGAGTTGTGGGGGGGGAGGGGTTCGCAAGGTTATTGGGGGGGGTCACAGTATTGCCACCCTTACTTCTGCACTGCTGCCTTCAGAGCTGGGCGGTCACAGAGTGGCGGGTGCTGACTGAGGGCCCAGGTTTGCAGGCAGCAGCCTAGAAATAAGGGTGGCAATACCATACTATGCCATCCTTACTTCTGCACTGCTGCTGGTGGTGGCTTTGCCTTCAGAGCTGGGCAGCTGGAAAGCAGCTGCTGCTGGCCGGGAGACCAGCTCTGACGGCAGAGCCACCGTCAGCAACAGCGCAGAAGTAAGGATGGCATGATATGGTACTGCCACCCTTACTTCTAGGATGCTGCTCGCAGAGCTGGGGCCTAAGTCAGCAGCCGCCACTCTCTGGCTGCCCAGCTCTGAAGGCAGCAGCGCAGAAGTAAGGGTGGCAATACCGCGACTGCCCTAAAATAACCTTGCAACCCCCCTGCAACTCCCTTTTGGGTCAAGACCCACAATTTGAGAAATGCTGGTCTTCCCCATGAAATCTGCATATTATAGGGTAAAAGCACACAAGAGACCAGATTTCACAGTCCATGACATGTTTTTCATGGCCTGGAATTTGGTAGGACCCTACTTATAATCTATGAACCTATAATACTCAGTACTATCTATCCTAGCTGTTTCTAAGATGCCTGTTACCAATATCTATATGAAGGAACCGCACAACATGTATCAGTCAACAAAGAGAATCAACACTAATGTTCATTTGTATTCACTAGCAAAATTAAAGTAGTAAGGAATAATTCTATTCACAAAAGCTAGAGGTGTAGTTATGTAGGTGTAACTATGGTAGAATTCTGCAAGTGCAAAGTTAGCTTCTCTCTGTCCACCACAAATAAAGTTTTTTGATGTCCCATTCTGGGCTTTAAAACATATGCTTTAGCATGTGAACTGGAAATCTGGAAGGATTCTCATGCCTGGTGGGCTGTAACCAATGGTGTAGAAGCAGCAGGAAAGGAAACTCTTCATGCCTCCCTCTGTAGTGATCCATATAGCCTAGCTACATGCAGCATTAATGGGTGTCAAAGGGGTTGCCACCTACCCCTCCCACGCCCTCAGTCAAGGAAGATTATTATAACAGAGACCCTTCGGCAGCTGGGGATCCACCCTCTGAGAACTGTAGAGGAAAAAAAGCACCTTTTTCTCTTCTCTGTGCATCACATTGCTCTCAATTTCATCAAAAGTCAGAACAGTTTTGTGGTGGTGCATTTGCCAAAACTACTTTAGAACATTTAATCTTCTCTCCACTCAAAGTGATTCTGCAAACTCCTGCCTAACCTATACACTGAAAAAAAATGGGAATTTAAGCCCTGGTCAATTTGATGTAAAAGAGAGTTAATTACAATGCAACCTAGCTAAGGCTGCTGAGATCATGTGAGTGGCCCAAGATGGAAAATGTCTTTTCATAGCATTGTTTAGATCCATTTTTCTTTTGGTGGTAGAAGAGCTAAAACTTTACAAGAAGCTCAAGAAGAAAATCCTGAGATAGCAAAAGAACCATCAGCATATTTCAAAAAGGTCTCTTTAGCAAGGAGCCCATATTTGAATATTAAAGACTTTACTGTCGTTCACTGGCACAGATCTAACCCACAAAACAACTTTAGAGCTATTTAAAAAAAACACTTCGCAAAATCATCATTGAAATTTACCTTTCTATGCATAAAAGTTGACTAGTTCCACCTTAACTATAGTGATAATGATAAAGAAAAAAAAATCTTCCTCACATGTCAAGAAAAATCAGTTGCCTTGAGTTAGTAATAATACAGAAAGCTTTTTAAAGAGTTACACGCAAATATATTTGTAAGTAATGTGTTAATATCTAGGCTACGATAAAAAATTTAATATTAAGCCTATAGAAATCAAGAAAAAAATACTGAAGATACTGAAAAATCCCAGTGATGGCCATGTCACTGTTCTATGTGAAAAAACTAAGGATTAAGACCCTGAAAAGTTGAAAGTGATTTGGAAACAAGTTTAGACCATAGAATGACAAGCTAACAAAGACTTCTGAAATTGCAAAGACATTTTCAAAATGGAATTATGAAACTGCCAGACCTGAATAATTCTGATTTCTCTGTAAAATGAGTAGCAGGAACTAGCCTTATGATTCTAGAGAGATGCTATTGAAGTCCCTCCACTCTGCAGATTGGGGTTAAAAAGCAATCAGTGGGATCAGGCGTAGGTAGTACATTCCTCCAAGACCACATATGATCTGGAAAGCACTGAACAGGTACAATTCCCAGTGGGATCCTTTAGGAGTTAGAAATATTGAGTAGCATACGGCCAAGAACTATCAATAACCTGGAAGAAAACATAAAATCATCACTGATAAAGTTTACAAAAGTTGGGGAAGTGGTAAACAACTAAGAGGACAGACCACTGATTCAGAAAGATCTGGATCGGTTGGTAAACTGGGCTCAACCAAAGAATATGCATTTTAAATTTAGATGTAAATGTACATATCTAGGAACAAAGAGGGTAGGCCATACTTACAGGATGGGGGACTCTATGTTGGGAAGCAGTGACTTTGAAAAAGATTTGGGGGTTGTGGTCGATAATCAGCTGAACAAGAGCTCCAAATGAGATGCTGTGGCCAAGAAAATTAACGTGATCCTGGGATGCATAAACAGGGAAACCTCAAGTAGGAGTAGAAAGGTTTATTTTAGCTCAGTATTTGGCACTCGTACACCTGCTGCTGTAATACTGTGTCCAGTTCCGTTGCCCACAATTGAAAAAGGATGTTGATAAATTGGAGCGAGTTTAGAGAAGAGCCATGGGAATGATTAAAAGAGTAGAAAACATGACTTATAGTGATAGATTGAACTCTTTGAGTATATTTATCTTAACAAGGAGAAAGTTAAGGGTGACTTGATTACAGTATATAAGAATCTAGATGGTGAACAAGTATTTAATAATGGGCTCTTCAGGTCCAGCAGAGAAAGGTACAACCTTATCCAATGGCCAGAAGTTGAGAGTAACCAACCACTGGAACAATTTACCACGGGTGGTGGTGGATTCTCCATCACTGACAATTTTAAAATCAAGATTGGATGTTTTTCTACAAGATGTTTTCTATTAAATTATTTTGGGGAAGTTTTATGGGCTGTGCTATACAGGCCAGATTAGATGATTACAACGGTCCCTTCTGGCCTCAGAATGTATTAGACATTTATATTGATACACAAGGATCTCAGAGTAGCAGCTGTGTTAGTCTGTATTCGCAAAAAGAAAAGGAGGACTTGTGGCACCTTAGAGACTAACAAATTTATTTGATCATAAGCTTTTGTGAGCTACAGCTCACTTCATTGGATACATGCAGTGGAAAAACAAGGGTCTCAGTTATTCCATAGGATTGTTTTAAGGAGAAAAACATCCCCAACCTGAATGGACTTGGATTTGGTTCAAGGATTATGTTTTGTGGGAGAGGACAGGCTGGTATTTGTTTTGTACGTGTGTTTATTCTTTGAATTGTTACTACAGCATGTCTTGGTTTATAGTGCTGGATATTAACACACCACAAATGTAAAAAAAATGAAATGTTAAAAGGTCAAATATACCGTACCTTTGGCATTTTTAGCATGTTGAATAGATTCTATTGTTTGTTTCATTACTCCATCTTCTGCGGCTACAACCAATATGACAATATCAGTGATGTGTGTACCCCTTGCCCTCATTGCTGAAAAGGCAGCATGTCCTGGAGTATCAAGAAAAGTTACCTTTTCCCCAGAAGGCAAATATACTGTGAAAACATAATTTAAAACACAATACACTTCAAGCATGATCTTTCCCATAGTTTTGTTTGAACTAATACACCTTCCTCTATGAACAATTTGTATACCATCTATGAAAGTTAACACATTGTTTCTGTCATAGCAGATATCAAAAACGTTAAAAAAGCAGTGCTATTAATGAGCATAACCCTAGAGACAAACTCAGTGGTTAAAGGATAATGACGAGTTTAATTTATAAAGACTGGGGCTTCCAAGGGGATCTATAGCAGATCTACAATCGGAACTGGATGCTTATCGAAAGGGAGTTGGATGCCTGACTGCCTCAGTCCCCTCTGAAAATCTATCACAGGGCCTTTTATCCTATCCAGGGCCTAAACATCCTAAAGTACATACATCACCTCACCCACCACTGAAATGCAGAGAGAGTTTTGAGGTGAAGCACAGCAAGTCTTCAGTTTAAAAAAGCAACACTATCCAACACTTTAATTTATATAAAACGATATGTAACACTTTTAATCTATGTATTTCTAAGAGTTTTATAAAAGAAGGGAAGTATAATTATTTTACAGGCAGGGAAACTGAAGCACAAATATGAAATGACTTGCCCACAGCAAGGTCAGTGGCAGAGCTGTGAACAAAACAAAAGACTGCGGAATCCAAACCCAACGTACTCTCCACTAGACCATGCTACCTCTCTCTAGGACAGGAAGGAAGAACAATATATGCAATTGTAACTACAAGAAGAATGGCAGGTAGGCACACTACAATTACCAAAATTGGAATTGGGCTAGGATGCAGGGTTTTTTTAAATCCTTACTCTTGCAAAAAAGTGCCACGGGATCTTTAATGTCCCCAAATGACCGAGAACTTATAGTATTATTTCAACATTGCAAATGGTATGCTTAATGCTTTTAAGTTCCATCCAAGCAGTATGTTCACGTTTTTTTCTGCTATATAGCACAAAAACCTTGCATATAATTGTATTCTGTTCAAGTAAACTGTAAGCAAAGCTGACTACTATATATAGTGTATAACAAACTGTTATATATATGGTTAAATCATACCAAGAAAGGCACCAATATGCTGGGTGATGCCTCCTGCTTCCATTGCTGCCACTTGAGTTTTTCGCAGACTGTCAAGTAAAGTCGTTTTCCCATGATCAACATGGCCCAATATAGTAACAACTGGAGGCCTTGGGGTTAATAAAGCTGGATCAGCAGGAGGCCTACAAATAATAGCAAAACATTCGTTTTGTCAAACACTCTGTGTAATATCGATGGGCAATAATGACCTCTATGCATAATTAGTAACCATGTATCATAGCTCAGTGTTTAATAGAACAGTCAAGTTCTTCCCCAGTCTTCACAAAGAAATAAATGTGATAAAAAATCATTGCTAACTAAAGCATCTTCCCCCTCTTTATAGCAAACAATCTTACTTAAATCAGCATCAATTAATACAGCAATCCCAATTAGATGAAGCAAGAAGCAACATTTTTAGACAGTTTCACAAAAATCAACATAAACTAAAACAGAAAACGTCTTAACATTGATATAGCAATTACATGGGCAAAGGAATCAAACCAGAAGTTAAAATTTATCTTTTAAATATTATCAGCTGTGTATCCCAAATAAGCTATTTTAATAGTAGTAGGAAAAAATCAAAAGAACAATCACAATTTTACCTTCTCGCAGCATCTTTATTTTCTCTGACTTTTTCTTGTTTTAATTTTGCCCATTTGTACTTCATCCCTGATTTTTTAACAACTTCCTTGATCCAGACTTCTTCCAAAACAGAATCTGGTTCTAGTGAGTCTAGGTCAATGCCTGTGAGTAGCAGGGCTTCAAACACATGATCTGATTAAAGAAATAGTAAAAACACTTAACACTTGATCCTCCAGAAGATACCTGGGATAGAGGTACCCATTAATACAGTATGTGCTTTCATCCAATGCTCCATTCAAGGAAGTGCAGGGCAGTGAAGGAAAAGTAGCAGTTTTCCTTCCTTTTCTCGGTATGTTGTACGTGAATAAATAGTATAAATAAATGATTTATACACACAGTAGTTAATGTACATCTTCCCAAAGTATTCTATTAATATAAAACATTCCTATAATATTGTATATTTATATGGGCCAATCATCTTCAATAAGCTGTTCTGAAACAGGACCATCTAATTAGATGATTTAATTATTTTATTAATATGCATAATTTTCAATTTTTTTGATTCATAGATATTAAGGTCAGAAGGGACCATTATGATCATCTAGTCTGACCTCCTGCACAATGGAGGCCACAGAATCTCACCCACCCACTCCTGCAATAAACCTCTCACCTATGTCTGAGCTATTGAAGTCCTCAAATCGTGGTTTAAAGACTTCAAGGAGCAGAGAATCCTCCAGCAAGTGACCTGTGCCCCATGCTACAGAGGAAGGAGAAAAACCTCCAGGGCCTCTTCCAATCTGCCCCGGAGGAAAATTCCTTCCTGACCCCAAATATGGCGATCAGCTAAACCCTGAGCATATGGGCAAGATTCACCAGCCAGATACCCAGGAAAGAATTCTCTGTAGTAACTCAGATCCCACCCCATCTAACATCCCATCGGGCCTATTTATCATGAATATTTAAAGGTTAATTAATTGCCAAAATCATGTTATCCCATCATATCATCTCCTCCATAAACTTATCGAGTTTAATCTTAAAGCCAGATAGGTCTTTTGCCCCCACTGCTTCCCTTGGAAGGCTATTCCAAAACTTCACTCCTCTGATGGTTAGAAACCTTCGTCTAATTTCAAGTCTAAACTTCCCAATGACCAGTTTATATCCATTTGTTCTTGTGTCCACATTGGTACTGAGCTTAAATAATTCCTCTCCCTCTCCGGTATTTATCCCTCTGATATATTTATAGAGAACAATCATATCTCCCCTCAACCTTCTTTTAGTTAGGCTAAACAAGCCAAGCTCCTTGAGTCTCCTTTCATAAGACAGGCTTTCCATTCCTCAGATCATCCTAGTAGCCCTTCTCTGTACCTGTTCCAGTTTGAATTCACCCTTCTTAAACATGGGAGACCAGAACTGCACACAGTATTCCAGGTGAGGTCTCACCAGTGCCTTGTATAACGGTATACAATGATATATTTTCATCCTATGCACAGGATAAATGACTAGTAATAGAACTGAAATTTCATGTACATGTGGTGATGCAAAACCCGGACAATTGGTGATGCAAAAAAAGTATTTACTGGTGGTCCATGGGAATAGGCTGGTCACATGGCGCTGGTTCCTCTTATTTCCAGGTGTTAAACTGCATTAGGGATTGCTGAAAACACTTTCCTTTATCACTTTCCCATTTAGTTCTATAGCAGCAGTTGCCAGAGGTATATTATGCAACTGTGAAGGGGGGGGGGGGGGGGGCACCGTACAATTGCAAATAGGAACCAGCTGAAATTAACAACCAAATTCTGCCCTCTAACGCATGCACAACCAAGGGTAAGACTCCCCTCCCCCACCAGGTTTCTGAGAAAGTGAGCAAATGGGTTTATTTTGCAGACTTACCTCCTCTATTATCCCAGCGTATCCCATTATAATTCATACTGAGTGTGCTAGAGCACCAACAAATAAGAGGACACTTTCTCCTATCACCTGGGGGACATTTTTTAAAAATGTCTAGGTTGGTCCAATTGTTTTATTTACTTATTTCAACGGTTACCAGATCAAAGGAACTCAACTCATCTGAATTTGATGGTAGAGAACTGCCACAGAGGATGACAAAAATCTCAGGCAAATCGGTTCATTCCCCCTCTTTTGTAATACTGGAAATGCAGGAAACATTGCAACAATTAAGAGTTGCTAATGAGTGACATGAGCACTATTGGAAAACTTAGTGAGTAAGCAGACATCTCAGACATACACAAAGAGACATGGCAGATTTTCTTTATTCTCAGCACAGTGCTGAGAAAGGCTGTTAAGGTGGGCATTTACATGAGTACAGAATTAGGTATTAAAAAAAACCCCTGAAAATTAATATGATTCTGATAAACGATTTCAGGCATCAATTGTATAATATTTGCTGAAAGTGTAAAAATGTAGCACTATGCCCCTAAAACTTTATTAGTTTATATTAGTAAGTAAAACTTTGTCTGAGCTGGGGAAATAGCCCAATTTCAGCCATCACTGCAGCTGCACCACTGCAAACCTCTAATGTAAATAAGGGAAGTTGCAATTTGCATGGACGGAGGTTACTCCTGTTTCAAACAGATGTAAGCTCTACTGGTGTAAATCCCAGCTTTCTCTGCCTACATTTGGGTTTTGCACTAGTACAGCTACAGCAATGGTTGAAATTGAGGCTAATTTCCAATGTAGACAAGGCCCACATTGTTCTAGATGAGAAAATATTTTAAAAGAGTGGAATTATAATTTGCTTGCTTGCTAGTGAAAAGTCAAGAACTAAATACGCTGCTCAAAACATGCACTAATATGGCAACACCACTGCAATTTGTTTGGTCTTTTACCATCAGTTTTCAGCTTGGGGACCTCAACACACCAAGCCTTTCCTGACTGATGTCCGGTGGAAAGCTGTGCTAAAGATGTAGTGTTAGAGTGGTGCTATGCTTCTGTACTGAAACATTTGCTAAAAACAGTGGCATAATCCTAGTCAATTTCACTCACAATTTATCTCATATGTAAAGCATTTCACCATACGAAGATGGTGCTATTCTAATTCTCTACCTGTTGGCTAGAAAATGAAGAACAAGGGGTGGGGGTGGGGAATCACATACAGAAGATGTAGGTGACAGAGACATATATACAAAAAAAAGTCACCTCAATTAAGGCAAAAATATTTCTTATCTAACGGTGGTGTTCCACAAAATGTCCATAATCAGGATTATATGGCTACTAACATTTTCTTTTAATTTTGTTAAAACTCTGATATAAGAAGTTTATCTGGCAATGGACAGGGGATTATTGTGAATCCTGATGAGACAAGGTGTGTTAATCCAACTATAATATAGATAATTCCAGCATGACATTTCCTATAGCATTCTTCAAAACTCCATTATTGTCTTAAATAGAACATTGCTGGATCTTCTTTCAAAAGAATAAATTGGCTCACCTATGTCTTTATCCATAGCTCTTGCAAGATCTTCAGCTGTCATCCTCTGCTGTATCTCTACCTCCTGCCTTTCTATTTTAGGTTTTATTGGTGGCAATTTCTGTTTCCCTGGTCTTTTCCCCTACAAAGGAGTAAGACACGTGCATAAGGATACATGGGTGGCATAAATTAAGGAATGACTAATAAACAATATTTAAAGGGCCAATGAAAACAAAAATTGTAAGTTGTAAACAAATTTCTTTACCTACATTACAAAAAAATTACTGAAAGAACTGTTAAAATAGTGAATACTTAAAAATCACTTCACAGCATTTTTACTGTTTTTTGCATCTCACTCATTTTGAGAAATGAAAATCATTTTCACTTTTGTTTATAGTTAGTTTTTCTTTCAGATTTTTGGTGTTGCAACATTTGGATTTAAAAAACTTGAAATGAATGTTCGGGAGAGAGATGCAATGCATCTACATATATATTAATATGTCTTGTAAATCTAAAGTAAATTCTCTATACAGTGGAGTAACAATCTTATACACAATAAATTCATCACTAACAGAGTTTCTATTTATATAATGAAAATGCTCAAAAATTGCTTTTTTTGCACTTTGTACTTTCAGACAGGGATAAAGTAGTTGTTGGAACTTGTTCATTACCTCCTTTGTAGCTAAAAGCCTATATTGTGAGAGCACAACACTGATGAATGTGTCTGTTTGCCAGAGCTGTGGGTGCGGCTGAATTGGCCGCATGGGGTATGTGGATGACTTCACAGGCTTCCACTGTGTTCTGTGAATTTTCCTGTAAGAAAGACTGTGCAGCTGTCTGCAAGCACAATGTAACTGGACCAGGTTTTCCAATTTCAGCATCATCCCTCGGTTCATTTCTTCACTGTGAATAAAAAAGATACAATGAAATCAGGGTGGATTTGATTTAAATCAAATTGATTTAAAAAATCCGATTTTAAATAAAAATAATCTGATTTTTTTTTAAAAAATCATTGATATTTATCCACCCTGCTTTTTGACATTTCATAAAACTTGTCTTATGTCATTCCAAATTGAATCAATTATCATCCAATCGCACTATACAATGAATTTACTAGTTTGAAAAATGTCAGTTATAGAGACTGAAGATTAAAAAAAAAAAAAAAAACTACAACAAGTCCCCAAATATCAGGGTGGATAAAAATCAATGATTTTTTTTTTAAATTGGATTTTTTTGAGAAAATGCTTTTTGAGGAAAAAACCTATCTAAAGATAGTTTTAATTAAGATACATTATACCTCAAAGATGTCTCATCAAGGAATAGGGATTATAAATTCTAATTCTATAGTATGAGACAATATATTCATGTAATGTTTAAGAAAATTTTTGTAAATAAATTCCAATAGTTCATGGATTAGGGACCCAGGGGTTTCTGTATAGATTATTTAGGTTAATTTTTCTATCTACCCAATGGGACTCAGTGCTCAGTCTAGATGATACCATCAGAGATGCTTAGTTTTGCAGTTCTCAAACCTGTGGATTTGTGTCTCCAGAGATAACATGCTTGTTAACAGCAAAAATGTTTTTAAATAAATAAATAAATAAAAAAACAAACAAACATATAGAGGTGAGAAATAACCCTCAGAGAAATAACCCCGAGACCTCAACAAATTTGTCTCTCTGCAAATTTGTGAAACACAGAGTCAATCCCTTACCTCTCTCTAAAAATGAAGAGAGTTTCAAAAAGTTAAATGAATAGAAGATTGTTGGGGGCAGAACAGATCTGGACAAGGAGAAGAAGTCTGGAGATAAATGTGAGAAGGGAGGGACAGACAATAGAAACAAAAGTGAAACTGTTTGAGCAGCATATTCCAGAAGTCTTGAGGTCTTTCTGAGTGTAGCCT